>NC_064617.1:169193937-169504493 GCF_023898315.1 Schistocerca nitens | reverse complement strand
AGCAGTTATTGCTTTTCTACTGCATTAATTGTATTCTGCCACTAGTTACTTATTCGCTTTAATCGTTCCCCAGTGGCTTTCTGTAAGTGGGGCTGTAACTCTGATGGTCTGTTGCTGATCTGTTTATTGCTAATAAGTCTTTTAAATTGTCCCACTAGTTGCTTTAATAACTTGTGATAGTATCCGGCTCGGCAGTTGCTGCTTTGTTTATTGAAGTAGACTAATTAGTCCGCAAATTCTGCCGCCAGTGGCTTGTCATTCTTTTAAACTCTGCTGCCGCTTGCCGTCAATGAATAGAACTGTGATGTAGGTACACAACTGCGGACTTTTTTCACTCTGATTACAACTGTGAAAAATTTTGCTTATTTAAATGAAATGGTTTGTTTGAATTTGAATAAGTTACTTCGCTTCAGAACCTTACCACTAAACACCACCATCCTACAGCTTTCGATATTAGCTAATAAAATTCGTCATAAATAATCTGTCACAATTTGAGAACAACAGTGATCTTCACACCTACAACGCTAAAGGAAAAAGTGATTTTTTATTAGAAATTATTAAAGCTGTCAGTGACTCTAAAAGCAGTCCAACATCCAGCAACAAAACTTTCAATCATTTGGCGAATACGATAAAAGTATTACAGCTTGCAAAGCTAGTTTTTAAATGCAGAGTAAAATAATTTCATCTGGACAAATCCTATCCCATGGACGAATTTATATTTAAAAACTGTAAAAAAAGCTAATTTTTAAAAGTAGTTTGCATGGCTAGGACTAAAACAATTTTGTGTTCATTAGTGTTAACACTAAACATGTATACGTGAGAGAGAGGACAAGTTACTCTCCTACCTATTCTTCGCATACAGAAAATTATTAAAGATTTTGTTACAACCTGACGCACCTTGAGTGAGACTCCAGAAAGTTAATGGCCTGAGCAGATGCTGATGGAGCCTGATAGGGCGCTAAAAGCATGAGGTATTTTTTTTTATCTTAGCTCATACAAGCAGCTTGTTGGGAGTTGAAAGCAACTGTCAGCGATCCCATCCCTTAGTAAATCTTGTTGGACAGACCCACAGACATACAGGGCAGCCCCTTATCGAGACAGGGTTCCAGTAGGACAATGCCGCGATACCGTGGCGCCAGCAGAGGGCTGGGCAGGGGCGAAGATCTAAAGGAATGCATCTACCCAGTGAAGTCATAAACTGGGCATTGTGTGCAGAGCCATGCATAATAAAAATTCACATGTTTTCATGTTTGGCGATAGTGCAAGTAGGCCAGTGAACGACTTCCCTCGGCTGCCTCTGTTATATCAGAAAACTCCGTCAGCTGAGAAACGTTTAGGGATGGAGTATGAAATCTTTAATATACCTCATAGCTAGTACTAATAAGCTCCAAGGCACAGCCGATTTACATAAAGATCTTTGAAAATGTACCTGTTCGCTTGTTGCCGTGGGAAGCGTCACGACTCTCGAAAAAATCATCTCTTCCCCCTCTGTGAAAACTAATAAACGCCAGTAATTGGCGATTTACTTTTTTTTTTTTTAGCGATTCACGTTTCTTAACTTTCGCTCCGATCATACATGAGTTGGTGCTGTCTTGTGGGAGGAGAGATTTAGCGCTTGTAGAACCCTGCGATTGGCTCAAGATGGAGTTAAGGCAGTGTCGTTCGTGCAGTTTCCAGGAAAACGGTATTTTTTCTGGAGAGGTGCGAAGCACTGGAGTGTGTTACTTTGCTCTGGTAAGGAACTTACGGTTGAAGCTCTAGCATGTGTAGTTGGTACTTGCGACCTGTCCTGAGACTTCATTTGCGAGTAGTTTAGACTAGAGAGCCTTTGGTGAAATTCTTACTGTACAAACAGTGTGACTACAAACGTCTCGGACTATTCGTTTTTGGTTTACCAGTCTTGACGTTTGGTATCCTTGTGCGCTCTGTCGTGTAAATTAGCTAAATTGGTTCTTGGTACGACCAATGAACGGGTGTATCACACACTGAAATCTGCCGTGATTTCAGGGCTCTGGTAGAGAGTCAATTGCGATCCATCTACGTGATCGCTAGACCATGAGGTTTTTGCATTTATTTCGTGGCCGCAATCGATTCATAGGTGCCGCCTCCACGTCTCACTTCCTCCACTTCACATAACTCTCCAGCTGCAAGTCACGTCGCCGCACGAAGTAAACAGGGTAATGTACTGCCGCTCCAGCATTGTCAGCGGGTACAGATCCCAGACGCCACTTGCTCTCAGATGCACCTGTGTAGAGAAACTTCAGTAGATTTGATCAATCAAAGTCTGCTCAGCGTCAGATCAGTTCCACATTTTTAGGGCCAGAGTACTTGACTCACTGTTCATCTAGTTAAACTGTCTTTGTCAACCAGCATCCACCCAGTGCAGAATTAAATCATCGGTTAATACATCAATTATACTAAACAAGTTATAGACTGATCGGAACGAAAGTTAAGAAACTTGAATCGCTAAAAAAAAAGAAGTAAATCGCCAATTACTGGCGTTTATTAGTTTTCACAGAGTGGGAAGAGATGATTTTTTCGAGAGTCGTGACGCTTCCCATGGCAACAAGCGAACAGGTACATTTTCAAAGATCTTTATGTAAATCGGCTGTGCTTTGGAGCTTATTAGTCCTAGCTATGAGGTGTAATAAAGATTTCATATTCCATCCCTAAACGTTTCTCAGCTGCCGGAGTTTTCTGATATAACAGAGGCAGCCGAGGGAAGTCGTTCACTGGCCTACTTGCACTATCGCCAGACATGAAAACATGTGAATTTTTATTATGCATGGCTCTGCACACAATGCCCAGTTTATGACTTCACTGGGTAGATGCATTCCTTTAGATCTTCGCCCCTGCCCAGCCCTCTGCTGGCGCCACGGTATCGCGGCATTGTCCTGCTGGAACCCTGTCTCGATAAGGGGCTGCCCTGTATGTCTGTGGGTCTGTCCAACAAGATTTACTAAGGGATGGGATCGCTGACAGTCGCATCCCATGCCAGGAATCGGATTGTGGCACCTTCTGTGACCGTCAGATTGCTTTGCCTAGCTTAGCCAAATTTTACCAAATGCTTAATCAATTAAATAGTCCAAACAATTTACCTATCATACATATCATGCAAACCCTCTCGTTGTACATCATTTCGATGAAATGTCGTTCAAACAATCTGTGAAACATTTATCTTCCTATCCATTTAAAAAGGCAGTTGACATTTTATTTTTAGACCTACATGAAGTTAAGTACAAAAACACATCTGACCAATTCGAAATTAATTCGTCGAATACAACTGACTTCAGTTATGTTATAGTTAATTATAGCGTAAGCTATCGCAATACGCCGTCACTGACATTCCTGGTAACGCTTATACGGCTCTTATCGTACTAAGTCGCGTCCGCAATCACCGCTGTCAGTCCGCGTCTGTTGTTGGGTAATCATGTTGGCGCATCGCTGGGTGAATAAACAATGACACACTTGTCGGTCAGCATAAGATTTCCTGTCCCAATTCAAGACAAAAGCATATGTAGCAAAACCTAGTCCCACCTATAGGTTTAATAGAAATGCGACTTAAAAGACGATTCTGAAATCATAGTTGTTGCCGAACACCAAGTGTAACGTTTCTAATGTGATAGGCAAGGTATTGCAAAAACGAAGAATACGGGGGCGCATTCAGTTTATCTGGCAAATAGTCAAGCACTCCTCCCACGATTATAGAGCACAGATTTACACCAATATGTGCCTGAAAGCTACGATCATGGGTGACATGTGTGGGTTGTGTTCCGACCAATAATGGCTGATATGGAGGTTGAAAATACCTTCACGAGTGAAGCTAGATTCGTCAGTTCGTATCGCGTTAATTAGAAAAATTTTCAGTATCTTCCACTGCTTGCAAAAGTCATTCACACAGTTGTACTCGTCGAATGCGGTCTTCTGGCCGTTGCCGTTAACGTGTAACGATATGGATACAGTTCTTCATCGTGCAACACTTCAACAACCAGTCTTTGAAAGTTCTGGCACTGCCATGCAATATCACGGGTGATTGGTGAACTGCTTCAAGAGTCACGTCCTCTATTTATGGAATACTTCTAGGACTTAGACGACCTCTGTCCGTTACTTGTAGACGAAGGTCACTAGTTTCTCAAAAGCATTGCTCCAGGCGAGGAAAAACATTCTTCTCAGGATGGCGCCTTTGAGGCTACATTGGAGCATACACACGAGCAGCGGTCGCAGCTTGGTTGTCGGATGGACCCAGCACCAAGAACATATGGATGTATCCATCATTTATGTACTCCTTTGGGAAGCTGCTCTATATGAACTTGACATGGTTGTTCACTGCGCGGCTTGTGCACATACGCATGCAGTTTAATGCTGCCCACGGCCATGTGGTAGGTTTCTATCACATGACAAAAATGACGACGAGAACTAGGGAACAGTAGTGTAAAAAAATAAAAAAGGGACCTGACGAGGACTCGAACCATAACTCCTTGGTGGATGTTGATTTGATGTCCCGGCAGTCTACTCATTTTTTTATCTTTTAGAAAACAAAAGCTGAAGAAATGTGGGTACGAACTTCCTATATTTTGCTTCACAGGTCATGGTGTTAACATTATTTTTAAAATTCAAACTATAGCTTCTTTGATTGGGGATCGTTCCCGAGATTTTTTGATGTGCAGTCTGTTACTTTACCACTTGTTTTTTACTTTTTTCTTAAATTTTTTGCTTATAGCGACAGGAAAGAAAGTCCGCAGGTTCATGCTGAGTGGAGACAAGATGGGCAGCGGTAGAATCCCGAAGCTTGGCCATGGTGGCCACTCTGCCTGTCACTGCGCTAGTCCCTCACATGGTACTAACCTCTCTTTTATTTTTATTAATTTATTTGAAAACTTACAACTTACTAATAAAAATGAAGGGATAGAGAGAGAGGGATAGAGAGAGAGAGAGAGAGAGAGGGATAGAGAGAGAGAGAGGGATAGAGAGAGAGAGAGGGATAGAGAGAGAGAGAGAGAGGGATAGAGAGAGAGGGATAGAGAGAGAGAGGGGGATAGAGAGAGAGAGGGGGATAGAGAGAGAGATAGAGAGAGGGATAGAGAGAGAGAGAGGGATAGTGAGAGAGAGAGGGATAGTGAGAGAGAGAGAGGGATAGAGAGAGAGAGAGAGAGAGAGAGAGAGAGAGAGAGAGAGAGAGAGAGGGATAGAGAGAGAGAGAGGGATAGAGAGAGAGAGAGAGAGGGATAGAGAGAGAGAGAGGGATAGAGAGGGAGAGAGAGGGATAGAGAGAGAGGGATAGAGAGAGAGAGAGAGAGAGAGAGAGAGAGAGAGAGAGAGAGGCAAGAGTTAATCCCACATGGCCTCCGCCACTCAAAAGAAAATAATTTCCCGTTATTGCCTGCGATAATTTTGTTTATTTTTTATTAATTAAAAAAAGACAAACAGGGTCACAGCAAATAAATAAACTGTAACAACAGACTTGAAAATGGACAACAACGAAAATACATTAAGGACCCATTAACTGACGACTTATTTTTGTCAATTGCAGCAAAAGCAAGTAACAGGAGTGAAACATTCGAAAAAAAAGGGATTCTACACATCATCCAACTCCTGGACGATTAATTACTGGATACAGCATATTCACAAAAAACGCATCCTTTGCCTTGTCCTGTGGACCGTAACAATATACTAGTACAAGGCACATGGGTCCGGGTGATATCCGCTCCCCATACAATGCCTGGCAAGCCACATAATCTATTGTTCTTCGTTCTGGGAAAGAAAATGTAATCGGGACACAGGAGAATCTCAAGGGAGGTTGTTGCTTCCGTCGTCCTGGCAAGAAAGGGCAACTGTCTTTCTCTGTGTTTGCAGGTGACCAACCGATGACTTAATGTATCCGTTTCGCGGCAACGACTGCATCTGTCTGTCTCACTAAGGCCAAGTCGAACGTTGGTGGGGACAAGTTTAATAACGACTTGGTACCATGAGAACGTCACTTCCATTGAAAAAATAGGTAGGCTGTACCAAATACTCTTCCAGTCTGTCTTTGGTGACAGGGATTCCTTAGAAGAAACGCGATTTGAAAACGTCTAGCGACGTAAAAGCATTTTTACGGAGACATGCCACTGGGAAGGTACGTCAGTCCCCAACTAACTGAAACCAATAGTAAAAAATTCTCGAATATGCCTTAATTTATTATTCATCCTACCAAAATGTACAGGAGGGGTTAGGATCGCAGGTATCAGACACGCAAAAGGGCGTGCTGTAAGTGATTGGGGGACGCGAAGACATGTAAAAATAGTGCGTCGAAGAATTAAAGCAGAAGCCTTGGCCCGAACATCAGGGAGATTCAAACATCCCATCAGCTGCGTTCTCGCCATAATCTCATAGCGCACGCGAAAATACAGTTTCGCCAGATAAACATTCCCGATAACCGTTGTAACGTTTGGGCCATCATTGCTGGAAGGGGAAAAATTTGTGCAATGAAATAGGTTAGACCCAGCACCTACGTTTCCAAGGTGTGAAACTTACGAACTAATGAGACGGACATACGCTCATGTTCAAGGATCGCTCTTTGAATCCTATCCGTGACGGATTACCAGTTTAACGCAGTCACCTTCATGAGACAACAATAGATAACAATAACCAATGACCTGTAGCGGGGGACTGCCACAGTCCATGGAATCTCAACCACGTCAAATCCTCGCAAATTGAGTAACCAACGTTTCCGGTCGTTAATCTATGCTCCCGTAAGACGACAAAATGCATCCGAAACGTCATTTACTACGAAGTACCATAACGTCATCGGCATCAGCACGGACGATAAACCTTTCTCCCAAGACCAGCCATCCAATCGAGCTTCTATGTACCATAATAAGGGTTCCAGAAATAGGACGAATAACGACATAAATAGGAGACTGCCCTGCAGGACACCTCGTGTGCCGTCTCCTGGAAAGCCTTCAAAAACCGTAGTAAAATGTTACGTTACCCCAAGTGAACTGTGGAAATAACAAATAAAACTACGCGTGTTTATGTATGTGAATGTGCTATCAATGATGAAATATTATTTTGGATCGAGAAAACTCTCCTCCTTTACGTGTTTTGTACATAAAAACATTGATAGTAAATATATTTCTCTGTAACAATTACTAACAAAGGAAACTCCCCACAACACCCTTCTCAGATTTAGTGGTAAGAGGGCCAGAATATAGATAAAGCATGAAAGCAGGAAGAAAGTGTACTGAGTTGTGAAAAAAAGAAGTAAAATACAGTGACCGGTCCAAGAACATATAGAGTAGGCTGAAACAGCAAAGCCGCCGAGGTTAAGTGGACCCTGTACCGGACTGCCATGCGGGCGAGCCGTGTTGAAACTCCCAAACCTCCCTCCACCGTCCTTTTTCTTTTTAGCGAGTTGTAAGGTAAGGCCCTATAATGCACAACTACTTTATTAGTAGCCGAAAGGAAGAAATGGCTTCCGAATGGGAACCGCAAACGTTTGATGACAAGACAAGTCAACCGAATCCTCCACCGGAAAACGAATCTGGTGTGAGATATGCCTCCTTTCTCGGTTTAGGTGTTGGTATGAATGAGAATGCGGACACTCCCAATGAAATGATGAAAATGTAATTGTCTGTCGTATAACCTGAAACAAATGAACGCAACAGTTTCGCAATCAGAAAGTTTCTCTGTGCCCCGTCAAAACATATGTTTTTAACGTTTTTGAAGTTGCATTCCGTTTTGGAAGTTTTGAATTCCTTTGTTGTATCACAGTTCACACAAGTTTGTTTGTTATTTTCATTTCTGTGAGACTGTGTGGTATCTCGCCTACCTTCACAATTCATTTACTTGCGACGGTAACGTATTCTTACCACATGACTCATATTCTATAACAATATGACAACTGCCAAGACTACAGAAAGAGAACAAACATTTCAATGACCGGACTGACAGTTCATAATGTTGTGAAAAAAAAGGACAGCTTGTCCCTGACGCCGTTGCTGTTTTAGGCTGCTCTATTTTGTCTTTCTTGTTCTTGGGCCGCTCGCCGTTCCTATTTTGCTTTTTTCACAGTTCAGTACACCTTCTTCCTATTTTCATGCTTGATCTGTGTTCAGTTTTTGACGGGCCATTTACAGGGCCACCTTACCACTAAAACTGAGCGGGGTGCGATGGGGAGTTTCTCTTTTAAGAATAACAAAGATTATATCAGGTCATGGCATTTCTGTATAATTGTGAGGTAAAGACGTGGATGATTAAAATGATCATCCCGGCCTCTTCTCTCGGACTGATAAGACTTTTGTGCGAGGCTGCTTCCGAACACACGATCTTGTAAGTTTTTTCAGAATGTGTGTATAAAAAGTATTTGTCGTTTTGACATTATTTCATACCTCTCCCTCCATGTGAATATAATTAAGTCGAAATAATAAATTATTGATAGAATTCAAGTTCTGTCATTGCCATCTGCCACTCTTCTGTCGCAATGGCGCAGTGGTACGGATTACTTGAAATATAATTAATCACATAATTTTCGGGTTTCACGCGGAAGATAATAGCAAAATGCTTTGAATATTTTGCTATCGGGAAAAGAAAATAGTTTTTGCAGATACGTTTTCACTAAATATACGCGACGAACGCAAAGATAATAATAATAATACAGCGCTCAGGCTTGCTTATCAATAAATCGCTGACTGGTAAAAATCTTGTTTTCACTGCCGTAAATATTATTCAAATAAAAATTAACAGTACAAAAAGTCAGTGTTTAAGAAAGAATCTGCGTAAAATTGGGAATAACAGTGCAGCTACGTAGGTGTTTATATCGTTACTCTCTGTGCAAAAATATTTATTTATCGGGCTTTAACTACTACAGTTTTAAACGAACCACGCGTATTTTTGAGCTAGCCCCGTGTGTTGACAACATAAATAAATTTTTACAGCCGAACCTAGTACCTTAGAATTATTTGCCTGCGTAGCAACACTGATGATTTTTAGTGTATATTTTAGCCGCTACTACGAGTGTGTGAAATATACGCCATGTAACGACTTATAAATATTTTTATCCATGAACCCAAATGTAACAAACCGATACCATAGAAAAGAAATGAAAAATGAGTGCGTGCGTGCGTGCGTGCGTGCGTGCGTGCGTGTGTGTGTGTGTGTGTGTGGGGGGGGGGGGGGTGTTTGTATACAACCTCGACAAAAAAAAAAAAATGGCTCTGAGCACTATGGGACTTAACATCTGAGGTTATCAGTCCCCTAGAACTTAGAACTACTTAAACCTAACTAACCTAAGGACTTCACGCACATCCATGCCCGAGGCAGGATTCGAACCTGCGACCGTAGCGGTCGCGCGGTTCCAGACTGAAACCTCGACACACTTCTATTCATATTAATAAACGCCTGAATAGCACTAATTAGTGAAATGAACATCCGTCGTGCAGCATCATTAAAACCAAAAGCTGTCAACACTCGCAACGGAAAATCATGACTAACTCTATCAAACACATGATTAAAATCAATAAAAAGTAAAGCTCTCAACACAGAAAAAGTGAAAGCAATACAGATGAGATCACAACATTCAGCAACAGGATTCAGAAGAGTACGGCCCAGGACACAACTGTAATAACGCGCGGCAGTGTCAGCAAGCAAAACCGACAAACGGCTATTTATCGCCCTCGCTATGGTTTTATAAGCTTAACTGAGTAGCGTTATTGGTCGGACTTGATCCACGGATAGGCGTCCCGTCTAAACACATTTTTTCCGACCTTGAAGGAGGGCGGGATGTGTACGACTTGCACCCCTTCATTCATCATGTTATGTTACCTTTGGGAACACAATCCAAACCCAGGGATTTCCGGGACGAAGAGCGAACTAAAATGTCAGATATTTCATGACAGTGAAAAGCAGCCAGAGAGTCCTAGTGGGTGGAGAGCTAGCCTGACAACACTATCTAAGAGGAATTAACATCAGAAGACGGTATACCGTCTGATTCTATTCCATTGTAAGGACTGGAAACATACTGGGGAAGTTCAGACGTTATATCGGGATGCGATAACTACCCACGTCCATCTATAGCGAGACACGTCCTTTGAGATCGCGTTCCAAGCCGAATTAGATCCTGGAGAATAGAACGTGGCTGAGTACGCAAACGAAGGCCAACTAATGACAGTCATTTGAGTTAGAAGAGTTTCACCCTCACGCAGTGAACATCCATAACTATCAGAGGGACGTCTCGAATACTATCATAAAGACCACGAAGGACAGGATAGTAAAATTTCCGAGTCCACCTCATGTCAACCGCTTCACCAGCGCTAAAATGCATGAGTGCAATGCGAAGCCGAGGTTTGGCAATGGCCACGCATCATTCCATGATTGAGGGATAACGTACTTAAGAAAGGCTTGCCAGTCCCCACACGACAGCGATAATAACATCCAGAGAGAGGTCCCCCAGATGTAAAATATTTGGCTTCCGAATAGGGCGAGGAAGATGTACATTGGGTGCGTGGTTAAGAGTAATTGAAACACCACAGTGGTCAGTGAAGCTGGCAAGAATTACATGAATTGTCAAGAGCTGACTACAAAGGGCAGCAGACAAATAAAAATGGTCCAGTCGATTACCGGAAGTAGATGTAAAAATAGTTAAAATGGCTCTGAGCAGCATAGGGCTTAACATATGAGATCATCAGTCGCCTAGAACGTAGAACTACTTAAACCCAACTGAGGACATCATACAAATCCATGCCCGAGACAGGATTACAACATGCGACCGTAGCGGTCGCGCGGTTCCAGACTGAAGCGCCTAGAACCGCTGGGCCACACCGGCCGTCGAAGTAGATGTAAAATACGCATACCGCACTAGTGTCGGATTTCTGCAAATCCAAGCATCTTGTAGACTCAACGACTCTACCATGTCATTAAGTTCACGACAGTAGCTATAACTGGGAGTCTGATCCACGGAACATAAGACGCAGTTGAAACCTCCCCACACCCTCCCATCAAATTTTTTCACCGATTTTGACGAAGTAATTAAATGTCACATTTCTTATAAAAGCACTAGCGGTCTTATGGATGACTAGGTCAAGATGGAGCATTAAGAAGAAGTAAGATGGGGTCATAGAAACGATACCCTATGCCCCGAACATGGTCCCGCGTTTTAAAGTCCATCAACAGAATACCGTCCCGATAAAGCACCACCATGCCCGTAGAACTCAAAATGGTTCAAATGGCTCTGAGCACTATGGGACTCAACTGCTGTGGTCATAAGTCCCCTAGAACTTAGAACTACTTAAACCTAACTAACCTAAGGACAGCACACAACACCCAGCCATCACGAGGCAGAGAAAATCCCTGACCCCGCCGGGAATCGAACCCGGGAACCCGGGCGTGGGAAGCGAGAACGCTACCGCACGACCACGAGATGCGGGCTGCCCGTAGAACTTTCCGGCACAATATTAAAAAATAAAAAAACAAAATAATATACCCATGGAGAGAAAACACACCACCTAACACCTCTTGAAATCACATGGCATCAGTCAGCTTGGGAATCATAAATAAATTGTCGTAACACATAAGAACCGTGTACGTCTGCATATGTTAACACACGTATGGGATGAAAGGAGAACTAGAAAAGAATTTACGCGTAACGTCCCACTCTGCACAACACACCGATAAATGGTGAAGACGGTACAGAATTTGAATCCTCCCCATCGAAAGTTGCAGATTCCATGCTTTGTTTTCTTCGACAGCCGGCCGCAGTGGCCGAGCGGTTCTAGGCGCTACAGTCCGGAACCGCGCGACTGCTACGGTTGCAGGTTCGAATCCTGCTTCGGGAATGGATGTGTGTGATGTCCTTAGGTTAGTTAGGTTTAAGTAGTTCTAAGTTCTAGGGGACTGATGACCTCCGATGTTAAGTCCCATAGTGCTCAGAGCCATTTGAACCATTTGTTATAGGCCTTACCAGTTGAAAACTTTCAGCTGTACAGTCAAGACTGGGAACAACGACTCGACTGAGGAATAGCTGCCAAAGGGAACTATTGCGAAAGGGATTATGTTGTTGTTGTTTCAAAAAATAAAACTTAAGTAGATATAAAATTAGACTCATTACTTTCCTCACACACCTCGTATAGTCCTGAATTATTATATTTGTTCACCGCATCCTTGGTGGAACCTATAATGTCGCGAATTCTGTGGCTGCTGCGGAAAATCGGTTTGGAACCTCGGTGGCAGAGGAACTTGTCTAGGCGTTCACTGTCACCCTTCACATGCGGTAAGCGCACTAGCGGAAGCTTCTCTGCCTTGCTTTATTGTTTTCTTCTTAGGCTACCTCCTCCGCCGTCGAAGTTACAAATTGATTTTCCCCAGCAGCCACAGGAAACACGAAATTACATGTTCCACCGAGGTTACAATGTATAAACTGAATACCGCAGGAGTACACTAACTACATTGCGAGTGCGGAGATTGCTACATACGTGAGACACGGAGGCCAGTCAGCACACGAGTAGCAGAACATGAACCCAATGTGCCGTTAGCACAAAACAATAAATCGGCAAGAGCGGAACACCACCGCGACTGTGGAAAGCTATCATTTTCCGTGAAGTCCGTGTGCTGGCGAGAGTCGCGGACGCGCCAACGCAAATTACTAGAGGCGACTGAAATTATTAAGCAGCCTGTCAACATCAGTAGACACAATTGCTACCATCTTCCGGCGTTCTGGCGGCCAGCTATCCCTGTTGAACAGGCCGCGGCCGATTGCTGGGCAGGAGTCTTACCCGACGCGAACACAACAGGCTAAAAAAAAACAGTTATAGGAGGACTGTCAGTGCATCTCTACCCACACAAGGAAGAAAACATGCCCCCTGGAAGCCAAGCGCTGATTTGTAAACTATCGACAATATCATTGACAAGCCGCATAGTCCACGACAAGCCTCTTTCCTACCTTCTCCCTTTCATCATGGCTAGACTATTATATCCTAGGACCAATAAAGATTCACGTATATTGACGTCGATAACTTGCAATAAATCGGGCCCTTTTTCTCCTTCAAAACCAGTCTTGCCCTGAGGAACACCGTTGTAATACTGCCAAAATTTCAGTTTTACAATTTGTATTTGAAGCATCTTACACTATGATGCTGCACAACACCCAGAAGACTTTTGATCAACATGGCACGAGGGGCGGTTATTGAACTGCCCTTTGCGCAGCATTCTAAATCAAAATTAACGCTGTCATGAAAAATCCCACGACCTGGGCATTACATACCATAATTACTTTTCCGTGTGAGGGGAAATATGAAAGCTGCAGACATTTATTAACCTTATGTAGTGTTAGGGCTGGAAGAAAGTGTTCTGTTTCTTTCGGGATAGTCGGGCGAACGTACACGATGCAGAATGTAGTGGACGAGCACCCGTTATGACAAATGAATTTGTTTCAAATGATTAATGAAAGCATAAGAGAAAACCATGGGTTCGCGATTTCAGAATCATCAGTCATTTTCCCTCAGATATCACGGGTAGCGTTGTACGAACTTATGACTGATGAGCTTAGTTGCCAGAAGTTTTGTACGCAGTGGTCTCAAAACTTTCGACGGATGTCCACAACACAAGTGGAAACATATGAACTGTGAACTGTATTCGTCAACGTGGAGAGAAAGAATCAATGTAAGCTTTCAATATGCCGACAATGTCACACTTGGAGATCGGCATGCGATCCCTCATCCAGATTCGAGACAAAAGTTTATCGAGCAAAATCGGATTGGGTGCATTTCTGAAACACATGTATGGGAACGCGGAACTGGCAACTCTGTCACCTAGTGCAGGTGATCGCTGTATATAGAAGAACGTGTACGACCCCGCACCAACGAACCAGCCGTCGTAGTTCACTGACAAGGAAAACTCCGCATCTCACCCCTCAGATTTAGTGATGAAAAGGCCCAGTGGATACTCCATCGAAAATTGAACACAGATCAAGCACGAAAAGAAGGAGTGGCGAGGTCTGTTGTGCCGGCCAGCCTATGGATGTTTTTAGGCGGTTTTCCATCTGCTTGGTCAAATGCGGGCTGGTTCCCCTTATTCCGCCTCCGTTACACTATGTCGGAGATTGCTGCGCAAACACTGTCTCCACGTAAGCGTACACCATAATTCCTCTACCACGCAAACATTTGAGGTTACACTCGTCTGGTATGAGACGTTCGCATGGGGGATCCACGGGGGCCGAATCAGTGTGGGGCGGCAGTGGCGGAGTGGACTGCTGTGGCTTGTTGGGTGCTTGTGAACCACTGAGGGCTACGGTGGGACGAAGCCTCTCCGTATTTTCTAGGTCCCCGATTCAATACACACATACACATACACCATGGTATCGTGGCTGTGTGGTCATGGTGTTGGACTGCAAGGGTGGCGATCCGTGTTGAAACGTTCCTGTCGCCCCAAAGTTTCCTTTTTTTCACAAAATTATGAACTTCCCGTCCGTTCATTGTCGCGTTTATTCTCCTTCTGCAGTCTTGGCAAGTGTCATAGTACACATTGTTTATAGACTATGAGTCATGTCGTAAGAATATATTACCGTCGCAAGTAAATGTTAGAGTAGTGAGAGCAAGCGAGATGAAAACAACAAATAAACAGATATGAACTATGTTGCCGGCCGGAGTGACCGAGCGGTTCTAGGTGCTACAGTCTGGACCGCTACGGTCGCAGGTTCGAATCCTGCCTCGGGCATGGATGTGTGTGTGATGTCCTTAGGTTAGTTAGGTTTAAGTAGTTCTAAGTTCTAGGGGACTGATGACCTCAGAAGTCCCGTAGTGCTCAGAGCCATTTGAACCAATTTTGAACTATGTTGCAACAAAGGAACACAAGATTCAAACTTCCAAAACGGAAGGCAAGAGTCATAACATGTAGTACTTGTGTAAAACAAATAGAAGGTACGTAGGTCTGGAGGTCCCTTTCTTACAGCTCGCTTTTGCAAACGGACGTTGCATCACGACACAGGCATACATTTCAATACAGTAAATAGACTCGTCTACGACTGAACGGCCAGTTCATAATTTTGTGACAAGAAAAAAAAAGGGGGTGAGGGAATTTAGAGCACGGGTCTCCCACTTCGCAGTGCAACACCGTGACCACGGGACTATTGAAGTTCGCTAGATGTTGCACGTCTTAAGTGTGGACTGTTACTGTTTCTATTTTGCTTCTTTTTTCACAGTTCTGTACACCTTCTTCCTATTTTCATGCTTGATGTGTCCAGTTTTTGATGGGCTGTCAACTGTCAATCTTATCACGAAATCTCAGGGGGCGTGTTCCGGAGTTTCCCTTGTGATTATTTGTGCCTTTTATGCCTAGCGCGTGGAGCTAGCAGGTTGTCCTTACTTCCGCCTGTAACACAGAGCTGCATGTGTCAAACTTGTGTGTGCTCAGTCTTGCGTGTGTGTATGGCCGGTGTCGCATCGTTCTTGCCTAGCGGAGTTTGTTGTTGGTTTGTTCTGGTGGCGGCGTTTTCTGCCTGCACCATGATTTATGTCATGTTGACAAGAGTAAGCACCATTTTCTGGCACACTCTTTGGAAATTCACGATTGGTTTGTCGAGTCGAGTTTTTCGAGTTCCCTCGCCAGTAGACCTGCTTCTTTCTCGTGCTGGTCCTCAGTTGATGTCTAAACACTGTTAAGGTTCCGCTGCTCTGCGGCAAATGCGAGTATCGAGTATTTCTGGTCAGAGTTTGTTTACACGATTCCACCCGAAATGGGCGATAAATTTCTTAACGCAGCGTTGCTTCCTTTTGGAGTCGTTCGGCATATCCGGCGGGAACGTTGGTCTGCAATGTTGTAGGGGTACCGTAGAAACCTAAGGACATCACACACATCCATGCCCGAGGCAGGATTCGAACCTGGGACAGTAGCGGTAACGCGCTTCCAGACTGCAGCGCCTAGAACCGCTCGGCCACCCAGACCTGCAAATTTCGTTCTTCCGAATTAACACAGTATGTGCTTAGATGAAAGAATTTGAACTTGTGCATACTTTTCTGAGCCTTTTATACAGTATTTTATACAATTATGTGTTACAACACCGAGAAGAATTTTAATCAACAACAGTTCAATAAATTTTCTGTGCCACTGCTAGAGTCGTACAGAGCCCAATGGCACTCCACTCCCCCATTTCCCCGGTAACTGGCACAATCGGAACCTAATTTACGAAAACCTTTCGTATAATACATGTAGAGATTGGACAATTTTGAATTTCTATAGCTCAGTGAACTGACACGTAAAAGTAGTGTAGGCAGAGTAGCGGACAAAAGTGTAATCGAGAAAGCACTGATGGGAAACGTTACAATGTAATATCAAACGGAGTTTGTGACGCAGATCCGGGCTGAAGACTTGCGTCTGTTGACGGGGATTTAGAGCTGATAGATCGCGCCCGTCCGACAGGGCGAGCCTTGTGATGAACGCTCACAATTAGCGCCAGCAGGAAGGCTTAATTGTTCGCCTCCATCTCACTGTTAGGGGGCTCTGCCGCTGCCACTGCAGCAATTAGGGTCTCCCCTGCCGTAACGAACCATTAGCGACTCATGAGAGGCGTAGGAAGACGTTCAATTGCCTTGGAAGGCGCAATTTACGAATGCATCAATCTCCGACGCAGAAGGAAATATTTTGGTGCATTCATCAGCATTACTCTTTGAAGGAAGGAAGGGAGATTAACATTTTTACCCGTCGTCGACGGTGTGATGTGACGCATCGCGAAATAATGGGATGAAATAAGGTTCATTCGAACCACTGGAAATTTTATTCTTCCACAGGTTAAAAGGAGAGCCATTGCCTAGGAAGCGTTCGCTTTCAGGAATTCCAGAGGCCGGAATTGGATATGTCAATGACATGAGTAGCCCACCTTTGGGAGAGACGATAAGACAAAGCGTAAAGTTGCGACTGATTAAATGAGTAATGATGAGGGACACAGTGCGGTTCTTAAATACTGAACTCGGAAACCAATGCAAGTTTGTTAATTTAGTATTCGAAATCCTAATAATTAACGGAGTTAGCATAGAAAGATAGTTTGATGGGGGAAATGGAGCCTCTCCATTAGCCAGTTTGTCTTCAGAGACAGAGATCTGTATGGTGAAGAATGTGTTTCAGATTGAGGACGAAAGGTTAAATCGCAGTTTCTGTCTGTCATTTTCCCAATGAAACCTGTCTTTTTTATACGTTGACTATTTTTCCACCTCAGTGGTTGAGCTATACTCGACGATGTCACCGGCAGAGTATGAAGAGATTTGGAGTTGTTGTGGGACAGATTTCACCAAACTACTCCATAACGTTATTAATAAACCAATATTCAGATTAGGGTATCCAATCCACTTAAATTATCAACACTGCTTGAAAGTATCCACGCAATTGAATCTTATACCAATGACTGCAGATGTAAGTAGTAATCTTTTCTTTCACTCTGTACGGCTGTTGGTCCTTCAGTGTTTTCCTGTAACCCTGGGATGGCCAGCGAACTATGAATAAGGACAAGGGCTCCAAAGAGAATGAGAGCGATAGTGAGGTGGGCAGACGTTGAAAGTGTTTTCGTCGAAAGTCAGGAACCACCCGGGTATGGGCTAAGTGACTGGGAATAGACCACTGTTTTTTCAGCAGACGTGAAAGCACCAGGGGCTGAGAGTGCTAAGCAGGATGTAAATTTTCGGAAAGCAGAAGCTTAAAGTATGGTCACAGAAACGATACAATCTACTACAGCAGGAGAAAAACACGACACAGATTGGTACAGAGATATTAGGGGTCGATAAGGTCACAGGTGCTCACGATTAAATTTTGTGAAGAAGCCCACAAATGACTCAGAAATTTTATGGTAGTGGGAATAAGAATTAAGACTGCATATGAGGAAGCATTTCCATCGGGCGAAATGTGGAAACACAGTGGGAGAGAGTTTCTATCGACTGCCTCACTTCGTGAGAGAACCGGTATTGGTTAACGATGACAGATTTGTCTGGAGCATTTGTTGTAAACGTTTCATTGGTCAGAAATCAAGAATTATACTGCTATTAGCTACCAAGATTCCGGCGCTGACAGAACCAGTTAGATTTTGTGGAGGAGAAAACGATGGCAGAGCAGTCTTCGTCGCAGGGTATCAGGGAGAGAACAGATATGTCTTCACTTTAGAGCTGATCATAGATATCACGGCTAAACGTAGAATTATCAGCCACCACTGCAAGCATCCTCTGCTCCTGAGTGTCAGAGTGGTAAGCATGAGGTGTATTGTGTAAATTGTGACGAAGGGACGACGAAATTAGTTGTTCAAGTCAAAATTTCGTTCTTCTGAATTAACTCAGTAACAGATCATAGTATGCAGAATGAAATTTTCACTCTGCAACGGAGTGTGCGCTGATTTGAAACATCCTGACAGATTAAAACTGTGTGCCAGACCGAGACTCGAACTCGGGACGTTTGCCTTTCGCGAGCAAGTGTCTACCAATTGAGCTACCCAAGCACGACTCACGCCCCGTCCTCACAGCTTTAATACCACTAGTACTTCGTCTCCTAACTTCCAAACTTCACTCCTTTTTTCCAGGAATGCTAGTTCTGCTAGGTTCGCAGGAGAGCTTCTGTGAAGTTTGGAAGGTAGGAGACGAGGTACTGGTGGTATTAAAGCTGTCAGGACGGGGCGTGAGTCGTGCTTGGGTAGCTCAATTGGTAGAGCACTTGCCCGCGAAAGGCAAACGTCCCGAGTTCGAGTCTCGGTCCATCCCACAGTTTTAATCTGAGAGGAAGTTTCAGATCGTAGTATGTTGTCCTGGACGGCGACTGTTCATCACAGACAAGGGGATAGTCAGGAGCGCTCCAGGGAAGTGTGACAGGACTGCTCTCATTTCTATATACGTAAATGATCTGACGGACAGGGTAAGCAGCAGACTGTAATATGTTGCTGACGATGTTGTGGTGTATTGGGGGATGTCGTCGTTAAATGATTGTTGGTGGATGCAGGATGACTTAGACAAAATTTCTACTTGTTTGATGAATGACAGCTAGCTGTAAATGTAGAAAAATGTAAGTTAATGCAGGGAAAACAAACCCATAGGTCTGAGTGCAGCACTAGTGGTTTACTGCTTGACTTAGTCACGATGATTAAATACCTATGCGTAACGCTGCAGAGCGATATGACCTGGAACGAGCACGTAAGGATTCTAGTAGGGAAGGCGAATGGTCAACTTAGGTTTATTGTGGTAGATGTGGTTCATCTGTAAAGGAGATCGTATATAGTACACTAGTGCGACCCATTGTCGAATGCTGTTCGAGTGTTTGTTATACGCACTGGGTCAAATTAAAGAAAGCAACTGAGAGGCAGGCTGCTAGATTTATTACTGATAGGTTCAAACAACACACAAGTATTACGGATATGCTTCGGGAACTCAAATGCGAATCACTGGAGGGAAGGCGACGCTCTTTTCGAGGTTCACTATTGAGAAAATTTAGGGCATCGGCATTTGAGGCTGACTGCAGGACGATTCAGCTGCCGCCATTGTATATTTCGCATAAGGACCGCGAGGATAGAATTAGATAACTATGACTCTTGTGAAGGCATATAGACAGACATTTTCCCCTCGCTTTATTTGCGATTCGAGCAGGAAAGAAACTGACTGGTAGTGGTACAGTGTACCCTCAGCCACAAACCATACCTTGGCTTGAGCAGTATGTATGAAGATGTAGAAGTATGCTACTTGATCAACGGCAACTCATAGAGTATACGCTGATGAGTGAAAACATTATGATCATCTGTTAAGAAGCTTGTTACTTCACATCTGGAATGCAGCTATTCTGCATGACCTAGGACCAACGAGTCCTAGGTAGGTTTCTGGAGGTGTGTGGCACTAGATGTCTTCTCACAGGTCAGGCAATTTCCATAAATTACGTGCCGGTGGATTGTGGGTGTGGAACTCGCAGCGTCCCAGATGTGTTCTACTGGGTTCGTATCAGGCAAATATCGTGGCCCAAATAGCAGGATGAGTTCACTGCCACGTCCCTCAAACTACAGTAGCGACTCTGATAGAAAGACTCCTGGAAAATGCCACCAACGTCGGGGAAGACATCAGGCACGAAGGGATGCAGATGGTCCGCAATAATGTTCATGTATTCTACAGTTCTAATGGTGCCTTCGATTACTACAGCAGGTCACACGAAGGCCCCGGTAAATGCCATCCGTAGCATGAGACTGCCCTCACCGGTCTTCATCCGTGCTGCAGTAGATGTTTCGAGCAGCTGTCCGCCTGGGTTACCGCTTATCGTTGCATAATCATCAACCTGGTGTATCATGAAAAGTTATTCATCTGTGAAATGCTGCACGTTTTAACTGATTTGCTGTCGAATACACACTGAGGAGAGGAAAGTCATGGGATACCTCCTAATATCGTGTCGGGCCTCCTATTGCCCGGCATAGTGCAGCACCTCGATGTGGCATGAACTCAAAAAGTCTTCGGGAGACCGGCAGAAATACTGAGGCATGCTGACTCCATTAATGAAAAAGTGTTGTCAGCGCAGGATTTTGTACACGATATGACTTATCGATTAAATCCCATAAATTTTCTATGGGATTAATGTCAGGCGATCTGGGTTGCCAAAGCAATCGCTAATTATCCAGAATCTTCTTCAAACCAATCACGAACCACTGCGGCTCGATGACATGGCGCATTGTTATCTATAAAAATACTAACGTTGTTTGAGAACGTGAAGTCCATGAATGCCTTAAAAGGGTCTCCAAGTAGCCGAACATAAGAATTTGAAGTCAATGATCGGTTCAGAAGGACCGGAGGACCCAGTCCATTCCACGGAAATACACCCCGCACCATTATGGAGCCACCACAACCTGGCACAGTGCCTTTTTCACAACTTCGGTCCATGACTCCGTGGAGTTCGCGCCTTACTCTACCCCTGCCATCAGCTATTATAAATTGAAACCGGTACTTATCTGAGCAGACCACGGTTCCATCTCGGGTCCAACCGATATGGTCACGAGCTCAGGAGAGGCGCTGCGGGCGATTTTGTGCTGTTAGCAAAGGTACTCGCATTGGTCGTCTGCTGCCGTAGCCCGTTAACGCAACGTTTGGCTGCATTTCGTCGTACGCCCCCTCCTACCCTCCCCCCCCCCCGACTTTTGCAGTTAATTCACACAGTGTCATTGGTCTGTTAGCAATGACGACTCTTTGCTGCTCTCGCTCGTTAAGTGAAGGTCGTCTGCAACTGCATTGTCCATGGTGAGGGGTAATACCTGAAATTTGCTATTCTCGGCACACTCTTGACACTGTGGATCTCGAAATACTGAATTCTCTAACGATTTCCGAAACAAAATGTCCCATGCATCTAGCTCCAGCTACCAAACCACGTTGCAAGTCTGTTAATGGCCGTCAGCAAAAATTTCATATGTAATGACGACGACGCCAATGAACTGCCATTTTGTGTCTAGTGTACACGATACTACTGCCACCTCTGTATGTGCATCTGTGTAAGAACGAGGGCAGTTCAATAAGTAATGCAACACATTTTTTTCTCGGCCAATTTTGGTTGAAAAAACCGGAAATTTCTTGTGGAATATTTTCAAACATTCCCGGTTCGTCTCGTATAGTTTCATTGACTTCCGACAGGTGGCAGCGCTGTACGGAGCTGTTAAAATGGCGTCTGTAACGGATGTGCGTTGCAAACAATGGGCAGTGATCGAGTTTCTTTTGGCGGAAAACCAGGGCATCTCAGATATTCATAGGCGCTTGCAGAATGTCTACGGTGATCTGGCAGTGGACAAAAGCACGGTGAGTCGTTGGGCAAAGCGTGTGTCATCATCGCCGCAAGGTCAAGCAAGACTGTCTGATCTCCCGCGTGCGGGCCGGCCGTGCACAGCTGTGACTCCTGCAATGGCGGAGCGTGCGAACACACTCGTTCGAGATGATCGACGGATCACCATCAAACAACTCAGTGCTCAACTTGACATCTCTGTTGGTAGTGCTGTCACAATTGTTCACCAGTTGGGATATTCAAAGGGTTGTTCCCGCTGGGTCCCTCGTTGTCTAACCGAACACCATAAAGAGCAAAGGAGAACCATCTGTGCGGAATTGCTTGCTCGTCATGTGGCTGAGGGTGACAATTTCTTGTCAAAGATTGTTACAGGCGATGAAACATGGGTTCATCACTTCGAACCTGAAACAAAACGGCAATCAATGGAGTGGCGCCACACCCACTCCCCTACCAAGAAAAAGTTTAAAGCCATACTCTCAGCCGGTAAAGTCATGGTTACAGTCTTCTGGGACGCTGAAGGGGTTATTCCGTTCGATGTCCTTCCCCATGGTCAAACGATCAACTCTGAAGTGTATTGTGCTACTCTTCAGAAATTGAAGAAACGACTTCAGCGTGTTCGTAGGCACAAAAATCTGAACAAACTTCTCCTTCTTCATGACAACGCAAGACCTCACACAAGTCTTCGCACCCGAGAGGAGCTCACAAAACTTCAGTGGACTGTTCTTCCTCATGCACCCTACAGCCCCGATCTCGCACCGTCGGATTTCCATATGTTTGGCCCAATGAAGGACGCAATCCGTGGGAGGCACTACGCGGATGATGAAGAAGTTATTGATGCAGTACGACGTTGGCTCCGACATCGACCAGTGGAATGGTACCATGCAGGCATACAGGCCCTCATTTCAAGGTGGCGTAAGGCCGTAGCATTGAATGGAGATTACGTTGAAAAATAGTGTTGTGTAGCTAAAAGATTGGGGAATAACCTGGTGTATTTCAATGCTGAATAAAACAACCCCTGTTTCAGAAAAAAAAATGTGTTGCATTACTTATTGAACTGCCCTCGTAGTAAAGAAAAATCCTCGTTGAAACACCAGTACTAGTCCGCATGTCATATTCTACTAATGCACAGTAATAATGAATTACCTCGAAAAGAATGGTCTATTGACACACAACCAACATGGATTGAGGAAACATTGTGTTGTGGACTGGCAAGACAGCCAATCCACTATGACAGGAAGCCGAAAGGCACGCGTTTAAGCTCACGCAGGCTGGCGTGAGGTCTGGAACAGGACAAGTAATGGAGACTAGCAAAAAAGGTACGTAGCTTCTGGAATACTTAACTTTAATCCATAATTGGTGAACATAGCTCTTGACGGTACATGCATTACAAGATAAATAGCAAATGATAAAGGCGCCTTGCTAGGTCGTAGCAAATGACGTAGCTGAAGGCTATGCTAACTATCGTCTCGGCAAATGAGAGCGTAATTTGTCACTGAACCATCGCTAGCAAAGTTGGCTGTACAACTGGGGCGAGTGCTAGGAAATCTCTCTAGACCTGCCGTGTGGCGGCGCTCGGTCTGCAATCACTGATAGTGGCGACACGCGGTCCGACGTATACTAGCGGACCGCGGCCGATTTAAAGGCTACCACCTAGCAAGTGTGGTGTCTGGCGGTGACACCACACATTGTACTTGTGAAACACAACTAGCTCTTTACTCAGATGAAGCGCTGAGTACTATGACAAGGGACTTCAAATTGATTCATGTATTCCTAGATTTCCAGAAGGCTTTTGACACTGTGCCACAGAAGCGGCTTGTAGCGAAATTGCGTGCTTATGGAATATCGTCTCAGGTATGTGACTGGTTTCGTGATTTCCTGTCAGAGAGGTCAAAGTTCATAGTAACTGACGGAAAGTCATCGAGTAAAAGTGATTTCAAGCGTTCCCCAAGGTAGTGTTATAGGCCCTTTGGTGTTCCTTAACTATATAAACGATTTAGAAGACAATCTGAGCAGCACTCTTAGGTTGTTTGCAGATGATGCTGCCGTTTATCGACTAATAAAGTCATCAGAAGATCAAAACAAATTGCAAAACGATTTAGAGAAGATAACTGTATGGTGCAAAAATTGACAACTGACCCTAAACAACTAAAAGTGTGAGGTCATACACATGAGTGCTAAAAGGCATCCGTTAAACTTCGATTATACGATAAATCAATCAAATCTAAAGGCCGTAAATTCAACTAAATAGCTAGGAATTACAATTACGAGCAACTTAAATTCGAAGGAACACATAGAAAACGTTGTGGGGAAGGCTAACCAAAGACTGCATTTTAGTGGTAGGACAAAATGTAACAGATCTACTAAAGAGACTGCCTACACTACGCTTGTCCGTCCTCTTTTAGAATACTGCTGCGCGGTGTGGGATTCTTACCAGATAGGACTGACGGAGTATATCGAGAAAGTTCAAAGAAGAGCAGCATGTTTTGTATTATCACGAAATAGGGGAAAGAGTGTCACTGAAATTATACAGGATTTGGGGTGGATATCGGTAAAACAAAGGCGTTTTTTGTCGCTGCAGAATCTTCTCACGAAATTTCAATCACCAACTTGCTCTTCCGAATGTGAAAATATTTTGTTAACACCGACCTATATAGGAAGAAACGATCATCATAATAAAATAATGGAAATCAGAGCCAGCACGGAAGGATATAGGTGTTCGTTTTTACTTGTCCCGTGAGAGATTTGAATAATAGAGAATTATTGTGAAGGTGATTCGATGAATCCTCTGTCAGGCACTTGAATGTGATTTGCATTGTATCCATGTAGATGTAGACGCCAATATTCCAGCTTCAAAACGCATTTCACTCCATTAAAACTAGTGCCTTCTGGATGGTTTGTTGGGTCAAAAATCATGTGGCAGAAAACTTTTCGATGACTGTAGTCAAATTACATTGACTAGATGTTTCTCTGTTATTATGTGTGGATAGCATAAATATAGTTGAGCGTTTAAGGCGTTGGTTCGTTGCTCATTTAATGATCTGATGTAGAGCCCAGGTGTCTCTTGAATATTTAATAAGTCTGTTCGTCAGATTATAGAAGCGAAAATGTTTCGAAATTCCAACTATGAAAGCCCGGAGCGAAATAAATTTTTGTGTCTCGAGCTAACTGTAAAGAGAAATTCAAATTACACTTGGTAAGAGACTTTGATTGCACTTGAGGCAACTGAAAGGATTTGACTCTTATGCTTAATTTCTCTAAACGAACAAAGCAAGAGTACTTTCTCGTCTTCGATGCTGTGAAACACCTCTCTTCTAACGCTAACTCCTCGTCTCCGTGTCCCGTAAACACGGGTTGTAAAATGCATACCAAGAGTTGCGAGCACTTGCTCATCTTCCCTACTGTGAAACACACCTCTCCTGTTGTTCTGCTGAATAAGTGCTCACAGTTCTGAAGGTAGCCTATATACTTCAGAGCCCATGTTTACTGGACATTTTTTGTTTTGCTTTGGTCAATGCTACCTCCTCCCGAGATATGGACCGCACAGAGCTTCGTGTAGAAGAGAACTGTTTCACAAGTGCTTATAGTTGTTAAGGTATGTATTTTAGAGCCCATATTTACTAGGAACTTTTTTCTTGTTTTCGAGTGAGGAACCTGCTCTCAAAGTGTGTAAAGGGAATTTGGCTGTACTTTAAAATATACCGGGTGTCCTTCCTAAGAGTGGTCAGCCGCATTTTCTCTCTTTTTCGGCAGATACTTGCAATTTCGTTTTTGCAGTCCGACTGAGTGGCGGCGCTGCATGGCGGTGGAAGTCAGGGCGGCCCAGGGCGGTTGTCTCGGTTGTGGAGTACTACTCATTCATCGTATTATACTGTCCCTGTTCATACGAGGGTAATCCCAAACTTTTTTATAACTACAGAACTCTGTTTGTGTGGCAGTTGGTCATACAATTATGAAGAGTGCTTCACGCGCTGTGTGTAAACATGCGCACGCTGCGCTGAGACGCCCAGTCTTGGCTTGGCAGCCGTTGAGAATGGAGCTCCCGTTGGATGTTACCGCCAAGTGCGAATTGCCGGCAGTTATTCGGTTTTTGAACGCAAAGGGCACCGCGCCGATTGAAATCCATCGCCAGTTGACGGAAGTGTATGGTGAGTCGTGCATGGATGTCAAAAATGTTCGTAAGTGGTGTAGAGAGTTTACAGATGGTCGGACCGAATTTCACGACGAACAAAGGAGCGGGAGACCGTCAATTTCTGAGGAGACGCTGTTCAAGGTTGAGCAAAGAATGCGTGAAGATCGGCGGATCATCCTGGATGATGTCTGCACGTCGGTTCCTGAGGTTTCCCAAAGTACCGCTCACAGAATTTTAACGGAAACATTGAAGTACCGGAAGGTGTGCGCAAGGTGGGTGCCACGCATGCTGACTGAGGACCACATGCGGCAATGAGTTGATGCTTTCCGCGCATTTCTTCACCGCCTTGCAGCGGAATAGGATGACTTTCTGGACTCAATTGTCACGGGTCACGAAACCTGGGCATACCACTTTACACCTGAGACCAAGAAACAATCACGCCAGTGGCGGCATACGTCTTCGCCAAAGCCGCGGAAATTCAGATGAAAACAGTCTGCCGGAAAAGTCATGACAACCGTTTTTTGGCATCGGAAAGGGGTATTGTTGGTCGACTTTATGTCCACTGAGACCACAATTAACGCTGACAGGTACTGCGAGACCCTGAAAAAGCTCAAATGGGCAATTCAGAACTGGAAAACAGGAATGTTGAGCAAGGGCGTACACATTCTCCATGACAACGCTCGCCCACACATCGCTCGGCAAACTGTTGCTCTCCTGCAACAGTTTCAGTGGAATATAAACACCCACCTACCCTAGTCCTGACTTGGCGCCCACTGACTATCACCTGTTCCCTATGTTAAAAGAACATTTGGTCGGAAAGCGATTCAGCTCCGACAACGAGGTAAAATAAGAGGTTCACAACTTTCTGAACTGCATGGCGGTGAGCTGGTATGACATGGGCATCCAAAAACTGCCACAGCGTCTACAAAAATGCATCGACAGAAATGGTGATTATGTCGCAAAATAGCTAAATGTTCAAGCTATAAACTGATGTAAACCATTGTAGAAATAAACAGGTCTTCTAAAAAAAGAGACCTTACTTTTGGGATTACCCTCCTATACATCGACAAAACAAATACCGCACTGTAGTAATTTGTGACCGCTTTACCGAATGGGCATGTAAAATTCCACTTTAAAAACATTTTCTTTTTGTAACGGAAAACAAAGCGACACTTTTAGTTGACACTGGAAGTCGCATGAGATACATATTGAGCAGTATTTATTCACGCTGACTTACAAAAACGAAATTGCAAATATCTGCTTAATCACCAGAGAAAATGCGCCTGGCGACTATTAGGAGTGACAGTCCGTGTGTCGGGCTTCTCTTCTAAGATCCGTGAGACGTGTTTTCTCTGATGTTTCGGTAGATTCGTATTTGCAATTACGTTTTTGCTTCGTGTAGCCGGAGTCAACCCAAACAGTTACTGCTCGTTACGACGCCCAGCGTCAGCAGAAAGTGTCATTTTTTTGCGCTCGTAAAATTCCGATTTGAAAATAATTTTGTTTGGAGAATGGGAAACAAAGTATCATACTAGACTAATTTGGGACCATTCTAGCGTATGAAAAGAGAATTGTTTGGAACAGGAAAAATGCTGATGCTTTCCGTCGACATTGGTCACCTCATGACAGACGTGATGAGCACCATCTGTGTGGGCTGACTCTACCTATAGAATGTGAAAATGAAATTGCGAATATCTGCTGAAACGCTAGAGAAGACGTACCTAACAGAACTTAGAAGAGACACCCGGTATCTAGCGTTTATCTTTAGCACCACAAATAACTTTCTTGTGCAGAAACAAAAAACGAAATAAAAAATGTAACAATCAAATGTTGTTAATCAAATATTGTTTAGCTACCAGGGGGACTTAAACCAGCGTTTATGGCTTTCCTATTCGTTTCGAAGATATGAACAGCATTACGTCTTTTTAAAAAGCATCTTATATTTTTTATTTGTAATCAAGTTCTCTTCCTTAAGAGCTATTCAAAAACGTACCATTAATGCAAGCACGACATTATTAAGAATACAACACAAAATTGACCGTCTCTTCCATACTAACACACACTGCAAGTACATGGGGTAAGATAACGCCTCCACTTGCTGCAGTTGACAGGAGACAAGTGGAAGCTTATGCAAAATGCTTCCTGATCACTGTACACAAACAGATATTCAATTGAAGATGAGTAACTGCAATACTGTGTCTAAACTTTGAAATACACTCCTGGAAATGGAAAAAAGAACACATTGACACCGGTGTGTCAGACCCACCATACTTGCTCCGGACACTGCGAGAGGGCTGTACAAGCAATGATCACACGCACGGCACAGCGGACACACCAGGAACCGCGGTGTTGGCCGTCGAATGGCGCTAGCTGCGCAGCATTTGTGCACCGCCGCCGTCAGTGTCAGCCAGTTTGCCGTGGCATACGGAGCTCCATCGCAGTCTTTAACACTGGTAAAATGCCGCGACAGCGTGGACGTGAACCGTATGTGCAGTTGACGGACTTTGAGCGAGGGCGTATAGTGGGCATGCGGGAGGCCGGGTGGACGTACCGCCGAATTGCTCAACACGTGGGGCGTGAGGTCTCTACAGTACATCGATGTTGTCGCCAGTGGTCGGCGGAAGGTGCATCTGCCCGTCGACCTGGGACCGGACCGCAGCGACGCACGGATGCACGCCAAGACCGTAGGATCCTACCCAGTGCCGTAGGGGACCGCACCGCCACTTCCCAGCAAATTAGGGACACTGTTGCTCCTGGGGTATCGGCGAGGACCATTCGCAACCGTCTCCATGAAGCTGGGCTACGGTCCCGCACACCGTTAGGCCGTCTTTCGCTCACGCCCCAACATCGTGCAGCCCGCCTCCAGTGGTGTCGCGACAGGCGTGAATGGAGGGACGAATGGAGACGTGTCGTCTTCAGCGATGAGAGTCGTTTCTGCCTTGGTGCCAATGATGGTCGAATGCGTGTTTGGCGCCGTGCAGGTGAGCGACACAATCAGGACTGCATACGACCGAGGGACACAGGGTCAACACCCGGCATCATGGTGTGGGGAGCGATCTCCTACACTGGCCGTACACCACTGGTGATCGTCGAGGGGACACTGAATAGTGCACGGTACATCCAAACCGTCATCGAACCCATCGTTCTACCATTCCTAGACCGGCAAGGGAACTTGCTGTTCCAACAGGACAATGCACGTCTGCATGTATCCCGTGCCACCCAACGTGCTCTAGAAGGTGTAAGTCAACTACCCTGGCCAGCAAGATCTCCGGATCTGTCCCCCATTGAGCATGTTTGGGACTGGATGAAGCGTCGTCTCACGCGGTCTGCACGTCCAGCACGAACGCTGGTCCAACTGAGGCGCCAGGTGGAAATGGCATGGCAAGCCGTTCCACAGGACTACATCCAGCATCTCTACGATCGTCTCCATGGGAGAATAGCAGCCTGCATTGCTGCGAAAGGTGGATATACACTGTACTAGTGCCGACATTGTGCATGCTCTGTTGCCTGTGTCTATGTGCCTGTGGTTCTGTCAGTGTGATCATGTGATGTATCTGACCCCAGGAATGTGTCAATAAAGTTTCCCCTTCCTGGGACAATGAATTCACGGTGTTCTTATTTCAATTTCCAGGAGTGTAAATTGCTTGATTTGCTTTCAGAATGATGACTGAATAAATTTTGGTCTGCTGTCTGTCTATGGGTGTTTCAGTTTCTTCATAAGGTTCCATTTGATGGCCTTTATTTAAAAGTGTGCAATATCCAGAGGTCATTATTTATGTCTTCAAAGCTAAGACCTGTGTCTTTGGTAAATGTGGGTATTTCTGATATTCGGAAAGTGTTTGTACACTCAAATGACAGAAGACATGGGATAACGATATTACATATACAGATGGCGATTGTATCGCGTAGACAAGGTATAAAAGGCCAGTGCAAATGGCCGATAGCAGCGGCGTTTGCGTAGAGTTATCAGAGCATAATATCTGCAGAAGTCAATGTGGAACGTACGACGTACGTATCCGTTAGAATAACGCGGCGAAGTGTAGACTTAATGGGCTATGGCACCAAATGACCGACGCGAGTACCTACAGCACATCGCTTGCAGCAATTCTCTTGAGCTCGTGACCATACCTGTTGGATCGTAGATGACTGGAAAATTGTGGCCTGGACAAATGAGTCTAGATTTCAGTTGGTAAGACCTGATGGTTGGGTTCGAGTGTGGCGCAGACCTCATGGAGCCATGGACACAAGATGTCAACAAGGCACTCTGCAAGCTGGTGGTGGTTCCATAACGGTGTGGACTGTATTTACATGGAATGGACTGGAGCTCCTCTGGTACTGCTGAACCGGTCATTGGCTGGAAATGCTTAAGTTCGGCTACTTGGAGACCATTATCAGCCATACATGGACTTCATGTTCCCAGACAACGATGGAATTTTTATGAATGTTAATGTGCCATGTCACCGGGCCAGAGTTGTTTGCCAATGATTGGAAGAACATTCTGGAATATGAGCGAATAATATGGCCGTCCATTTCGCCCGAAATTAATGACATTGAACATTTACGACTGGTTTGAAGAACATGCTGGACACTTCGAGTAAATACTTTGCCAACCCCGATCACCCGAAATGAATCCAGTCGAATAGTAATGGGATAAATCGAGAGGTCAGGTCGTGTACAATATCCTGCACCGGCAACACTTCCACAGTTATGGACTACTATTGAGGCAGCGTGGCACAATATTTCTTCAGGAGACTTCCAACGAGTTATTGAGTCCATTCCAGGTTGAGCTGCTGCACTACGTAGGGCAAAAGGAGGTCCCAAACGATATTAGGATTTATCCTGTGACTTGTCCTACTTCAGTGTATATTCCTTGAACCCAGTGTCAAAGTTAACGAGAGGTGATAAACAATATACCACTCCTGTCATACCGAATAACATCCCCGCAAGCTTCTTCCAATGAATCTTAACTGGAACACGATCTTTGTCGCGTTATACTGGTTGTGTGTGGAAAGGAATAAATGCAGAATTGTTTTTGGAATGTTCCACTCCAGAATAACATCGCTACTGACGGCTGTTGGGGAAGTTCCCTAGATGTTTAGAACGAATATTTAATTACTTATACGCTCTTAAGTTACTTATGTCAGAGAGAGAGCCAGTTTAAACTGTTATTTTAAATGATTTATCACCAACTCACGAGAAACGCCTGAAGTCGTCATATTTAATAATTAATTATGATTTTCCTTCGTTTTACTGGACTACTTTTCCGACCAGCATATTACTTAAATTGGCATTAATGCAATGAAGTAAATACTCTTTCAACCACAGTTCATATTTTTCACTATTCTCGGCCATGAAAAGGAGACGTTTTATTCCAATGAAAAACAGAAAGAAATCAACCTTCAATAATTTCGTAGATAGCGCCTCCTTTCCATTCAGAGGTGTACAAAATAATTATTTGGACAGAAGGACAAACATGCTCCTTAATATTTGTCATAAGAGGGATAAGAAGTATGAATTATTACTCGCTTAATATGCATGAGACATTACACCTTCCTACTCCTAGTTGCCCGCAGCCATCCCACTTTAGGCCGCTCAGGAGGAGTATATTCCAGGGTTTTTTTTCGGTTGTTTGCTGTTTCCAGTGACATTTCAGAAAAATAATCGAACAACTTTGTTTTTCTACTATTTATATGAAATTCCTTGCATTTATTGACGTTCGTAATATACTGCCATTTCTTATCAATCACAAATACTACAAAGGCATACCTGCATTTTCCTAGGCTTCTCGCGCTGCAATCTTATTATAGATACCATCGTGTGCGAGCAGTCTCACGGAGCTTCCGGCGGTATCCACTTACTCATTTATACGTACTGTAAACTGTAACGACCACATAAGAATCTCTTGATGTACACCAGGAATTACAGGGACTACTTGGAAACTAAGGAGTAATCTGTCACTAAATGGAAATCACAGCGAAAATCCGATGAATATTTGCACAAATGAGTTGGACAGTGTCTCTAATATGCCCATAGATGGCGTCATGTCACTCTTCTCATTTCTGAGCGCACATGCGGACTCCCGCAAAGTATGAATGCTTGCCGAGACATTTCGCCCGATGTCGTGCTACCCGACGTAACGTAACTGTCATGCAGTTCCTTCTTAATGACAGTTCTCGACTACACACTGCAGGGGCTATGAGGACGCTCCTGCAGCATTTTCGGTGGGAAGTGTTTGATCACCTACCACAGCCTTGATCACCCACAATACAGCGTGGAGGCGACTTGCCTCCATCTGATTTTCATCTCTGCTCAGATGATCCGCTGGTAATGAAGACAATATTTTGTCACAGACAACGAACAGCAGTGCAGCCTAGAAAACAGTCCGAAGGTACAGAAGGATTCCTTCTCTGATGAGGGTATTGCAATGTTGGCACAATACTACGGCACGTGTCTAAGTCGGAGTGGCGACTATGTAAAGAAGTAGCTGGAAGGTGTAGGTAGACGTTGTAAATAAAACAGTTCTGATATTCACTCTGGTTTCCATTTCGCCACCGATGTTCCTACCTTAGTGAAGAGCCCTCGTCCCTAACATCTGTCGATTGCATCCAGTTAAGGACAAGGCGTTTTTATATCTTCTGGGAAGTCCTGAATTCACTTGCAAATCTGGTTCGATACTCGGTAAGATCGTACTTTCTTCACTAACCGACAGTGCGAAACTGTATCGAGTGTCTTCCTGAATTCAGGGAATACGGTATCAATTTGTAACTCTGGATTTCATGGACGAATAGAGAAAGTTGTATTTCGCAAGATCGCTGGTTAGAGAATCCATGTTGAATTTTATAGAGCAGATTTTATTTCTACATAAACTTAAAAGGGATAAGCATAAACTATATTTTGTAAGTGTACAACAGGTAGATATGAGCGGTAGAAGCCTAGAATTATATGTATCTTTCCGACGGCGCTTGTTGAAAGCATGAATGACCTGCGTTGTTTTCCAGTAGCCAGGTACCTGTTGTTTCAGCGACGTATGATAAACTGCTGTGTATAATGAATGAAATGTGGTCAGCAAACATAAAAAAGTGATTGTTTAATCAGTTATTGTGAATTAAATCTTTTTCTGAAAAATAACTAAGAGAGTCACAGTTCCAAGATTAACAAAAGTTTTGCACATTTATTAAAATTCTCTCTTTGCAATAGTTCAATGTTAATTTGACGTTTAGGAATTTTCAGGGTTTATGAAAATAGGCAAATTAACAACCGTTCTCATACATTTTGCCTAATTATGTAATGTTGACTACAAGAAATAGAAAAACAAAGTTGTGCCTACTTGTTTCATTTCTTCATAACGTCAAGTACCCAAAATTCAAGAAAAATCCTAGTAATTATTTTGAATGAATATAAAAGAACAATTCTCAGTTTTTGTCCCTTCAGGACTGGCGACCGTATTCTTTAGCAATGAGTGTTTTTTTTCAATAAAGCTATTTCAGTGAAGCTATTTTTTTCCAATAAAGCATTTCTTTCCAAGGCAGATACTCGTGTTTTAGGAGTAGTGACTTTGACTAGTAATCAAAACGTCCTGAGTCTCAGTTTTTGAATAAAAATCATCAGGAATGGTGGCCGAAGACTTACGGCAAAAAAAGGTCGTACTCGTTCTTGCAACGGCCTTGTCGAAAAGGCGGGAGAGGCGGACATAAGTTCAGAGCACTCTTTTGTTCTTGGAGTAGGAAACTACATCTAAAAATATTAATAAGCAATCATTAACGACATGAGGCTGCAGAAAGCAATGCAAACCACTGGATTATATGCACGTAAGGTGTATTCCGAGGACATGTGACCTTGAAAGAAGCAGGGAAGCTAGGAAATTTGACAAGGAAATTGCTAAGGCTCAATTTAAATGTCAGTGAAGCGAAATGGAAAGACTGCAAGGAGGTCACGTCTGAGGAATATCAACCAACAGTGTGAATTTTAAGATTTTTCCGGCGAATTGACAGTTAGAACAAATTTCTGGCTTGCAGCCGGTCGTCGTTCAATACTTCGCACGATATTTCAACTGGGCACCTGCCAGTCATCTTCAGGTGAGCCGTCGCAGACTGGCGAAAACGTTTTTTTTTTTCTTTATTGTATTTCAATTCCCCATCGGGGCGGGCTGGCAGCAGCATATGCGCTGCTCTTCAGCCGAAAGACATAGAACAAACAATAGAAGACATTTAAAAATAACAAGGGAGAGAATATGGTGAACATAGATATAAAAAAGGGGAACATCATGGAAGGCAATAGACAAAAAACGGGGTGACTGTAAAATGGAGATAAAAAACTGTTTAAAAGTAGCACACACAAAAAGCCACACACTGCAACAATTAAAAGAACACAAGGCACAGTATGACTGGAGCATAAAAGGTATCGACGGATGGCATAGCACATAACAAACACTGACGGCGAACCTCAAGGCAGCACACAATTAAAATCACACCTCTTGACGCACAGGAGAAACAGCACTAAGCACAACACTGATGTGGCACACTGATGATGATCAATACAGAGGATCTGCCAGGCGCAAGGAGATGAGGGAGACCTGAAGAAGGGAGGGAGGGGAAGAGATGGGGGAGGTGAGCGGGGGGCGCGCTGAAGAGGGCCAGGTAGGGAGGGATGTGGGAAGGAGAGAGGCAAGTATGGGGTGCAGGGTCTCAGGGGAGGGGGGGACGGAGGAAAATCCGCTCTGGGAGAAGGAGGAAAGAGGAAAAGGGGGCCCTGGGGAGGGGGGGGGAACAAGGCCAGGTTATAGTTGGAAGGAAGGGTAGATGTCACGGCGAAGTTCGTCATCTGGGAGGGGGAGTCGTTCGAAATTGCCCTGATGAAGGAGGGTGTGGAGATGGAGAGAGGGAGGGATACAGCGATAGAGGCGCGGCAACGGGCGGGGGGTGGAGAGGAAGGAGGAAACCAGAGGGTGGGGGGGATCAGGCCTGCGGACAATGTAAAGGATGCGGAGATGCTGGAGGAACAGGAGGAGGTGGGGGAAGGGGATCAGTTCATACAGGAGCCGTGTGGGGGAAGGAAGGCAGATACGGAAGGCAAGGCAGAGCGCATGGCGTTCAAGGATTTGGAGGGCCTTGTAAAAGCGGGTGGGGGCGGAGATCCAGGCAACACTGGCATAACAGAGGATAGGACGGATGAGGGATTTGTAGGTGTGGAGGATGATAGAAGGATGCAATCCCCATGTCCGGCCGGACAGGAGTTTCAGAAGGCGGAGGCGGGAATGGGCATTCTGCTAGACGTTCTGGAGACGAGGGGTCCAGGTGCCAGGTGAGGTGTCGGTCGAGGGTGAGGCCAAGGTATTCCAGGGAGGGGTTGAGCTGGATGGGACGACCATAAAGGGTGAGGTAGAAATCATGGAGGCGAAAGGAGCGAGTGGTGCGGCCTATGATGATTGCCTGGGTTTTGGAGGGGTTGAGACGGAGGAACCACTGGTTACACCAAGTGGTGAACTGGTTAAGGTGGGTTTGGAGGGTACGTTGAGACCGTTGAAGGGTAGGATAGAGAGCCAGGAAGGTGGTGTCATCAGCATACTGGAGAAGGTGGACTGATGGGGATGGCTTGGGCATATCAGCTGTATACAAGAGATAAAGGAGAGGGGAGACGACAGAACCCTGGGGGACGCCAGCCGTGGGATAAAAGATACGGGAGTTGGTGTGGAGGGTGACATAGGAAGGACGGTGCGAGAGGAAGGAAGCGACCAGACGGACAAAATTGATAGGCAGGGCGTAGGTTTGGAGTTTAAAGAGGAGACCAGGATGCCATACACGGTCATAGGCATTTTGGAGGTCAAGGGAAACAAAAATGGCGGAGCGACGGGAGTTGAGCTGGAGGGAAAGAAGGTGAACGAGGTTGAGGAGTTGGTCTTCAGCAGAGAAGGAGGGTCGGAAGCCACACTGGGTAAGGGGGAGGAGGTGGTGTTGAATAAGATGAGGATGGATACGGTGGGAGAGGATGGATTCAAAGACCTTACTGAAGACGGAGGTGAGGCAGATGGGATGATAGGAAGAGGCGGCAGAAGGGGGTTTGTTGGGTTTGAGGAATAAGAGGACGCAGGAGGTCTTCCACAGGTCAGGGTAGAAGCCAGTAGAGAGGATGACATTATAGAGATGGGCGAGGACAGTCAGGAAGGAATAGGGGCTTTCTCGAAGGTGACGGTAGGTGACACAGTCATGACCAGGGGCCGTGTTGCGTTTGGACCGAAGGATAAGTTTAATGTCTTGTGCTGTGATGGGAGTGTTTATGTCAGAGGAGGGCAACTGCCCCAAGTACTGGAGACTAGGAGCAAGTGGAGCGACCGAGGTATCGGCACGTTCCATGACGGTGGGGAAAAGAGAATAATCAAAGTGGGGATCATCGGGGATGGAGAAGACCTCGGAAAGGTAGGAAGTGAAGTGGTTGGCCTTACTGAGGTTGTCAGGAAGGCGGACCAGTACTTGGAGGAGTTGATAGGGAGGGTGGCGTTGAGTTGTGTGCAGGTCTGGCGCCAGTCTCGGCGTTTCGTTGCTGTAATAAGGTTCCGCCCATGTCGCTGTATTTGCCAGTGGCATTGGAGTGTATCCCTGTCACTAGTGTGCAGGAAGGAGCGATAGAGGCGGCGGGATTCACGGAGGACAGCCCACGGAGGGAGAGTGGGACGGTGTGGGCGGATGGTTTTAGTAGGAACATGGGCCTCCACGGCGTCATTAATTACCTTTTGAAGGAAGGACGAGGTGTGGATGATGTCGTCAGGATGGTGATAGGCAAGAGGGTGGCTTTCGACCTGGGTGGAGATGGAGTCCCGGTAGGCATCCCAGTTGGCACGGTGATAGTCATGGACGACCTTGGGAGGGGGTGCAGGGTGCGGAGCCAGATGGGGGCGCTGAGCAGACGTTATGGTGTGAAGGACAGGGAGGTGATCGCTTCCTGTGGGGTCAAGGATGGCGACAGCGATACGCCCAAGGAGGTTGGCGGAGGCAATGACAACATCGGGGGTGGTGTCACTTTCGGGTCGGGTGTGCTGGGGAAGGGGAACAAGGTCACCATGGATCGTGGAGAGGAACTGATGCCACCGCCGAAGGGCAGCAGGAGTGTGGCTATGGATATTGAGGTCGGCGGCAATCACATAGGTGGACAAGGTGTGGACAATGTGCGTGATGAAGTCATAAGGAAGAGGTGCAGTGGAGCGGACATGGATGGTGGCACAGGTAATGGTGAGGGAGGGGAAGAAGACGCTAAGGATAAGGTGTTCAGTGGGGTCATTGAGAGGTTGTGGCCAGACGGGGATATGCTTAAGGTGGCCAATCGCGACTCCACCCTGTGCACGAGGACCAGGAGCGTCAGTGCGGTGGAGGATATAGGGAGAGGTGCGGATAGAATGGTGGAGCTGGAGAAAGGTTTCGTTCAAGAGGAAGGTGTCGACCTGGTGGTGGGAGAGGGTGTGGATGAGGAGGTATTTGTTGGAGCGGAAGGAGCGAATGTTCTGGAAGAGGATGCGATACTCGTGCCGCACCATGGCGGGAAGGAGGGGGGGAAGAGAGGGAAGGGAAGAGACATAAACTAGGGTGTCGAGGTGGTGAAGTGGGCTTGGTTGTGGGAGTAAGTGGCGAGGGTGTTCAGGTGGAAAACGGAGTGAGTGGCAAGGGAGATTTGTTGGAAGGTGTGGGGGCGCTGAAAAGGCTGAATGTTTTGGAGTACAACGGTAAGGAACCGGATGATGTCCTCGGCCGTGGGGGGTGGATGGAGGGAATTGTTGGGATGGACAGGGGGATCGACAGGACGAACTGGGACTGTAAGCTCAGAGGTAGCTGGAGGGGGTTTAGCTTTACACTTGTGGGAGTAGGTGGGATGGGAGCCATTGCAGGTATTACAGGAAGGAGGAGCAGCGAGGTTGGGGCAATTCTTAAGAAAGTGAGAGGCCTTGCAATGGGGACAGGTGGGGGGATTTTTGCAGTTGGGACTCAGGTGGTCATTGTACATCAGGCACTGCTGGCAACGGTAGGATTGGTGAGGGGATTTGGAGGATTCAACAGGGTGGCGACGGTGGTATGTCAGGGCACCCCGGGTGAGGAGATGGTCAATGGATGGGGCGGACTCAGAGAATACCCGCATGAGGTAGGTGGGACCAGAGGCATTGTGGATACGGCAGGCAGAGCGGATTTCCAAGTCTGGGTGGGAGTTCAGTTCTGCCAACACTTCAGCCTCTGTGATCACCGGGCTGAGCTTGGCGATCACAGCGGTGTAGGTGGGGGGGGGGGCTACAGGGAGGCTGGGGCTGACAAGGAGTGGAAGCAGAAAGGTAGGGTGTCAGAGAGGCATGGGGGCCGAACATAACTCGTGGGAGTTTTCGCAGGAGGTGTGTGTGAAAGGATGGGGACGGGGACTTGATAAGGACTGAGTCCCTGCGGGGGATGAGTTGGGAGATGGGAGCACCAGGTAAGTACTTTCGTATCTCCATGGCGAGCCCCCGAGCGCCGAGGATCGTGAGTTGGCAGGACAAAGGTGTGGAGGGTGGGGGCCGAGGTATGGGTGGCAGGAGGAGGGATAGTGTCCATGGAGACGGCAGGAGGGGGGCGGGTGGTGGTGTTGTCTTTTTGTGGGAAGTGGCTGGAGCAGAGTCGGTGATGACGCGCTTTTGGGGTTTTTTGGACACTGGAGGCTGGGAGGAGCGGAGAGGGATGGGGAGGAGAGGTGGCGGGTGACAGATCCCTGTGGCGTAGTGGAGGCGCCGGGAGAAGCAGCCGGTTCAGTGGTGGCGATGGTGGCTCGGCTCGACGTGATGCGTGTGGGAGATGCAGATGACGAAGCGACGGGGTGGGTGAGAGAAGGGAAGCCGACCACCTGAGGGGCGGCAGCAGAGGCGGCAACAGAGGCGTACGTGAGGGCGGGGGTAGTAGTGGGAGCTGTTGAGGGTGAGGTGGCTGGAGGAAGGGCGTATAGGTGTGGGTATACAGCAGGGGAGGAGATATGTGGATGGGTAAGTGGGGGAAGGGTAGGGGAGGTGTAAGGAGGGAGGCCAGGGGCGGCACTCCAGGAAGTGATTGTGGGAGAGGGGGAGGGGGAGGTGTAGATGACAGTGGAGGTGGGAGTACTCATTGCAGACGAACGGCGACGGACAGACGGACAGGCTGCAGGCGGCGGCGGCGGCGGTGGCGGCGGCGGCGATGGTCGGTGACGAACAGACGGACGGACAGCAGGCAGCGGCGGCGGCAGCGGTTACAGCGACGGCGATGGACAGCGAGCAGGCAGACGGACGGACGAACAGCTACAGCAGCAAGCGGCGGGCGGGCAGACAGACGTACAGGCAGACAGACACAATCTTCGAAGACGGAGAGTCCACCCTGAGAGTAGCCCAGGCTTTGCAATCTGACGCTTTCGAAGGAGGGGATCCATCCCTCTAGATGGCGAAAACGTCCTCCGTTCCGCAATATATAGCGTACTGTAACCATTCTGCGCATGTGTCGAAAACTTGATAGATGAACCACACTGCCCACCGGCAGCGCCCTCGCTGGTCGAATAGCGGAACTCAGTCGCCCTCTGCATTGCTGTTTGCCACGGCCGTCGACGCACTCTGTCGTCTTCGTTTTGAGCAAATCGTGGAGTTGATGGGATTCCATGCACTGTCCAGCTGGTTGCCGCTGTCACGGTTTAACAGATTTTCCGTCAGTCATATTTCTACGGATTCTTTAATAATGAAGTCCCAGAAGGACGTTGCTGTGGACAAAATCATTGTTTTCTCATACTCCATTGAATGTCCAGTAGAAATACAATGTTCAGCAATAGCAGACTTACTTGGCTGCAAAAGGCGGGTGTAACGTTGATGTTCAGTGCTGCGTTCTTTCACAGTGCGTGTGGTTTGACCTATGTAGGCCACACCAAATTTGCACGTTATCTTGTAAATTCCGGCCTTTCGTAGTAACAGATTGTCCTTAACTGATCCCACAAGGTCCGCAATCTTCGATGGTGGGCAGAAAACCACTTTTACCTGAAATTTTCGCAGGATTCTTGCTATGTTAAACGAAGTGTTACCAACAAAAGGAAGAAAATCTAAAGATTGTTCCGGCGTGTTCTCCTCTTTATTCACTTCCTGCTTCTTAGTTTTAACTGTTAGTGCCCTGTTAATCTGCCGGATGGAATACCCATTTTCGCTGAATACTGTCTTTCGATGGGCGAGTTCTTGAGGTAAGCTATATAGATCTGAGACAGTATGAGCTCTATGAACAAGTGTTTTAAGCAAACTCATGGTTTGAGATGGGTGATGGCAACTCGATGCTTGCAGGTACAAATCAGTATGGGTGGGTTTCTGGTAAACGACTGAGTTCCGCTATTCCACCAGCGAGGACACTGCCGGCGGGCAGTGTGGTTCATCTATAAAGTTTTCGACGCATGCGCAGATTAGTTACAGTACATTATATATTGCGGAACAGAGGACGTTTTCGCCTTCCCACACCCTCTACCCCTCTGCAGGTGTGCCGCAGGGCTCTGTCCACTCCCCTCTCCTCTACCTCCTGTACACGGCAGTTATGCCCCAACCCCCCCCCCTCCAGTACACCTCTTGCAATATGCCCTTGACACCGCATTCCTCGCCCTCGCTCCTACCCTCCAACAGTCCCAACGCCTTCTCCAGAATCAGAATCACCTTGACAGTTTTGCCGCATGGTGTAACCAGTGGCTCCTGAAAATCAATCCTTCCATGACCCAGGCAATCATCGTAGGTCGTACCACTCGCTCCTTCCGGCTCCTGGATTTCTCCCTTACTGTCTACGCCCGTCCTGTCCGCCTCACCCCCACCCTCACCCACCTTGGCCTCACCATTGACCGTCACCTCACCTGGATCCCTCATCTCCGCTCCATCCACTCCAAAGCCCACAACCACCTCCTCAAACTCCTCTCTGGCCGGACATGGGGGTTGCACCCCTCTACCATCCTCCACACCTACAAATCCTTAATCCGTCCCATCCTGTGTTATGCCAGTCCCACCTGGATATCTGCCACCCCCCCCCCCCCAAATTCTATAAGTCCCTCCAGATCCTTGAGCATCATGCACTCCGCCTCGCCTTCTGTATATGCCTCCCGTCCCCCACGCTGATCCTCTATGACCTCATTCCTTTCCCCCACCTGCTCCTATTCCTCGAAAATATCCGCATACTCTACACTTCCCGCCGCCTTGATCCCCTTCACCCCCTGGTTGCTCCTCTCCCATCATCACCCCCTGCCACATCTTCACTGTTGTGTCCCCCCTACCCTCCATCTCTACACCCTTCATCTCCTTTCTCAAGGTGGCTTCCATCAACACCCTCCATTTATCCCTCCTATCAACTCTATCCGCCGGCCGCAGGTGGCCGAGCGGTTCTGGCGCTACAGTCTGGAACGGCGCAACTGCTACGGTCGCAGGTTCGAATCCTGCCTCGGGCATGGATGTGTGTGTTGTCCTTAGGTTAGTTAGGTTTAAGTAGTTCTAAGTTCTAGGGGACTTATGACCTCAGCAGTTGAGTCCCATAGTGCTCAGAGCCATTTGAACCATTTTTTGAACTCTGATCCTCACTCCCCCTCCTTTCCTCTGTCCTTTTCCAAGGCGCCCTCTTACCCCCTTCCATCCTCTTTTTTCCCACCTACCCTCTCTCTGCCCCCCTTCTCTCCCCTTTTGCATTTCCATCTCTGCCTTTTCCCATTCCCTCTCGCGTCTGCCCTGTCACTCTCCCCCATTATGAGTCCTCTCCCTCTTTTGGTCCCCCCCCCCCCTTTTCGTTTTTTCCTCTCGTCCCTCCTTGTTTTCCCCCTCATGTGTCCAGGTCCCCCCCCCCCCCCCCAATCTGACCTTGGCTAGGGAGTGTCATCTTTGTGCTGCCATTTTCATTTTCGTGCAGTGTTTTACAGTGAGTGTTCAGGGTTGTGTGTCATTTGGGAAGTGTTGCGAATGGACATCATACTGTCGCTGGGTGTGATTTTTTATCTCTTGCGAACCGAAACCAGACTGTCGCCATGTTTTTTTAATTGTGTGTCTACTATGTTACTTGTCTGATTCCTGTGTATTTTATTTGCATTGCCAACCCCTTTGCTTTCTGTTTTATCTTTCCACAATTTTACACCGTTTTACAATCTAAGTCACCATTTTATCGCCTGCTTTTATTGTTTCTTTCTTCTTACGTTTTTAAAAAAGTCTGTAGGCTGTAGAGCAGCGTACTAAGTTGCTGGCAGCCCGCCCCCTTCGGGGGAATCGAAATTAAATAAAGGAAAAAAAAACGTTTCCGCTAGTCTGCGACGGCTCACCTGAAGATGACTGGCAGGTGCCCAGTTGAAATATCGTGCGAAGTATTGAACGACGACCGGCTGCAAGCCCGAAATTTGTGTGAATAATCAATCTTCAGTATCTGAAAATGTATTTATTATGTGTTGGAAGGTAGGACATAGTGAGTTACTATGAATAGTTCTGTGATAGCGTTCTTACACCAGAATCGACAGTAAACCGACGCCGACATGTCAGCTGCACACGCAGACGTCGCAAGCAGAAGCTGAAGAGATAGAGACAGAGACGGTATATGAGAATATTGAACTGGTAATTCAGTTTATAAAGGAAGATGAAAATTTAGTAGTCCTGGGAGACTGAAACAGTGGTTCTAGGGGAAGGACGATAAGGAAGGATTAGGACGGAATACGGACCTGGTAGTATTTATTGATTTCTGATTCAGAACATAATAAAGTTCCACATTTGATATTGCGATACTGAAACTAACACCCGTCAGGCAATTTTTAGTCTTCGAAGATGTCACCACTTTTATGCATAAGATGGAAAACACCGAACATTTCAAGAATTTGTGTCGGTCGCACAACGTTCATTATTTCAACTTGAAGGATTTAGCAGTTGTGAATGCTAATGAAAAGTATTACAATTTGTTAACATACAATAAAAAATGTTAAAAGACATAAAAAAATTGTGACGGGACAAGTAATACGCAGCGTGAACCAAAATTACGCCGACAAACTTCGGCGGTTCGACACACAGTTGTTGCTTTTCATTCGGTTTGTTTCCCAAATTAGCTCTACGAGGTGCGACAATAAAGGAATTAAACTCATGTGAAAAAAAGGTTGCTTACCGTTTTTGTCAATTTTTAGTGTAGTCTCCTTCAAAGTAATTCCCTTCTGATTGCAAACACTTTTTCTAGGGCTTCTGCAATTGATGGTAACATTTCTGGAACTCATCTTCTGTAATATCCTCCAAGACCCTCTTCAGAGCTTTGTGGACATCTTGTGTTGTTTGATAATAGTGTCCCTTGACCGACGTTTTTACTCTTGGAAATAGAAAAATGTCGCAAGGAGCGATATCTGGTGAATAAGGTGGCAGTGGTAGTACTGAAATTTGTTTTGAGGTTAAAAATTGCTGTACTGACAGAGCAGTATGGGATGGCGCATTATCGTGAGGCAGAATCCAATCCTTCTCATACCAAGATCTTCAGTTACTATTAAACGAACTGTTTCTCGATTGATCATTTTCATGGATAATCTTCGATCAGATTGTATGTGTTCACGCACCCTGGCGAAGTCGACATCCTTCCGTGAGGTTGATGGTCGTCCGCTGCGGTCTTCATCTTCAACATTCGTTCTGCCTACACTAAACATTTTATGTCAACAAAAACTTGACGTAACCTCCTCTCCAAAAGCCTTCTGAAGCTTACCGTAAGTTATCATCGCGTTTTCATCCACTTTAACGCAAAAAGAAATGGCATACCATTCCACAATATTATGCGGTTCTATTTCGGTGACGAGAGACACAAACACGTGTTAACTTATTACAGCACAATTCACCACTGAGCAGATGCATCGATGTGCCGCTTAGAGTAGAAGCAGCTTATAGACCAAGGTCAAAGATATTGGGCCTACGCAAGCCTGCAGGGCTGCCACATCTTGCAAAGAAAATCGGGCTGGCCGGTGTGACCGTGCGGTTCTAGGCGCTACGGTCGAGGTTCGAATCCTGCCTCGGCATGGATGTGTGTGATGTCCTTAAGTTAGTTAGGTTTAAGTAGTTCTAAGTTCTAGGGGACTGATGACCACATATGTTAAGTTCCATAGTGCTCAGAGCCATTTTTGAACAAAGAAAATCGGTCTCATTACTTTGTCGTACCTCCTATACCTATATTGGATTGAAAATCGTGCAGAAGAGTGCAAATGTCGACGGTATGCGCTGTTTCCATTCGCTCACAGTGCCTATGGGTGACCACAGTGGTATCCACTGTAGTCTTAGCCTTCAAGCTTGTGTTCAGCTCTGCTTGGTTCTGTCTTCGGTTTTTTTTTCTGGCAATGTTACTGATACAGTAACTGTTAAACACCTTTGTTTTCACATGTATACTGATGATGAAGAGTTCACCGACATGCACTTCGTGTATGGGTTCAGTGAATGCAGTGGTAGAGTGGCCCAAGGGCGCTATGCAGTTCTATTCGCGCAGCGGTAGTGACCACAGCAGAGTACAGTATCTCGTGTCTGGGTTGTTGCATTACTCTGTGTCGTGTGATGTGTGGTGTATGATTTTGGTATTGAACATTGCTTCTTCAATGTTCTGTAGGTATCTTCACGCAAACGAGGGTGATCACGGTAACAAACCGAATAAATCATAATTATACCATTACTCTGTAACTAGCTGCTGGGTATCGTTGTATTAGATTTAAGACGCTAAGGGCCATGCATTAAATTGTGCCAAAGTATGATTTTGTAACATGCGCTCAATAAAGGTTACTTATTATTTACTGTTGTGTTGCCACATCTTTGCTATAGCGCCGCCCTATCAAACAAGAGTAAATGAGCGGCAATTAAGGAACTTTACTTCGGAAACAAGTTTTATACTATCTTAGATGTTTAGGCTGAATAATAGTAACATTCAGTTACTACATTCGGAGGACTAATGGACAATAAGAAATTGTTTTGAATATTGAAATGGATATGGCTTTTGGTAATCCTGCTTTACAGTGGTCGATTTAAAAAAAAAAAAAAATGGTTCAAATGGCTCTGAACACTATGAGACTTTACTTCTGACGTCACCAGTCTCCTAGACCTTAGAAGTACTTAAACCTACCTAACCTACGGACATCACACACATCCACGCCCGAGGCAGGATTCGAACCTGCGACCGTGGCAGTCGCGTGGTTCCAGACTGTAGCACCTAGAACCACTCGGCCACCCTGGCCGGCGTGGCCGATTAAGTAATCAATTTAATTAATACGTATTGGAAAGAATGGTCGCAGAGATCATACACAGCATTAACGAATTAAAGAAGTCGTTACTGAATAATTAAAATAAAGTAAGGGGAACTAAACACAGACAGTGCAGACAAGGATGTTATAGTGATACAGTGGGACGATGTAGTGAGATGCCTAAAGATGAATTCATTGGCTTTGTTATAAAGCAAGCAACATTTAAATTTGTTGATGTGAACACTCAGGGTTAGAAGTAAGCCTACCGGTAACGATGCTAGGTAATCTGCTCGTCACTAAAAGTCCTGCGTGTGTTCGTGAGTGTAAAGTGGACGCCTTTTTGGATTGCTGTTGTCGAGTTGTGTCGGTGGCAGAGTAACGTCGCGTCGCCACAGGCCACAGCTTTTCAATCGACCGGATGAGCTTCAGAAGTGTCACTGGCGAAGCTATTGACCACACATGACGCTGTTTACATCTGAATCGTGCGCGGGCCGTCAAATCCCTTCCCGCAGCGTATACTGCTCCTCTTTGCGATGGCTATTCTCCTGCATTATTCATTCCAAACGGAACAGCCGAAAGCATATGACCTGAATTTCAAATGACTGCAGGGTCGGCCTTATACGGCAGCAGAAATTTCGCGCGGCGGTAGGATTTGCTTTCGGCTGAAAGCCGAAAATCTTACCATAGTGTTTCTTCTCACTATGAAGGCTGAATCATGATTTCCTGTTAGTTTCGTTGTCTCTATAAATTTTGTGCTTACAAAAGGCACGTTGGATCGAATACGTGCAGCATTTTGGCCGTATCTCTTGCGTAACACCAAATCATTCTCCATCTCGTTCTGCATTACAGCCATATGGCTCTAGAGCAAACTACTAAACAACATGTGTATATCTGAAACCACACTGCATTCAAGAGCGGATTAACTCTTTAGTTGTTATCAGTGATATAGAGGGACAGTGCAGTGATATGCCTGTAGATGAATTCATTGGCCTTGGTATAAAGCAAACAACATTTCTGTCACATCTCATGGCTCACACTCGACAAGAACCTGATGAGAAAACTGCTTAACATATTGTTATTAAAATTAGCATTCCACATATTCATTACTATCCATTATTATTACTATCACTATTATTATCATTGTGTTATCCTACACATAATATTATCTTATTAACGATGTCTGGTCAGATATTATAGAAGCCATAAGACCCTTATCTCATGAGGTGAAATAAAAGTTTAAATCAATGTAGAAGTGTTACTTGGCAGTTGTTAGGAAACGATAAGCTTTTCACACATGTTACTTCGTTTGTGCGACATGTTCCATGTAGTGAAAAGCTTTCAGCTGAGTATCATACAGGCTGTAAAAAAAAAGCGGAGAAATACGAAAGCCCAGTGCAATGCCTCTCCACGTCTGTGGCTAGGTCTAAAATCTCTTGTCAGACGGGACGCAGAACATTTTGATGAATGAAGACTAATTACGGGCGCTGACACATGTACGTCAGTAGTTAGAAAAGTAGAAACGTTTTTGTACATTTTAAACATTAGTGACATAGGAAACAGAGTTAGATGCGATTGCAGTTTTTTTTTGCTAATGAAATGCACTTCAACAAAGATTTGAGCACCATTATATTCATTAAGTAGTGGTATCAGTTTGGCACCTAGACTGATAACTAGCTTATACCGTAGCCGACTACATCACGATATATAAAACAGTGGTTTGATTAGGGAACGAAGCAGTTACAACTAGACTCAGTGTCACGACGCAAATGTATGTTACACAATGTGTAAGGAAATGAAGTGCGTGAACCACATAAGGTGAGTTGTAGATAAAGGAAAAGACAGGCTAACATTCATTGTCCTAATATGGGAAAACTAAAGTTTATATATAAGAGAAGCCGAAGAAATAGTTTATAAGGCAACTCTCTGAATATCGCACAAGTGTAAGGGATCTTTTTTACTCGGAATAAGAAGGGAGAACAAGCATATACCTACTAAGAACAAAGGTGGGAACAGTCACACGTTTAGTTGACTTACGACAGAGAGTAAAAAATAAAAAAGCTGATAAATGTTGAGCGGTAGACATTCGAAGGAAGATATTGTACATCTCACGCTAACATGCTTAGAAAATTCTTGAGCTTGCTGTCACATTGGACTTTTGAGCTCAGTTACCGTGTTTGCAGAAAATAGTAATCAATTAATGGTGCGACCGTCGTTTTGCTAGTACACAAAATATTGTTTTGCTTTAACACCCAAACATGTTTCACCATAGTCGTGGGATCCTCAGTGGCTTTTTCCTTTTATTTTTCTGAAATACATACATACTAACTATGTTTAGATTAGGGAATATGTTACACAGGATTTTGTTGTTATTTAAATTGTGCAATACACTTTACATTTTATTTTCCATTGTGTGTGTCCTGCGGCTGTCACCCAAATTAGCCGCAGGTGTAAATTCGTACACCATGTCATCTGCAAGCTTGAGGGATGTCAGGATATCGTCTGCATTGAACTTTTTTTTGTAATCAAAACTTTAAAATTTATCTTCAGGTGAAAATCTTGGCATATAACAGTTTTTGGCCAAACCACTGTGGTATTTGGCTAGTTATCGACTGTGGCAGGGGTATTTTTGAGTGACAAACGTGTTTTTATGTAGTTGGGCTGACCTGTAGACATCAGTAAAATTTTGTGAATGTTAGGTATGGAGAACTATATGGTGTAGTCTGTTATTCAAGGATTATGTTTCTCATTTTGACAGTATTTACGCACGTTTTCTCTTGCTCATTTGTGACTTTTGCGTCTTGCTGTGTAGCTGTGGGTTGAATAGAAGTGCAGAGGCGGAAAATCAGTAATTCTGTTCACGCTGGGTTCATGAATGGAATAATAAAATATACCCTTTTTAAGCATGCCACACCACTGTATTGACGCACACATGATTACTATCTGAAAGCAACAAGCGACCTGTCGAATTTGTACAAGCAGCTGCGCTATTTGGAGCTTATTCTCCTTAAAAAAAAATAAAAAATAAAAACACATCCATGCCCGAGGGAGGACTCGAACCTCCGCCGGGACCAGCCGCACAGTCTATGACTGCAGCGCCCTAGACCTCTTTACCGTTTTTTTTGTTTTTTTTTTCTCGTTGTGTTCGGTCGTTGCGGACGTCGCAAGACATCCTGTTCAAGTTCGGTGGTTGATCCTTCCACTCAGTTTTTTATTACAGAGGCCAACCGGCTCTCTGACCGAACACGCTGAGCTACCGTGCCGGCTAATTGTGTGCCGGACCGAGACTCGAACTCGGGACCTTTGGCTTTCGCGGGCAAATGCTCTACCAACTGAGCTTCCCAAGCACGACTCACGCCCCATCAGCTAATCCCGCGCGGCTTATTCTCCTATCTTCTGGTGTTTCCCACTTCGTTCATGACGTCAGAAGGGTATTTTTTCAAAGGCGGAGACGAACACTCTGAAATGTGTGTGTTTGTGTTTTGTAAAGAAGCACATACAACCCTCACTGATAGTTATAAATAAGCCACGAGGCTCTAAAAATGTGCACACTGAAATACATAGTGTGCAAGAAAATGAAGTCAGCAACGCCATCTGACTCGAAAATTTCACCTAAAATAATTGCACAGTGAACGCTTTCGTAAATTAATTACAATGAGAGATTTGAGGAGCTGCAAATATTAATATTTCACGTCGTACACAAATGAATTATTTCGGTATTGGCATTGAATAATTTCAACATGAATTATCTTTTCGCGTGTAGCGTCTAGCTGTGCAATGGAGCATTCTACTCGACTCTTTGCAAATGCAGAAAATAGTGAACTAACAAAAGAATCATTTGATAAATTCCCAACATCTCATGGTACGTATTATGCTGACAGTGCAGTGAGACAGCGAGGTCCCACGTCTCATAATAGGATCCTGCAGCACAGCATACGTTTCTCAGTCACTGTAACCTAACTAGCAAGCAAAGAGTTTCTGTTTATCATCACATCTCAAGCATGGGTCAGTAGTTGCAGGTTTAATTATCAGAGTGACTATGAATCCTGCAAGTACTCTATGTGAGACAAAACAAGATGGCTACCAACCAATGTGACATATTCAAATGAATTACACACAAAGGATGATGCGCTTCTCGGTAACATAAAATTGTAAGAACTGAGTTTAACCAAATGTATCCAAAGCAAATATTACAATCCGGTAAGAATATTTAAACCCACAATTCCAAGTCCTGAGTTGACAAGAAGACGTAAAATCCTTCATGAAATATGTAATGAAATATATTTGAGAAAATTAAACTTTACACTTCAAGATAGATAAAGTCTGTCTCTTTTGTCACAACAAGAAGTGAATAACGTAGTGTGTGATGCTATAATCAGCAATTCTAAATTAGCAACCTATCTGCACAAATCATACTGTGCAGAAATACGCTATCGTATAACTACACGTGGTTGCTACCGCCAACACACGTTGGCAGTGGGTGGTGATAAATATTCTTGCGTGAATATTATAAGAGTCATGGTGTAAGTCGGGGGATGTTTCGCCAGTTTATGATTAATGTACGACATCGACTTTCCAAGAATATCTTCTCCAATGTAGCTAGAGCCTAAGAAATAATGTCAACGCAGGTGAGGCTCATGGTAACAAAAGCGAGGTGAACTGATAGTGTCACATCACAGGACGTAAACAAAAGAAACAGTCACTGTGTGATGAAGTCACGACCAACTGTGAGGAATTTATATGTGCGTTTGAGGTACATCGCCTTGTAAAGGAGTTTGGGGTTATTAAGTCCGACACCACTCGGATTGGTTGGGATGACCGTCGAGGCCAACGGAACTCCTTATGTATCGGGACACAGAGGACAGAATATTTTATGCTATGCTGTGAGACATTGATAAAAAAGCTTAATATGATGCACTTTAGTTATAAGATAACTGTTAACATAGGAAGCTCCTTACAGTTGGTCCATAACTCACATCTTTTGATGAACGCTGTATATTTTCACCCTTTAACGTCAAGCAGATCCTGTTGGCGTTCCGTTGTGTACAATCCAAGATGTTTTGGTCTGTGGTTATTTCGGGCACCCAGTAACTGCATGCAGATCTCGACCGATGATTAAGACAGCTGGTTTAGTAGCACACTGCTATCACCGTGCTATTCTGTCGAAAGATCTCTTTCCTTACAGTCCCTTAGTGGATGTCCCACTACTTTACAATTTTGTAGGCACCGGCTAAAACTCGACAGCTAATGAGGCCTGTGAAAGACAATGTTGCACTCAGAACGCGAGGAGTATCTAAAATACCGTGTGGGCGTGGACAGTTCTAAGAAGGGCAGGCTGTATGTATAGGGTGCGGCAGCGTTCATAGCGTAATTTGACTTGCGTAGTAGAATGACGTACTCCAGGAATGTGCGCCAGCTGGTGCCGCATTCGTGTATTAATGAGCTGCCATTTCGAGTGCGACAATGATATGGAGCGGTGGAGTGCACAAATTCGTGCCTTTGCTGTTGAAAGTTATTTCGAGAAAAACGACTTTGTTATTGGTACCCACCGTCTATTTCGGCACAGCTTCGTGCCTTTGCTGCTGAAAGCTATTTCAAGAATAACGCCTTTGTTACTGCTATGCAGCGTCTATTTCGGCAACATTTCAACTTGGGACGTCATGCGGAAGTTCCAGGTGGACGGACTATTGTCAGGTGGGTACGTGCATTTCGAACAACAGGTTCTGTTTACAATGGCAAACCGGGAAGAAGTGAAAGAACATTGCGGACACCAGAAGTCGTGTAAAATGTTCGTGCTGCACTATTGCATAGTCCGAAAAGATCTGCTCGTCATCATGCGCAAAATGTGCGTATGTCCGATAGCTCATTCAGGAGAATATTGCACGAAGATCTCCATTTTCACCCATATAAGCTGCAGATTGTTTAGAAAATTAGGCCTCGCGATTGTGTTTCACGCGAAACATTCTGCTTAACCATGCGAGATCTCCTTCGCCAAAATTCAAAGATGTTGCACGCCGTCCTGATGTCAGATGAAGCTCATTTCGAGTTATGTGGATCAGTGAATAAACCGAATATGCGTCATTCGAGAGATGTAAATCCGCATGAACTGCACGTCAAGCCCTTGCACAGTTCTCGTGTCACAGTGGGGTGTGGAGTTGCTTCCTTTGGGGTTATTGGCCTTTACTTCTTTGAGGATGACAGCGGTGTGGCTGTAACTGTCACCAGTGAACGCTACCTAAAGGTGCTGCAAGACTTCGTTCTTCCCCAGTTAGGTATGGTCGATGTGGATGAGGAAAAATTATGGTTTCGAAATTAGAAATATATTACTACCGTCAGCTGCACACGGGCGTTTATATAGATCAACGGGGACAGGTGAAAATGTGTGCCCCGACCGGGAGTCGAACCCGGGATCTCCTGCTTACATCGCAGACGCTCTATCCATCTGAGCCACCGAGGGCACAGATAATAGTCGACTGCAGGGACTATCTCGCGCACGCCTCCCGCGAGACCCGCAGTCTCACCTTGTATGTCCACACACTACATTCGTAGCGTTCCACCCCAACACACTCATTGCTCGTGGAAGAAATTCTTCCAAGTCCCGTAACAGTTCGGGGAATGTGTGTGCATCCGCACAAAAGAAGAAGGTCGTGGCCGGTATCGCCAGAACTATAGATTTATATGGATATTGGGCCTGTTCTTTCGGACATGTCCGAAAGAACAGGCCCCATATCCATATAAAAAATTATGATTTCAACAAGACGGAGCGACCTCGCATACAGCCAGAATTTGCATGGATTTCTATTAACAGGCTTTTCCCTGTAGAGTAATTTCCCGTTTTGGTGCCATTTCCCGGCCGCGTCGCTCACCTGACTTTTCATGTGCAGACTTTTTCCTTTGGGGCTACCTGAAGCAAGAAGAACACGTTGTGCCACCATTCCTGAGCATGGCATCAGAAGTGCCGTCTGCAATGTCCCAGAGAACACGTTACGCCGAGATATGGAAAGCTTCCAACGCAGCCTAGCTGAACGTGTTGTGCAGAGGGGGCATCATTTGACAGGAGTCGTATTCAAAAAGTAATCCAAGCAATGGACAACGACTTACACATTGGTAAATGGCATTCCTTTAACTAGTAATTGACATAAGAGGTAATAAGTAAATTAAAGTTACTGCCTGATGGTGAGTTTTTAATATCCTACTGAGAAATCAGCGGTTGCGTAACTTGCTTTAGAAAATGGACATCGTATTGCATTTGCCGAGACATGTGTTATTATGCGGACTACTAGTTTTTGGGACAGTGTTATAAAAGAAGCGATCGAATTAAAAAATCTGACAACACTCTCAATAAAGTCGGCGGACTGCAGCTAAGGACAGCTTCAAAAATGGCTCTGAGCACTATGGGACTTAACATCTATGGTCATCAATCCCCTAGAACTTAGAACTACTTAAACCTAACTAACCTAAGGACAGCACACAACACCCAGTCATCACGAGGCAGAGAAAATCCCTGACCCCACCGGGAATCGAACCCGGGATAAGGACAGCTTGGGGGGTTCGAGTCCTCCCTCGGGCATGGGTGTGTGTGTGTTTGTCCTTAGGATAATTTAGGTTACGTAATGTGTAAGCTTAGGGACTGATGACCTTAGCAGTTAAGTCCCATAAGATTTCACACACATTTGACATTCTTTTGACAGCTTCGGACATGGCTATCGGAAAGTTGAAGCTAGATGGCAAGCGCACAATGAAAACATTACCATATATGGCGCTGGAACAAGCATCTGTGACGTCACTGAAGACAACGAGGCTATACAAGGACGGCAGCAGCAATCATTCGACAGTCACCACTTGACAATGGCCGAGGAGAATTCGGCCTAAAGCATGTGGATTTTAAACCACTGGACGCGGCTGGAAGCTCGCGAACATTTATCTGTATTCTGCGTATTAATTTATTTTCATAACTCGTGCTTCTGGCAGTTGTACTTCCCACTCCTGTTGCTGGAATTCTCATAGCATTACGTATGACAATCACTGATACTGTCATTTCCTTTTTAAAAATATAGTAAGCTTTTGGTGAGCTTCTCAGAGTATGGCCTTCCATGTCCAAGAACCTTACAAATCATTTTATGAGTTCAGATGGCGAGACATAGAGCACTATCAGAGACAGCTGATCTACACGCGATATATCTTGAGTGAAATCCAATGAATCAAAATAATATTTGCAACTCTTAATTTTGCAAATAATGTGACCCTGTATGCTTGGTACAATTATATGGATAAATTGCTCTCATGGTGTCTTTGACAAATATGTCGTATGCCCTTTCCATTTCTTTGCTTGAATATGTGTATGATAGGCAAGAAGAATTTCGAATTTGGCCATTACTAAACCTAAATTATTTCCATGGCTAGGCGATCTGTTAGTTTCGTCACTACCCCCAAAACCTTTGACCTCATTCTTCTCCAAAAGTTGTAACAGCTATAATTCGTTCAAAGCGTGTCCGAAAATATTTTTATTCGGTCTCAGTTTCAGTGACAAGTTGAGAATCGGCATGCACATCGTTGTTTTTCCGAACATCGAAACCACATCCTGGCGTTCGAACCCGTAACGTGCAAGACCCGTAGCATTTGCTAACTCTTGCTACGTGGGTAATTCGGCACTTGTAACTACTGAAATGAAATGATCGTATGGCACTGCTGGCCGGGAGGCCCCATTTTGGATTCGGCCCCTAAGTGGAAGTTTTATTTCAGTCGGCGCCACTTTGGGCGACTTCCGGCCAACGATGAGGATGAAATGATTATGAGAGCAACACAACACCCAGTCCCCGAGCGGAGAAAATTTCCAACCCGGCCGGGAATCGAACCCGGGCATGGTAGGCGAGCATTCTACCTCTCATCTAAGCAGTCGTGTACTAGGCATACTGTGTAGTGACGAAGGAAAACATTGCTGCATTGGCGTAACCTGTTTAGAAAAAAACAGGCGTATTGCGACACAAGGTTTGAGATAGAATAGTTTTATTTCATTCCATATTTTGCTTTATGTTTTGTATTTCCGGATGAATAGTGTCGGCCCGTATCTCTAGTCCTGCTAGTCATTTTGGCTATCTCGATCTGCATTACAAACTAGAATGGAATTCTGCTATTGGATCGCGTGGCATTACGTATCGGTATTATAATTTACGTCCATTTTGTAGTGAAACCGTTGCTAGCTGGCTGCGTCAGGTGAAAGAGCGACTCAGAGGGGAGGGCCGAAGGGGTGAAATCAGCTTTCCGAAACCACCTATAGAATGGTACAAGGTTTGATTCAATGTTTCACAGCCTTCAGCCGTTCACCCTGGTGGGCACTCGTTAGCGAAAAATTATGAAAAATAATTTATTAGACCATAGAAAATATGATTAATTGCTTAGGTGCTGCCGTACTCTTCGATTTGAGTGCTCCACCGCCACCACCACCACCACCAGGAGAGGATAAAGATCAGACCAAGTCACACGTGGACGCAGTGACATTTGCGCGGACATCTCCACTCATTCACTCGAAAACGACAACGTAATGCGCCGAAACGACCTGAAGATTACGTACTTTCATGAACGTTCTTGCCAAGAAGCAGATATGGTCGTTCACTAACAGACAGACATATCAACTAAATCTCGACAGAAGAACAAAGCACTTCTCAATAATTTTTTAAAAAATCAAGAAGAAAATCTTCCAAAAATTAATTTGTTTTCTTTCACATGTGAAAATAAAAGCAACACACTTTTGGAATGTTCTAGTAGAACGACGTCTGTGTCGACATGTACTCAAAACCATGTACCGTACATACAACACCATGACAACATATGTTTATATTTACATACTGTTTTACGCACAATCATTGTTTTCGTCGTTTGAAGTTGCTGCGTGCAGCGATTACAGGACACTAAACTGGTTGTTGTGGGTGAACGTAAAAGATGAATGTATATTATCACAGCGTCTCATGTACATATTTTAAGAGCTATATTTTAGTATCACGTCATTTTGTTGTAAGTTAGGGTTTAACCACCATATTGTAAAACAGTACACAGGCGGCAAATTTTCTCCTAATTTATTCATTTACATCGACAAAGCTTATTCGTAGTGTTTCCTAAGGTACTTAATTATGTACTAAATTGTAGATTTCAAAAAGATATACATAACAGTCCGTGACAGCACATACACTGACAGAAAAAAATCGCAACACTAAAAAATAATTAATGTAAAGTAATTAAATTTCGGGAATACATTTGCCTAGGTAATATGCTTACGTGTTTAACGTTGCAAGATTACGTGCCAATGTAAGCGAGAGATAAGCCATTCCAAATGTGATATGCATGTACAATAATAACCGGTGTAACCACCAGAATGTTGAATGCAGCCGGCCGGAGTGGCCAGCGGCTCTAGGAGCTTCACTCTGGAACCGCGCGACCACTACGGTGGCAGGTTAGAATCCTGCCTCGGGCGTGGATGTGTGTGATGTCCTTAGGTTAGTTAGGTTTAAGTAGTTCTAAGGTCTAGAAGACTGGTGACGTCAGAAGTTAAGTCCCATAGTGCTAAGAGCCATTTGAACCATTTTTGTTGAATGCAAATATGCGAAACGTGCATGAACTGTGTTTTACAGGTGCCAAATGTGGAGTTTCATGTCTGTTGCACATGATCAGTCAATTCAGGGATGCTTAATGGTATTTGTGGATGACGCTCGCATTGTCATCCGCCAATGGCCCATATCTACTCGATTGAAGATAGATCTGATGACTGAGCAAGCCAAGGCAACATGTCGACACTCTGTGGAGCATGTTGGGTTACAGCAGCTATTTATGGGCTACCGTTATCCTGTTGGAAAACATCCCCTGGAATGGCGGCACAACTGGTAGAATCACAAGACTGGCCGACAAATCTGCAGTCAGGATGAGTGGGATAACAACGAGAGTACTCCAGCGGTCATATAAAATCGCACCCCTGACAATAACTTCAGGTGTATGTCCACTGTGTCATGCACGCAAACATATTTGTTGCGGGCCCTCAACTGTTCTCTTAACCAACACACGGCCATTATTGGCACAGAGCCAAAACCAGTTGACATCAGAAAACACAACAGACCTCCACCCTGCTCTAGAATGAGCTCTCGCTCAACACCACTGAAGTCGCAAATGTCGGTGGTTTTGAGTCAGTGGAATGCACACTACAGGGCGTCTGCTCGAAGCTGTCCTTGAAACAACTGATTTTTAACCCTTCATTGTGCCAATTGCTTCTCAAATTGCTGCTGCAAATACAGCACGATGCGTCAGAGCCATTCGCCGAACACGTTAATCTTTCCTCTCGGTAGCGACACGAGGCCATCTGGAGCCCGGTCTTCTTGCAACCTGACATTCTCGTGACCACTGCTCTAACCAGTCATGAACTGTGACTGGCTACAGTCCTGTTAAGTCCTTCTGGAATATCGCAGCAAGAACATCAATTTTTCGTATCCCTATTACACGACCTCATTGGAACCCAATGAGATGTTCATAATCGTGTCTTGGGGCCTTAAAGGAATTCTCGACTAACATCAACCACCATGACCAATATCAAAGTTAACTAACGCTCACGGCATTTACAGGGTGTATTTAAAGCAACCCTGATTTGTATTCTCATAGTGGTGTTATTAACACCACTGTTATGCTAGTGGTACGTAAACTGAATGCACTCCAACATTCAGATGTAGAAACACGCCTACCAACTGTGGTTTATGTCATGCAACCTCTTCTTGGTCCTACAGTTGTCCGTCAGTTTATTTATCTTGTACAGTTCCGGCACAATCACCACTTTTCTATTTGGTGGTTTTGTGTCCTAACTCGTGTGTAACATGTGTGCCGCAAAACATTGAAATTTTACACTTGCCCAAAGATATCCTGCAGGTTATGAGTTCAGTTCCAGAGACGTGTTAATTTTTTAATCATCTATAGGGAAAGGACCGTGATCTTAATTTTTACATGTGTAATTAGGTTTTAAATATAGTTATTTTTTATTTTATTACAAATTATTGGCCATGTCATTTTAATCATCGTATGAAATTTTTTATTTTGCTCTGACTTTTTTACACCTTTTATAAATTTTTCGTATGAAAACTTCGCTTATGTCATAGTAACTATCATAATATTTAACTTAAAAAAACTATATACATTTGCCATGCACTGGTCCCCAAACGAAATGTACATTTCGTTAGATAGTTAGCAAAATACAAACATTTAAAACAGATATTTTTTTCGCACCGGGGAGAAATATAAACTTTACACACTGCAGTCACGCCTTTCATACAAATTCACTTCACGAAATTTATGCAAAACAATAAAGTTAATACAATGGCTCAAATGATGTATCCAAGCATCTGAAGTTAATTTTAAGGGAAAAATAATTTTTAAAACCAAATTAAATGAACAAAAATAGCGGCAAAAATGATTTCAATAATGAATTTTTTAAAAAAATATCCATTCTGTATGTATTTAATACGTGACCTTTAGCTCATGAACCTAGAAACTTAGTCATTATGCTACGGAGCTACTGGCTGAATTCATGTTATTTTCGGTGGTTTTGCGTTTAATGGGAAATAATTTTTGTCACATTTTCTTAAGCGAGGGTCCACCAGGGTGGACTGCTGCACGGTGTGAAATCTGGTAGATAACCCTACACCCGACCACTGGTTGTCTCAAGAAGTCATTCCCACACCTAGTGTCTCAGTGGCAAGTACGCTGAAGTGCCAAAAGTCGTGGGATACCTCGTAATATCGTGTCGGACCTCCTTTTGCCAGGCATAGTGCACAAACTCGACGTGGCATGGACTCAACAAGTCGTTAGAGGTCTCCTGCAGAGATATTGAGCCATGCTGCCTCTACAGTTCTCCATAATTGAGAGGTATTGGCACTGCAGGATTTTTGGTCGATTTTATTCATGTCGAGCGAAAGTGGCCAAATCATTCGCTCGAATTGGCTAGAACTTACTCAAAACCAATTACATCGCCTGGTGGCATGACGCATTGTCATCCATAGCAATGAAGTCCATGAATGGCTGCAAACAGTCTCCAAGTAGCCGGACACAACCGTTTCCAATCAATGACCGGTTTAGTTTCACCAGTTTGTAAATACAGCCCACGCCATTATAGATCCACCACCAGCCTGCACAATGGCTTCTTGACAACTTGGGTCAATAGCTTCGTAGGGTCTGTGCCACACTCGAACCCTACCGTCAGCTCTTACCAACCAAAATCGGGACTTATCTGACCAGGCCATGATTTTCCAGTGGTGTAGAGTCCAGCCGATGTGGTCAGGAGACCGGGAGAGACGCTGCAGGCGATGTGCTATTAGCAAAGGGACACATGTCGGTAGTCTGTTGCCATAGCCCATTAACGCCAAATATCGCCGCACTGTCCTAATAGTTAATCGTACATCACATATTGGTTACTGTAGTTATATCACGCAGCGATGCTTGTCTCTTAGCAATGATTACGAAAACACCGCTGCTCTCGGTCGTTAAGTGAAGGCCGTCGAGCATTGCATTGTCCGTGATGAGTGATAATGCCTGAAATGTGGTATTCCCGGCACACACTTGGTATTGTGGATCTCGGAATACTGAATTCCATGACGATTTCCGAAATGGAATGTCCCATGCGTCTAGCTCCAGTTATCAATCCGTGTTCAAAGCCTGTTAATTCCTGTCGTGGGGCTGCTGGCTGATTTGGTGGAGGAGAGCAAACAGCGAGGTCATCGGTCTCATCGGATTAGGGAAGGATGGGGAAGGAAGTCGGCCGTGCCCTTTCAAAGGAACCATCCCGGCATTTGCCTGATCCGATTTAGGGAAATCACGGAAAACATAAATCAGGATGACCGGACGCGGGATGTCGTGGAGCCATAATCACGTCAGAGATCTTTTCACATGAATCAACTGAGTACAAATGACAGTTCCAACAACGTGCTGCCCCCTTATACCTTGTGTGGGGATACTGCCGCCGTCTGTATATGTGCGTATCAGATGAAACCCAAACAACTGATTCGTGGCCGAGCGGTTGTAGGCGCTTCAGTCTGGAACCTCGTGACCGCTACGGTCGCAGCTACGAATCCTGCCTCGGGCTTGGATGTGGGTGATGTCCATAGGCCAGTTAGGTTTAAGTAGGTCTAAGTTCTAGGGGACTGATGAGCTCAAAAGTTAAGTCCCATAGTGCTCAGAGCCATTTTTTTTTGTAAAGCTGAAAAGCTATATGATATGGAACGAACATCCGAGGATAGTGGTAGGGAAGACGAATTGTCGGCCTAGGTTTATTGGGAAAAGTATGGTTCATCTGTAAATGAGACAGCATAGAGGACATTATGTGATCTATTCTTAAGTACTGCACGAGTGTGTGAGATCCGCACCACTTCGGAAAATCTTGAAGAAATAGAGGCGGCCTGTTAGAATTGCTACGGGAAGGTCCGATCAACACGCTAGTATTGCGGAGTGGCTTTGGGAAAAATGGTAGTACCTAGAGGAAAGGCTATGTTATTTTGGGGGAGCACTAGTCAGAAAATTTAGTGAACCAGCATTTGAACCTGACTGCCACCAACATGAATATCGCGAAAGGACGGGAAAAACCCAGCGTGGTTCAACAACAAAGTTAGAAAACTACTGCGAAAGCAAAGAGAGCTTCACTCCAAGTTTAAACGCAGCCAAAACCTCTAAGACAAACAGAACCTAAACGATGTCAAAGTTAGCGTAAGGAGGGCTATACGTGAAGCGTTCAGTGAATTCGAAAGTAAAATTCTGTGTACCGACTTGTCAGAAAATCCTAGGAAGTTCTGGTCTTACGTTAAATCAGTAAGTGGCTCGAAACAGCATATCCAGACACCCAGGGATGATGATGGCATTGAAACAGAGGATGACACGCGTAAAGCCGAAATACTAAATACCTTTTTCCAAAGCTGTTTCACAGAGGAAGACCGCACTGCAGTTCCTTCTCTAAATCCTCGCACAAACGAAAAAATGGCTGACATCGAAATAAGTGGCCAAGGAATAGAAAAGCAACTGGAATCACTCAACAGAGGAAAGTCCACTGGACCTGACGGGATACCAATTCGATTCTACACAGAGTACGCGAAAGAACTTGCCCCCCTTCCAACAGCCGTGTACCGCAAGTCTCTAGAGGAACGGATGGTTCCAAATGATTGGAATAGAGCACAGGTAGTCCTAGTCTTCAAGAAGGGTCGTCGAGCAGATGCGCAAAACTATAGACCTATATCTCTGACGTCGATCTGTTGTAGAATTTTAGAATATGTTTTTTGCTCGAGTATCGTCGTTTTTGGAAGCCCAGAATCTACTCTGTAGGAATCAACATGAATTCCGGAAACAGCGATCGTGTGAGACCCAACTCGCTTTATTTGTTCATGAGACCCAGAAAATATTAGACACAGGCTCCCAGGTAGATGCTATTTTCCTTGACTTCCGGAAGGCGTTCGATACAGTTCCGCACACTCGCCTGATAAACAAAGTAAGAGCCTACGGAATATCAGACCAGCTGTGTGGCTGGATTGAAGAGTTTTTAGCAAACAGAACACAGCATGGAGAGACGTCTACAGACGTTAAAGTAACCTCTGGCGTGCCACAGGGGAGTGTTATGGGACCATTGCTTTTCACAATACATATAAATGACCTAGTAGATAGTGTCGGAACTTCCATGCGGCTTTTCGCGGATGATGCTGTAGTATACAGAGAAGTTGCAGCATTAGAAAATTGTAGCGAAATGCAGGAAGATCTGCAGCGGATAGGCACTTGGTGCAACTGACCCTTAACATAGACAAATGTAATGTATTGCGAATAGATAGAAAGAAGGATCCTTTATTGTATAATTATATGATAGCGGAACGAACACTGGTAGCAGTTACTTCTGTAACGATTTGAAGTGGAATGATCATATAAAATTAATTGTTGGTAAGGCGGGTACCAGGTTGAGATTCATTGGGAGAGTGCTTAGAAAATGTAGTCCATCAACAAAGGAGGTGGCTTACAAAACACTCGTTCGACCTATACTTGAGTATTGCTCATCAGTGTGGGATCCGTACCAGATCGGGTTGACGGAGGAGATAGAGAAGATCCAAAGAAGAACGGCGCGTTTCGTCACAGGGTTATTTGGTAACCGTGATAGCGTTACGGAGATGTTTAGCAAACTCAAGTGGCAGACTCTGCAAGAGAGGCGCTCTGCATCGCGCTGTAGCTTGCTGTCCAGGTTTCGAGAGGGTGCGTTTCTGGATGAGGTATCGAATATATTGCTTCCCCCTACTTATACCTCCCGAGGAGATCACGAATGTAAAATTAGAGGGATTCGAGCGCGCACGGAGGCATTCAGACAGTCGTTCTTCCCGCGAACCATACGCGACTGCAACAGAAAAGGGAGGTAATGACAGTGGCACGTAAAGTGCCCTCCGCCACACACCGTTGGGTGGCTTGCAGTGTATAAATGTAGATGTAGATGTAGAAGATACGAGAAATTAGTGCTCATATGGAGCCGTACTGACAGTCGTTTTGCCCTCGCTCTGTTTCCCAGTGGAACAGGAAACGAAAAGAATAGTTATGGCACAGGGCACCCTCCGCCACGCACCGTACGGTACTTGCGGAGTATGTATGAAGAAGCAGAAGCGGTGAAGTGGTGAAAATCGCTGTTTACGACTGGCTCCATTCACAACCAAAAAGGCTTATTCCCACGAGGTATCCACGTACTTTCGAAGCGGTGGAATGATTGGATTATTCGTCGTGGGGACTACGTCGAAAAATAATGCATCTATAATATTACTGTATCACCTCATTTCTATAATAATAAATTATTAAAGAGGAATAATCCTCGTATTCGCAGGGTTCGATATAGAAGAAAGCTAAGCTCATAACCATTTCCTCCTACTTGCGAAATCGATGTCACGAGACAAACACGACCCAGAAAGATACAAATACGGCACGGTTTGTCTCATGGATGGAAGAATGCGTTTGACACGTAATCAGGGAGGCGCAGCGGTCGTTCCAGCAGCGGCGTCCCGCCAAGTTGATCAATGGCAGCATCGCTCATGTCTCCGAGATCTGATCGAACTCTCCCGCTGTATAAAAGGAAGGCGTCGTCCGTCCCTTTCAACAGTTCTTGCGACGTCAGGCGACGCAGCAGATACTTTCGCATTCGGTAAGCCGTCCACCACGTTCTCTCGAACTTCGTTCAGTTTGTATTGCATCAATGGTACCGCGTTGTTACTGTATCTTTGTTACACTATGCAACTCCCACTTATTACAATATAATGCATTTTAGTTCAGCTCCACTATAGGCAATTTCTTCAAAATTCTCGCAGTCACATCTATCACCAACGCCACCTAACCAATACTGTCATAATTAACTTACTACATCGCATCCGTTTACCATGGCGTAGGAATATAAGCAAGAATAGTAAATAATGTGATTGTATAGGCTAATTCGAATGAAACATTTGATACAGCATGTGTTCAGTTTTTATTAAAAACAGGAATACAACTTGTTACAGAGGTTAATTTTCACTTCAAGTGTTGATACTCCAGTTGCTATGGGTATACTGACTGACGGACATTTATGTTTCTTGAAGTACAAGTTGTGAATTTGTGCTTGAGTTTACAAGCTTTCATTTTCCAACTGTGGTTATGAATGTGATTTGTTCTTCAGTTCTACTGTATTAATATGCCACTTCTATTTACAGATGTCGAGCAGAACGATATAATAGTTTTATACACGTTTTGTAATGCAAACGCCGGCCGGGGTGGCGGAGCGGTTTCTTGGCGCTACAGTCAGGAACCGCGCCACCGCTACGGTCGCAGGTTCGAATCCTGCCTCGGGCATGGATGTCCTTAGGTTAGTTAGGTTTAAGTAGTTCTAATTTCTAGGGGACTGATGACCTCAGAAGTTAAGTCCCATAGTGCTCAGAGCCATTTGAACCATTTTTTTGTAATGCAAACGCTTCTCACCTGAAAGTGCAAATAAACCGAGTGTGGATGTAGTAAAGACATACTCAGGTGGTAGAATATAGTCCTTGAAAGAGCACGCAGAATTTTTATACAGACAGGTGTTCCACAACAAGTGTATGGCGGGCATCATGTATGCCAGTCTCTGTCTTTACCAATTACAGAAAAATCAACTCCTTCGAGAAGGAAATGAAGGTAGACGGTTGGAACATTGGCATTGGTTAACTGCAAATCGCCGAGAAATCTCAGTAATACTGTTTACTGATCATCAGCTTTCACTCGTGATGGTTTAGATAAACTCGTAATTCACATCGTACTCTAATGTACTCTCTTAGATTGTGGGGTGGTAAACAAAGAAGAAACATCAAGACGGAGATCTTCATGGATTCATACATTCATTTTTTTTTTTTTTTTTGATGGGGACGGGATGGAGGGTCACAGGGCATCTGTCCTCTGACTGCCTTAATGCAGTCCATCCTCTTCATCTCAGAGTAGCACTTGAACTCAACATTCTAAATTACGTGTTGGATACATCCCAATCTTTTTTTTTTTCTCTTTTTCCTTACAACATTTTTCTCTCACCGGCTCCCTCAGATACGGTGGAAGTTGTTCCTTGACGTCTTAACTCATGTCGCATTGTCTGTAATTATATTTGGTAACGGGCCTAACATGTGCAAATGAGTCGTGTGTAGCTCACGTGTATGTGAACAGTCCAAGGTGCTTTATTGTAAAAAATGGTTCAAATGGCTCTGAGCACTATGGGACTCAACTGCTGTGGTCATAAGTCCCCTAGAACTTAGAACTACTTAAACCTAACTAACCTAAGGACAGCACACAACACCCAGCCATCACGAGGCAGAGAAAATCCCTGACCCCGCCGGGAATCGAACCCGGGAACCCGGGCGTGGGAAGCGAGAACGCTACCGCACGACCACGAGATGCGGGCGCTTTATTGTACATATTATGCCATCCTTGTTGTGTACGACTTGTACACAATGGTAAGGAGAGATGGGCTGCAGAGTGGTGTGGCATCTGTCGTCGCCAGAAAACTTGACAGTGGCAGAAATGATTAGCGAGCAAGTTAACGTGACAACCAGAAGATTTACTTAACTTGTATTGAACCAAGAGAATGAAGTCTCATTACAAATAATGCACCAAGAATTAAAGTCCATTTCTTACAACAGAGCTACGATGAGGCTCGCTGCATTTAGGATGAACGATGATGTCGTACTGATGAGGCTCCAAGTGACTGAATGCATCCTATGTTACGGTGCAAAGGGCGCTCTTAATCCAGGCACATGGCTCAGCGGGCGTGCTCCACTGGGTCCGCTGGAACCCTCAAGACTGCTATCGCCGCCTGATGGAAACTTCCTATTCTGTTGTCACCTGTGGGACGCCGGTAGGGCGGTATCGATATGTAATACCACAATCCTTTTAGAAAAAATTGCAGTTTTATCGACCTGATTGCTTTACAAACAACTGGTTTGAATCATACTTAACAGAGTGAAGTTGTGCTGAACAATTCAAGTAATGTTAGAAAGAGCAAAAATTTTAGTGATTGGGGAGAAATCACGAAGGGATTCCCATTGGATTCATTTCCCGGTCCTCTCCTATTCATTATATGCAGGGTATTACAGGAGGAATGGTCAGTATTCAGGGACATGAAACGAACGGTAGTTCATAGCAAGAAAGTCTGTTAAACATAAGCTCTAAAATGCGAACTTAAGAGCAATGAGCACTTCTTCGTCTTCGATACTATGAAACAAATATCTGGTGTTGAAAGCCTTCGCTTTCCGTATTCTGAGAGATGGTTGTACGGATCAAAACAAGAAAAAATTTAATTGCATGTCAGGATGAGCAACGGTTGTTCACGACAGAGAGCCTTCTGGATAGCCTAATGGTTAAGGCGATCGATCATGATAAGCAGGAAATTTGGGTTCGAGTCCTGGTCCGGCAAAAAATTTTCATATTTCATCAATAGGTAGTACCTAACACTGGTAGTACCTAACACAGCTGAAGTCAAGTTATTCGCTTTCAAGTAGTTTATTTCGAAGTAAGGAAAAATTGTGTAATAAGTTGCGTATCATAATAGCCATGAACACTTTCGACCCTGTGAAACATAGCTCTTCTACTGAAAGCACTTTGCTTTCCATATTTTGAGAGGCGATAGTATTGAGAAAAACAAGAAAAAAGTCCAGTAAATATTGACTCTAGAATGTGTTCTTTAAGAGCTATGGTGACTTGTTTATTAGAAAAGTGTGAGTCACATGACATTAGGTGCTCGTAGGTTTCAAGGCATGCATTTTGAAGCCCGTGTTTACTAGGCAGTGTTTTACTTGTTTTGGGCCATCTCTGAAAGCTACCTACCGTACAATCTTTCAAACAGTACCGGTGTATGTATTTCACTGTAAGAAGAATCAGAACGATTGTTGCTTATAACTTTCGACTCTCTGATTTCCGGACCTGTACACCTTACTTCAAACTGATAAGTTTACCATTCTCCATCGTTCGTGAAAATCTGTAACATAATCACGGAACCACTCTGTAAATTCGCTAACGAAATACGTCAAAAATAATCTACCACAATTTGAGAAGGACAGTGATGTCCACAGCCCTAAGACACCAGAAGAAAAGCTGTTATTTGGTAAAGCTGTTAGTGATTCAGAGAGAAATTGTGGCTCAATAAAAATTTTGATCATTTGCCATAAACATAAAGTATCAGAGAGCTAGAAAAGCTGGAAGAAGCATATTTCTAAACCATTACGTAAGACGAGGTAGTTCGGCAAGTTTTAAATATAATATTAAATCACGTCTTATGGACTACTCTTTTTGTTCCATAAGCGAATTTTTAAATGGCAGCCTGTTGAAGGAAGTCCGCAGCTCGTGGTCTAGCGGTAGCGTTCTCGCTTCCCGAGCATGGGGTCCTGGGTTCGATACCCGGCGGGGTCAGGGATTTTCACCTGCCTCGAGATGACTGGGTGTTGTTGTGCCGTCTTCATCATCATCATTCATCCCAATTACGATCGGAGGAAGGCAATGGCAAACCACCTCCACTAGGACCTTGCCTAGTCGGCGGTGCGGGTCTCCTGCATCGTGCCCTAAGCTCTGTTACGGAGTATGGGACTTCTTCATCATCATCATGTTGAAGGAAACTATACCGCCGGAAATAAATTAGTACACCCCTTTAAAGATTTCCAAAATCGCTTAAGATTTATTGGAGCAACAGCGCATATGGAGCACATCAAATGATTAAACTTAGAGATCAACAGTATAAGCGGTTCAGAGGTACCAGATATCGACCCATGCTGAGTCACCCATTTTAGTACGTGTTGTAACCTCCACAGGCGTCAATGCAGGTACTGACTCGGGCATCCAGTCGATCATACAGATGGCGAATATTTTCGTGGGATAAGTTGTGCCACGCCTGCTCGACCTGTCCATGTAGTTCTGTAGGAGTTGTTCGTTGACGAGTCACTTCTCGTTCCATCATGTCGCACATATGCTCGATTGAAGACAATTCCGGAGATCGTGGTGGCCAGGGAAGTTGCTGCACATCTTGCAGAGCACGTTGTGTTTCACGGGCAGCGCGTGGGCGAACATTACCCTGCTGCAACAACATCTCACCTTCCTCATGCAAGAAAAGCAAAAGATCGGATCTAACAACAATCTGCACGTACTGAGCGCTGGTTAGCGTTCCCTCCAGAAACACCCACGACACCACACGCCGCGTAAGGCCTGTTGTGGGGCAGAGCGTCTTGGACGAATGCACTCTACGAGACAGGGCTCACCAGGCGCTCACCAGGTCTACGACACACGCGCAAACGACCATCTCTTGCGTGCAGACAGAATCTGCTTGCATCACTGAAGATCACGGCACCCCAGTCCGTCTTCCAAGCGATACTTTGAGGGCACAAATCTAGCCGCTCACTACGACGCAATGGTGTCAGTGGAAGGCGGCATAGAGAAGTGTGTGCCCGCAGTACCAATGCTAATAATTGGTTCGCAGCAGTTCGTGTTGACACGTCTGGGCTCAGAAGCCCTCTTACCTGTGCTGTGGCAGCTGTACGGTCTGCCACTGCTGCCCTTACAATACGACGATCCTGTCGGGCGTCTGTGTTGCGTGAACGTCCAGAAACTCGTCTGCAGGTGTGAGCATATTCATGTGACCACTGATACCAGCATCGTTGCACATCTGACGCGTCACGGCCAACTTGTGTGGTAATTCTCCGAAAGGATCATCGCACCAGTAGGAAGGCCACAATCTGCCACCTTTCAAATTCGCTCAGTTGGCTGTAGGAAGCACCACTGCGACTTCGTGGCTTGGTTGCCTGCTTGCTTCACACGTTTGAACCACACTGAGCCTTCTGGCTGTGAACAGTCCCTATTAACAGGTAGACACAGACAGTGCACTGGTCTCGATGACACTACACTATCTATCGGCGGAAGACGTTGAAACCACTATCGGTACAACTTCTATCTCTCAGGGGACATATGCCGTTGTCGGATGAAAATCGACGTCGTCTTTCCACGTGTACTACTTTTTCCAGCAGTGTATTTTTAAAGTCGTTGTGTAAGTAGGTTCAAATGGCTCTGAGCACTATGCGACTTAATTTCTGAGGTCATTAGTCGCCTAGAACTTAGAACTAATTAAACCTAACTAACCTAAGGACGTCACACATATCCATGCCCGAGGCAGGATTCGAACCTGCGACCGTAGCGGTCGCTCGGTTCCAGACTGTAGCGCCTAGAACCGCACGGACACTCCGGCCAGCTGTGTAAGTAGGACTTTAAAATAGTGTCTACAGGGTGAGTCATAATTGAGGAAAAGTATGCCTTGCAAATTGTCACACACTGAGCTACAAACATAAATTCGCTCTCCGCATGTTCCTATGTCAATAAATGACATGGTAAAAATATGGAAATATGAAGTGGACTTTTGGGTCTTACTGTGGGCCGAAATTGGCCAAGGGGACAGATCGGCAACATAGCACAACATATGAGTGTTGTATGTAGTCTAGCCGCTCACGAGAAGGCGAGGCATGCTGCATCAAGCGACGGCCTGCATGACACTACGAGCAATGACAGCGCTCCCATATATCTCATACAGGTTACATTGGTCAGTATTATGTTTCGTGGCTAATTGGCATAGGGAAAGGAAAGTGATGAGGGGCTGCACTACTGTACATGCATGTTTTATAATTTGGTTTTTGTATCCCATACTTAGTTTTACGAAACGAGTACATAGATGCAGAATACAAAATACAATTACACGGGTATGTGACAGTTAATACAAACGAATACAATACAAGTGTACAAATCGAAACTAACTTAGAAATATATGACCAGAAGCTGCAGTAGCAGTTTATAAGTACTGTTCGAAATGACGGCCACGATGTGTGTGGCAAAGTTGAACTCTTCGGAGGAAGGATTGCTGAACACGATCCAACATGTCTCTACCTCTTTGCGTAATATCACAGGCATGTTATATTCTGCGTTGAAGGGTGTTGACGTCAACAACTTCTCCTTCATAAATCACAGATTTCAGATGGGCCCACAAAAAGAAATCAGCCGGCCGCGGTGGTCTCGCGGTTAAGGCGCTCAGTCCAGAACCGCGCGACTGCTACGGTCGCAGGTTCGAAATCTGCCTCGGGCATGGATGTGTGTGATGTCCTTAGGTTAGTTAGGTTTAAGTAGTTCTAAGTTCTGGGGGACTGATGACCACAGATGTTAAGTCCCATAGTGCTCAGAGCCATTTGAGCCAAAAATAAATCCAGGTCTGGCGATATTGATGGCCATGCTGCAGGGCCTCCACGACCGATCCATTTCGAAGGGAAGGCATTGTCCAGGTGGCGATACACTGTGCCGCTGAAGTGAGCGGGGGCACCATCATGCATGTACCACAGATTCATACGAGAGGCCAAACTAACGTCTTCCAACAATTCCGGTAATGTAGCATCCAGGAAACGCAGATACCGCTCTCCTGTAAGCCTTTGCGGTAGCACATGTGGGCCTATGAGATGGTGATCAATAATACCACACCAGATATTGACATCGCATCGTTGTTGGTACCCTCGTATCACTGTGCTGTGGGGGTTTCCTTCCGCCCACTCGTGCCAATTATACGAGTTCACTAATACCCTCCTTCGTGAAATAGGCTTCGTCTGTGAACACTATTATTCGTGAAAAATGCTGGTCGTGGGTCTGACACCGTAGGATAAAGTTGCAGAAATCCAGACTCCTGTGGTAGTCTTCCGACAATAATGCCTGTACCTTCTGCATGCGAAAGGGATGGTAATGGTTTCCATGGAGTACTCGCATAACAGTAGATTGTGAGATTCCGGCCGCAGTGGCGAGAGACCTGGTGCTTATTGTTCGATCCTCCGCAACAGTTTGTAACACTTTTTCTTCGTCATCCGCACTATACGTCGACGGTCGGCGACAGCTACTAAGTCCTGGAGGTGCTACACATGCCCCATGCTCCCTCAAGTGCCTGCCCACAGAGTAAAACGTTTTTGTGGATGGAAGGCGCCGGCTAGGAAACCTCTCGTGATACAGTTGTCTTGCAGTGTCAGCCCTTCCATCTGCATGCCCGTATGTGTGGTGGATGCCGTCGTATTCCTCGTTTGTGAAACTTGCCATAGTACTGTAGTACCACTACGACGCGGCCGTTACCAGCTGTCGACAGGGCGAGTATCGGGCAGAGTGAGCAGCGCAGAGGTGTAAACACGTTATGCACACCGCGGTTTTACTTCCGCCGTTGACCGCTCTTTCCGCTTACAGGTCACACATTGCCTAACATGGCAACGTGTGATTGACAAGTTCTGATACAATTTCACATACATTACGATGGGATTTGTTCGTTCTCGTATCTTTCAAACGCTGGCGAATACACATCAGCTCATTGGTGTGTCATGTATTGTATCTATGGGTGAATGACATGTCGTGATCGTGAAGCTCGTCGGTATCTCTTTCAATGATTAACAGGTGTTTTTGTTTTACGTACACAGTACACCGGGGAGAAAGAAATTAACAACGGTGCGTTACGTGTTACGCATAGCAGCTTGCGGTCCTCGACATATTTTTCCCAACTTATGACTCACCCTGTATATTAATGTTATTTAAGAAACACCCACTAAAACGAATCACATATACATATCCTGTAAAGTGACTCGTTACAAATCATTTCCAAAAAAATGGTTCAAATGGCTCTGAGCACTATGGGACTTAACATCTGAGGTCATCAGTCCCCTAGAACTTAGAACTACTTAAACCTAACGAACCTAAGGACAGCACACAACACCCAGCCATCACGAGGCAGAGAAAATCCCTGACCCCGCCGGGAATCGAACCCGGGAACCCGGGCGTGGGAAGCGAGAACGCTACCGCACGACCACGAGATGCGGGCCATTTCCAAAAGAAATATATCAAATGAGCTATGAAACTTGCAATTAGGGAACTAAGTAACCTACTGGAAGCTCGGGACCCTTGCAACCATTCACTCGTACTCCATTTCAGGAAATGAAGCGCTGCTCTCTCGCCTGTATGCTGGTGTGGGCCATCGTGCTGCACATCTGTCTGACGGAGGGAATCGGCTTCAAGAAGCTTCCTTTCAACGGTGCCATGTACGGAAAGAGGACCAGCTCCGTGGGTACGTAGCTAACTCCCGTTTGGACACTGCAGCTGCTAATGCTGAGTGCTGATCTACATTGCTTGGATATGGAACAAGAAGAGCATCAGTTTCTTCACCACTGTCAAGTAATGTACCAGTATGATGCTGCCGACATGGGACATTAGCAAGTAAGCTTTAAGGGCGGATCGGCCCAGGACGTAGTGCTGCTTTACTCTGCGCTGATATAGCTGATGGCCCACATTGCATGAGGTACCCTGATGATGCTCTTTCTTTTTTGAGTCATCAGTGTTCTGACTGGTTTGATGCGGCCCGCCACGAAATCCTCTCCCTTGGCAAACTATCTCAGAGTAGTACTTGCATCCTTCGTCCTCAATTATCTGCTGGATGTATTACAATCTCTGTCTTCCTCTACAGTTCCTGCGCTCTATAGCTCCAATTAGTACCATTCCATGTCTTAACAGATGTCCTATCATCCTGTCCCTTCTTCTCGTCAGTCTTCTCCACTATTCCTTTCCTCTCCGAATCTGGGCACAACCTCCTCATTCCTTACCTTGTCAGTCCACCAAATTTTCGACATTCGTCTGTTTCACTACATCTCAAATGATTGTATTCTCTTCTGTTCCGGTCTTTCCATAGTCCATGTTTCACTACCATACAATGCTATGCTCTAAATGTGCATTCTCAGAAATTTCTTCCTCAAATTAAAGCCTATGTTAGATACTAGTAGACGTCCCTTGACCAGGCATGCCCTTTCTGCCAGTGCTGGTCTGCTTCTGACGTCCTCCATGCTCCGTCCGTCATTGGTTATTTTGCTGCATAGGTAGCAGAGTTCCTTTATTTCACCTACTCCGTGACCATCAACCCTGATGTTTTCTCGCTGTTCTCATTTCTGCTACTTCTCATTACTTTCGACCTTCTTCGATTTACTCTCAATCAATATTCTTCATTCATTAGATTCTTCAGCATATCATGTAATTCTTCTTCACTTTCACTCAGGATAGCAGTGTCGTCAGCGAATCGTATCACTGATGTCAGTTCTACCTGCATAAAAGGCGTCGTTTTTGAGCCAATAAAGAGTTTTCTGTAACATAGGGCTGTCTTTTAATATTAATCATAATAAAAGGTTGCTGTAGCATCACACCACATTAGATTGGAATAAATTTTGTAAATGTTAGTCAGCCCCTTATAAAACCACACTGTTCGCTTTGGAGCGCTGGAGATGATGCAGTGCTGGTACCAGGTGCTCATGTGAGTTTCCACCGCCGAAGTAGGTCATGCTTGTGTTGCAGACGGTTATATGGGGTCAACACAGTAAAATGGGTTGACGCTGGGATATGACAGAACGACAGAAAGGTGCTATCATGTTGAGACGTCCGCGACCATACTGTGAATGAAGTTGCCTAATAGGTTGGTTTGACAACGCGGGATGTCCAACTTGTATGTAAGGAATCGCGTTCCTCTGACAGACATGAAAATGCGGGTCCGGTCGCCTTGATGCAGGTCTTATTAGATTCTACATCTACATCCACACTCCGCAAGCCACCTGACGGTGTGTGGCGGAGGGTACCCTGAGTACCTCTATCGGTTCTCCCTTCCATTCCAGTCTCGTATTGTTCGTGGAAAGAAGGATTGTCGGTATGCTTCTGTGTGGGCTCTAATCTCTCTGATTTTATCCTCATGGCCTCTTTGCGAGATATACGTAGGAGGGAGCAATATACTGCTGGACTCTTCGGTGAAGGTATGTTCTCGAAACTTTAACAAAAGCCCGTACCGAGCTACTGAGCGTCTCTCGTGCAGAGTCTTCCACTGGAGTTTATCTATCATCTCCGTAACGCTTTCGTGATTACTAAACGATCCTGTAACGAAGCGCGCTGCTCTCCGTTGGATCTTCTCTATCTCTTCTATCAACCCTATCTGCTACGGATCCCACACCGCTGAGCAGTATTCAAGCAGTGGGCGAACAAGCGTACTGTAACCTACTTCCTTTGTTTTCGGATTGCATTTCCTTAGGATTCTTCCAATGAATCTCAGTCTGGCATCTGCTTTACCGACGATCAACTTTATGTGCTCATTCCATTTTAAATCACTCCTAATGCGTACTCCCAGATTATTTATGGAATTAACTGCTTCCAGTTGCTGACCTGCTATTTTGTAGCTAAATGATAAGGGATCTATCTTTCTATGTATTCGCAGCACATTACACTTGTCTACATTGAGATTCAATTGCCATTCCCTGCACCATACGTCAAAAATGGTTCAAATGGCTCTGAGCACTATGGGACTCAACTGCTGAGGTCATTAGTCCCCTAGAACTTAGAACTAGTTAAACCTAACTAACCTAAGGACATCACAAACATCCATGCCCGAGGCAGGATTCGAACCTGCGACCGTAGCGGTCTTGCGGTTCCAGACTGCAGCGCCTTTAACCGCACGGCCACTTCGGCCGGCGCACCATACGTCAATTCGCTGCAGATCCTCCTGCATTTCAGTACAATTTTCCATTGTTACAACCTCTCGATACACCACAGCATCATCTGCAAAAAGCCTCAGTGAACTTCCGATGTCATCCACCCGGTCATTTATGTATATTGTGAACAGCAACGGTCCCATGACACTCCCCTGTGGCACACCTGAAATCACTTTTACTTCGGAAGACTTCTCTCCATTGAGAATGACATGCTGCGTTCTGTTATCTAGGAACTCCTCAATCCAATCACACAATTGGTCTGATAGTCCATATCCTCTTACTTTGTTCATTAAACGACTGTGGGGAACTGTATTGAACGCCTTGCGGAAGTCAAGAAACACGGCATCTACCTGTGAACCCTTGTCTATGGCCCTCTGAGTCTCGTGGACGAATAGCACGAGCTGGGTTTCACAGGACCGTCTTTTTCGAAACCCATGCTGATTCCTACAGAGTAGATTTCTAGTCTCCAGGAAAGTCATTATACTCGAACATAATACGTGTTCTAAAGTCCTACAACTGATCGACGTCACATAGGGCGACATGCGGGCCGGATTGGGATGAAATGATATTGAAGACAACACAACACCCAGTCCCTGAGCGGAGAAAATCCCCGACCCAGCCGGGAATCGAACCCGGATGGCAGTCCGTCACGTTGACCATTCAGCTATCGGGGCGGACTCCGGCAGACATATAAAGATGACTAAAAGTGATCGTAGTAATACCTCCTTAATGGTAGTCGGTTTGAAACCAGACAGGAATTGTTGCTGTCAGTGAATGCGGGTCCTTCTTAGCCAGTCTTTTAGAGAAACTTGTGAAGGGAACTGCATACAAGGGACTCACGTAGTTGGGTATCTCATAGAAAGCCGTTGTACACAACGGTACTGACGGTACATCGAGCTTCACGGCTTCAGTGAGCCAAACGACAGACGTACCCTACAGCAGCTCACTGCAAGCGCCTAGTATGATCCGACGAGTCCCCAATTCAATCTTTTCTAATACTAGGTCTGTTCAGAAAATTCTGCAACTTTGTCTACACAATTTGTCTAAACTTACCTTTTACTTATTGTGAATGGTCTCTTTCGAAATACTCTTCTCCACAACTGATAAACTGCTCCCACCATCGTTTCCAACCCCGTAAGCATTCTTGGTACCCCTCTTGCTAGATCGTGCAAAGCGCCATCTGAGAATTTTCTTTTATCTCGTCGATCGGTTCAAATATTCGTCCCTCCGATGGGGTTTTCAACTTTGGAAATAAAAAAAAAGGCCCCAGGGACCATTTCTGGAGAGTATGGAGGGCGAGGCAGCACAGTGATTTCGTTTTTTGTGCAACAGTTATGTAGCAACAGGTATGAATGTGCGTGTGCATTACTGATATAAGAGCCCTGAATTGTCTCGCCACACTTAAGGCCGTTTCCTTCTTACATCGCAACACGTCCCGATAGTACCATCGATTAACAGTTTGTCCCTGTGGCACAAATTCATGATGCACTAATCCTTCAAAGTCAAAGGAAACTGTCAGTTTGGCTTTGACATTCGACCTGACCTGACAAGCTTTTTTAGGTCTTGTACAGCCTTTACCTACTCACTGTGAAGATTGGACCTTGGCCTCAACATCATCAAGCGTAGATCCACGTCTCATCACCAGTTATGATTCTCTTGAGTAATATCTCGCTCTCATTTGCGAGCACAAAAGCTCTTCACATATTAATCTTGACTCATGAGCCATGGGACGAACTTGGCGAAAGTACGATGCGTTCCAAGATGCTGTGACGCGATTTCATGACATGATCCAACTTAAATGTAATATTCTTCAGAAATCTCTCGGACACTCAGTCTCAGATTGGCACGCACAATTCCGTTGACATTTCCGACATGAGCGTCGTCAGTGGACGTCGAAGATCTTCCTGAACGAGGATCATCTTTAACCTCCGTCCGACCTTTTTTAAACTGTGTGAACCATTTGCAACACCCAGTACGGCTTAAACACTCATCACCGCAAGCTTCCTGCATCATTTGGCGTGTCTCTGTAAATGTTTTCTTGAGTTTCACTAGAAATTTAATGCAGACGCGTCGTTCCTCTAGCTCTATTTCGAAACTGTGTGACACAACGTTGTACTTAATACACCACTGAACAATAACTAACAGACATACAACAATGAACTTCCGGCTGTTACACGTTAAACACATTATGTGCAAGGATGCCAACCGCATTTCGCTCCAACACACCATTGTTGCGAAATTACAAATGTTCCGGAACTTTTCAACAGACCTCGTAGTTAACTGCTGCGAGTGCACCGACTGTTCAAGAAGTCTTGTAAGGATTAGTGTGTATAGGTTATATCTCATGCCGACGGTTATTCAGCAATTTTTGGGAGTATTTATCGTACCATCACTTGACCCACTCATTCAGGTTACCATGAACGTGAACTGTGTTGTTTACTTCAACATTCTCGGTACCCAAGTGTTGCCTTTTTCTGCATATCTTTACATCTTCATGCTGAGTATGCTGTGGACACTTCTATCTTGCAATGTGGCAAGGGCCGTGCTCTGAGACTCGCACAAGTGCACCCTTGGTTGCATCGTCACTCAGGCATCGTACTGCACCTGGAGTAGACCATTAACTATCCTGTTTGCAATAGTAGATGAAACGTAGCAACCGACATGCCCCCCGTTTGGTAGATCTAAGAGATTTAATCGTCAATAAGTGCCTGTACCTTGATATGGCGTAACTGATGACTCACTTCCTCATCACCAAGACAACTGGCGATGTTACACGGAAACTGCGTGATTTCTCCCTAATATCTTTGTCCACTGCGTTTATCTAGGACTCAGTGTTCCGTTGCTCACCGCCAACCTCTCTCCAGACCAATGACGAGCTGTTCAGTAGTAACGTGCTCTGTTTGCTGTCTATAGGGCTCCTGAAGTTTCACACTAATTGTTCACCTCGTCACTATCAAGCACATGTGGGCTACCATATACCCTGCTGACTGTTTTGATAGTCTGGACATGATCTTTACATTTTATTACAGTTTTGCGTGAATTTCGAACTCCGATGTCAGTGTCTATGTTTACGACAATACTGTCCTAAAATGTCTTGTTCAGTAATCCTTCCTTTAGGGAAAAGTGCTGTCGTTTCTAAATTTCGACTAACTACAGTCACCATTAATTTTTATTTTACAGTTTCCATTACCAACTTTAGCCCATATAAACAGGTACTCATCTGCATTCAATTTCTTCTTTCTTCGGGTACTCAAAACAAATGGCATACTGGGAACAAGTGTACCATATGGAACTTTAGCTAAAAGTCCTGTTGTCTCCGCTATACTCCATGTTTTCCAAGCTAATATGTTATTATCTGGAAAGGCTTCAAGGCTGTTCATATTTGTTAACGTGCCACAGCAATGCCTGTGCGACGTGGTTACCGTCGTCGCTGGCGGCGCAGCGTTCCTGTGTATCGTGCTTTGAAGGCAATAGATATTGACTTGGCTGGACAGTTTAATAAACAACAACTTATTGGAGGTCCAAATGTTTTTCGAGGACTACGCCTGAACTTCACATGTGATGTACAAGCTCTCTTTGGAGGTAGTACATGGCTTACACTTGCTGTTGTATGGGGTAACCATGCAGACTACGGTGGCCTTGAAGCCTTTCCACATAATAACATATTAGCTTGGAAGACATATAGCGGAGACAACAGGACTCTTAGCTAAAGTTCCACTGGTGTGGTCTGTCCTGTGAGCTTTTGATATTAAAGTACCTGCCTCTGTGTAAAAAATTTATCAATAAGTGTTTGATTTTGAGAAACTGACAAGCAGTGTTCATGTAGCTTATCATTTTGTTATTTCACTTCCGCATTGCGTAAGTGAAAAGGTTCTTCCCTGATATTTGAGGTATGCACTGAAACTGATGGCTTTTCTTCTGTTCCCAGATTACGACTCGTCGAGTCGTGCAATATCGTCCCTGTGTGAGACGGCATCCGAAGTGTGCTCCTCGTGGTACAGCCAACCGGACAGCAACTGACATCGTATTAGTTCTCTTTCTGTTATTTACCTGATGTGAAACACACTCTGAACTTCAATAAATATCAGTTCCGTAATTTCTGGACAGTTTGATATCCTGTCTCCTTCCCAACTTTTTCCTTTCCTACGTTCCGGCAAAAGTAATATCGTTCGATGCTGCGTGAAATATTCATATGGTTGGTTGGTTGATATGCGGTAAGGCACCAAACAGCAATGTCATCGGTCTCATCTGATTAAGGAAAGGTGGGGAACGAAGTCAGCCGTGCCCTGTCAAAGGAACCATCCCCGCATTTGCCTGAAGCGATTGAGGGAAATCACGGAAAACATAAATCAGTATGGTCGGACTCTGGTTTGAACAGTCGTCCTCCCGAATGAGAGTTCAGTGTGCTAACCACCGCTCCTCCTCACTCGGTAGCTATTCTTATGCTTCACTAAATTATTGACTGGTAGATGAGATTACATGCTGTTATATGGCGGGGTTCGTAAACAAGGCAGTGAAAAGGATCTCTCAGATACGCAGTGGACTGAAGATTGATGACATGGCATGCTGTTTAGAGTTTGTGTCTCGGGGCAGTGTTTAAGCCCAAACAGCAGAGTTTTGCAGAGCTTCCCACCGTCAGCGTCAGATAATAGTAAATAGAATATGAAAACAAACGCTGATATACGTAGAGAATAACTGCTCATGATCTACGGTTACCATTAAAGCTGATTTTTATTGATGATCTAATTATTAGGTTGGTGCACAAGTTAGTACCGTTTGCGTGTAGGTTTCGGATGCTATGGTCTTATTTATCGATTGTAGTTTTTTGTTTGTTGTTCAATATTGCTATTTGAATTTATATATTGTCATTTTGTCATTTGGTGATACTGAGTGCGGCTGTGGACGGTAGAAAATGGAGTTCCAAGTAGAGAAATCGGAATATTTCCAACATATTCCTCTGTCTGAGTTTAGTAGAAGAGTTACAGCAGCGAAGTTAGCCGGAAACATTTGCGCCACATATGGGGATAATGTCATTGGACAGAACACAGCAAGAAAATGGTTTTCTCTTTTTAGGAAAATGATTGGACATTAGTGATGTGGTGTCACCGTCAGACACCACACTTGCTAGGTGGTAGCTTAAATCGGTCGCGGTCCATTAGTACATGTCGGACCCGCGTGTCGCCACTGTCAGGATCGCAGATCGAGCGCCACCACACGGCAGGTCTCGAGAGACGTACTAGCACTCGCCCAGTTGTACGACGACGTTGCTAGCGACTACACTGACGAAGCCTTTCTCTCATTTGCCGAGAGACAGTTAGAATAGCCTTCAGCTAAGTCCATGGCTACGACCTAGCAAGGCGCCATTAGTTACTTCATGAATCTAAAGAGTCTCACTTGTATCATCAAGAATGCTGTATACCAAAGGACGATATAATAGTTAAGTGTTCTAGTAGCTACGTTCTTTTCTTTATCACATTCATTACGAATCCTGTTCCAGACTTCGCGCCAGTTGGCGTGTGTGGACGCGTGCCCTTTCCGCTACTTCACTGTGGACTGGCTGCCTTAACAGTCCACAACAAGTGACTCTCCAAGTTCAGGGAAGACATTCGGCGTTTGATGAAGATCGTTTAAAAACGTTAATCCACAATGATCCATGTCACTGCACGCGAGAACTGGCAAATTTGATGAGCTGCGATTATTTCACCAATGTGCGATATTTCCACGCATTGGGGAGTGTTCAAAAATCTGGCGTATGTGTACTGGATTCTCCAAGCCAAAATCAGAAAAATTTGCGCTAGACCATATACGAGGTGCTGTCCAAAATTTTCGGGACTGGTGCTGCCTTCTGTTGAAAACCTTACCTTTGGACTAAGGGTCACTATCACGCTCAAAGTAATTCTCATCCGCACGTACACACTGGTCCAAGCGCTTCTGCCACTGGTCAAACGTTTTCTGGTAGTCCTGTTTATCACCGTCAGCGATTCTTCTTGAATCGTCTCTAGAGTGTCGAACCGACGGCCATTCAAGCTGAGTTTCAGTTTTGGGAATAGCACGAAGTTGCAAGGTGCCAAATCTGGCGAGTACAGTGGGTGGGGTATAACCGTCAAATTGTTTTTTGCCAAAAATGTCCTGCTGAGCAAGGACGTGTGACAGGGCGCGTTGTCGTGATGCAGCAGCCAGTTCCCTTGGCGCCAAAGTTCGGGCCGTCGTCGCCACACGTTTTCACGGAGCCGTCGCCAAACGTCACAGTAGTACGCAGAATTCACTCTTTGTTTGGGTGGGAGGAATTCTTTGTGCACAATTCCCTTTGTATCAAAGAAAACGATGATCATGCTCTTCACTTTGCTCTTCACCCGTCTCGTTTTTTTGGGTCTCGGAGAGCCCGGTCTCTTTCACTGGGACGATTTTTGCTTTGTCTCTGCGTCATAACCGTAAATCCCGCTCTCGTCGCCGGTGATAACCCGTGACGAGAAGGTTGGATCATCAGATGCGGTCTGATGAAGGTCCGCGCACCCTTCAACACGCTGTGCCTTCTGATCGGCAGTCAAAATCCTTGGTACAAATTCTGCTGCGACACGATGCATGCCCAATTCATTAGTCAACATTCATTGACATGTCCCGTAACAAATACCCACCTCATCCGCAAGGTCTTGAACGGTTCGACGTCGATCTGCACGAACCAATCGTTGAAGTTTGGCAAAAATGTGTGGCGTTGTGCGGCTAACGGGCCTTCCAGTGTGAGCATCTTCACCTATGTACGGCCGGCCCTGAACCAAGCATGCCACTCACATGCGTAGGCTCATGCACTGTCCCTCCCAAACACTTGTTGAATCATTGCAAGGGTCTCCGTAGCACTTTTCCCGATATTCACACAGAATTTGATACTCGTGTGCTGTTCTGTTCGCGGATCCATCGTAAAATACCCACACACCAAACACAGAGTATTACGGAAATCACTGTGGACGAGCAACACGTCCTTCCAGCTGAATGCCACTCCGCACAATGACTCATCAGATATGGAAAGATCTACTACTCCTACTTTCCAGATGGCAGCACCAGTCCCGAAAATTTTGGATTCCACCTAGTACACATCTCTGTTTGCTCGTCATCAGTTGGGTTAGCTCGTGAATAATACTTGCTGTTCCTACCTGGTATCGTTACGGGGATGAGAAATGGTGTCTTTATGCTAACATAAGGGAAAGAGTGGAATGGTTGAGCCCAAACAAAGCAACAATTCCACGTGCAAAGACCTGCGAGCATCCACAATAAAGGTGTATACATCTGGTGGAACAGCGACGGAATGGTGTATTATGAATTGTTTCCGCGATGTGTACCATCATTGCTGACATTTTTTTGTCAACAACTGAGACGTATTGCAGATGCAATCCAAGAACAACGACCAGGAAGACCGCGTGAAGTAATGCTGCTCTACGATAACGCCCATCCGCATTCAGCTAGACTGTCGAAAAACACTGTGTAGGAGTTAGGGTGGGAAGTCAATCTGCACCTACCTTATTCATCTGATCTTGTGCCCTTAGATATTCACCTTTTCCGCTCCGTTGATCGACCTTCAGGAATCTTCCTTTTCGGATAAAAATGCGCTCCGAACATGGCTCAACGAGTTCTTCTCAGAAACATGTAGTTTTTACAGTGGCGTAATCGAAAAGTTATCCCCTGCGTTGACCTTTGTAAACAGTCATGGGTAATATATTATTGATGAATAAAATCTCTGTTATGCGTAACCGTTGTGTTTATTAAACTCATTGAACACGTTACGAACTTGTGCACCAACCTAATACACTCCTGGGAATGGAAAAAAGAACACATTGACACCGGTGTGTCAGACCCACCATACTTGCTCCGGACACTGCGAGAGGGCTGTACAAGCAATGATCACACGCACGGCACAGCGGACACACCAGGAACCGCGGTGTTGGCCGTCGAATGGCGCTAGCTGCGCAGCATTTGTGCACCGCCGCCGTCAGTGTCAGCCAGTTTGCCGTGGCATACGGAGCTCCATCGCAGTCTTTAACACTGGTAGCATGCCGCGACAGCGTGGACGTGAACCGTATGTGCAGTTGACGGACTTTGAGCGAGGGCGTATAGTGGGCATGCGGGAGGCCGGGTGGACGTACCGCCGAATTGCTCAACACGTGGAGCGTGAGGTCTCCACAGTACATCGATGTTGTCGCCAGTGGTCGGCGGAAGGTGCACGTGCCCGTCGACCTGGGACCGGGCCGCAGCGACGCACGGATGCACGCCAAGACCGTAGGATCCTACGCAGTGCCGTAGGGGACCGAACCGCCACTTCCCAGCAAATTAGGGACACTGTTGCTCCTGGGGTATCGGCGAGGACCATTCGCAACCGTCTCCATGAAGCTGGGCTACGGTCCCGCACACCGTTAGGCCGTCTTCCGCTCACGCCCCAACATCGTGCAGCCCGCCTCCAGTGGTGTCGCGACAGGCGTGAATGGAGGGACGAATGGAGACGTGTCGTCTTCAGCGATGAGAGTCGCTTCTGCCTTGGTGCCAATGATGGTCGTATGCGTGTTTGGCGCCGTGCAGGTGAGCGCCACAATCAGGACTGCATACGACCGAGGCACACAGGGCCAACACCCGGCATTATGGTGTGGGGAGCGATCTCCTACACTGGCCGTACACCACTGGTGATCGTCGAGGGGACACTGAATAGTGCACGGTACATCCAAACCGTCATCGAACCCATCGTTCTACCATTCCTAGACCGGCAAGGGAACTTGCTGTTCCAACAGGACAATGCACGTCCGCATGTATCCTGTGCCACCCAACGTGCTCTAGAAGGTGTAAGTCAACTACCCTGGCCAGCAAGATCTCCGGATCTGTCCCCCATTGAGCATGTTTGGGACTGGATGAAGCGTCGTCTCACGCGGTCTGCACGTCCAGCACGAACGCTGGTCCAACTGAGGCGCCAGGTGGAAATGGCATGGCAAGCCGTTCCACAGGACTACATCCAGCATCTCTACGATCGTCTCCATGGGAGAATAGCAGCCTGCATTGCTGCGAAAGGTGGATATACACTGTACTAGTGCCGACATTGTGCATGCTCTGTTGCCTGTGTCTATGTGCCTGTGGTTCTGTCAGTGTGATCATGTGATGTATCTGACCCCAGGAATGTGTCAATAAAGTTTCCCCTTCCTGGGACAATGAAATCACGGTGTTCATATTTCAATTTCCAGGAGTGTAATTTCATTTGGCATCGTCGACTTCATGAATGATTTTATTGGTTCTCAAGCTGTTGAAACACGGAAGATTTATTGCACGCCAAGCTTTCCTGTTTCAGCCCTTTCCAAGGTACTTCCTACAACTGAGGGGTTATTACTGTTATGTAAACATATTTTATTTTAAACGAAATATGCTGATGTTGTTTTTAGATATGGATGCTATAACGATCTTATTTCTCTCTCTACGCACTAGATGAAACTTTATTTCTCAAGAAGGATATGGTTGAGTAAAACGCGTGCAAATTAAGCTGTGTAGTGCATATTGCTTTTGCAAAGTAAATGGATAATGAAAGTACACCCGAGACATAATCAACTTCACGGTGAAAATGATAAGATTGGGATACGATTGTAATAAGTGTGCTGGCCGGAGTGGCCGTGCGGTTCTAGGCGCTCCAGTCTTGAACCGAGCGACCGCTACGGTCGCAGGTTCGAATCCTGCCTCGGGCATGGATGTCTGTGATGTCCTTAGGTTAGTTAGGTTTAATTAGTTCTACGTTCTAGGCAACTGATGACCTCAGAAGTTGTCGCATAGTGCTCAGAGCCATTTTTGTAATACGTGTAGCCCCGGGATGAGTCTAGAAATAGTTGATGCTAATGAACGAAGTTTATATGAAGAAAACGCATTATGAAGTGCAGGAACGTCTGATCACTGTGACGTTCAGAACCACGTACAGTATCAGGATACCCGGGACCACCGAAGTTTCTGAAAGATTCGGTTATGGTTGGCTGGCCACTTACCATTTCTCAGTGTTCACAGCCTACGCAACCGTCTCGTTAACAGGCGCAGTTTCTTCAGCTGTTCGTCGCTAGACAATGGAAACGACTTTGTAACTGACATCAATTTGCACGACAAGGAGAAGCAGCGCAGTAGAAGAGAATTAGCGATTGTGTACTACTTCTCATCAAACTAGGGAAACTTCCCACAGATTTAGTGGTAAAATGATCCAGTGGATAGCCCGTCTAAAAGTGAACACAGATTAAGCATGAAAACAAGAAGGTGTACCGAACTGTGAAAAAAGAAGCAAAATAGAAACACTGAACGGTTCAAGCTTAACATGCGCGACATTCAGAGGGCGGCAATAACGACGGCATCGTGCTTATGTGGTCGGGTTGTTGGACTACAAAGCAGGAGATCTGTGATCAAACCTCCCTCGGGACCTTTTTTTTTTTTCACAAATTTGTGAACCGTCCGTCACTAACGTGTCTGTTCTTCTTCTGTAGTCCTGGCTACTGTTATAATTTACATCGTTTGTAGAATATGAATCATGTAGTAAGACTATATTACCATCGCAAGTAAATGTGATGAATAATGAGAGGAGGCGAGATGCCTCACAGCCCTCTCACAGAAATGAAAACAACAAATAAACAGCTATGAACTATGGCACAACGAAGGAATTTAAGAGTGAAAACTTCCAAAGCGGAACGTAAGTGGCATGTGGTAGTTGCGCAGAACGAATAGCAGGTAAGTACGTCTGGAGGTCCCTTCGTTACATGTCGTTGTTGCAAACGGACTTTACACCAAGATAAAGATACATCTACATCTACATCTACATCCATACTCCGCAAGCCACCTGAGGTTGTGTGGCGGAGGGTATCTTGAGTACCTCTATCGGTTCTTCCTTCTATTCCAGTCCCGTATTGTTCGTGGAAAGAAGGATTGTCGGTATGCTTCTGTGTGGGCTCTAATCTCTCTGATTTTATCCTCATGGTCTCTTCGCGAGATATACGTAGGAGGGAGCAATATACTGCTTGACTCTTCGGTGAAGGTATGTTCTCGAAACTTCAACAAAAGCCCGCACCGAGCTACTGAGCGTCTCTCCTGCAGAGTCTTCCACTGGAGTTTATCTATCATCTCCGTAACGCTTTCGCGATTACTAAATCATCCTGTAACGAAGCGCGCTGCTCTCCGTTGGATCTTCTCTATCTCTTCTATCAACCCTATCTGGTACGGATCCCACACTGCTGAGAAGTATTCAAGCAGTGGCGAACAAGCGTACTGTAACCTACTTCCTTTGTTTTCGGATTGCATTTCCTTTTGTCGCTTCCCACTCCCGGGTGCCGGGTTCGATTCCCGGTGGGGTCAGGGATTTTCTCCGCCTCGTGATGACTGGGTGTTGTATGATGTCCTTAGGTTAGTTAGGTTTAAGTCGTTTTAAGTTCTAGGGGACTGATGACCATAGATGTTAAGTCCCATAGTGCTCAGAGCCATTTTTTTTTTTTTTTTTTTTTTTTTGCATTTCCTTAGGATTCTTCCAATGAATCTCAGTCTGGCATCTGCTTTACCAACGATCAACTTTACATGATCATTCCATTTTAAATCACTCCTAATGCGTACTCCCAGATAATTTATGGATTTAACTGCTTCCAGTTGCTGACCTGCTATTTTGCAGCTAAATGATAAGGGATCTGTCTTTCTATGTATTCGCAGCACATTACACTTGTCTACATTGAGATTCAGTTGCCATTCCCTGCACCATGCGTCAGTTCGCTGCAGATCCTCCTGCATTTCAGTACAATTTTCCATAGTTACAACCTCTCGATATACCACAGCATCATCCGCAAAAAGCCTCAGTGAACTTCCGATGTCATCCACAAGGTCATTTATGTATATTGTGAATAGCAACGGTCCTATGACACTCCCCTGCGGCACACCTGAAATCACTCTTACTTCGGAAGACTTCTCTCCATTGAGAATGACATGCTGCGTTCTGTTATCTAGGAACTCTTCAATCCAATCACACAAAAACAACTGTGGGGACCTGTATCGAACGCCTTGCGGAAGCAAAGAAACACGGCATCTACCTGTGAACCCTTGTCTATGGCCCTCTGAGTCTCGTGGACGAATAGCGCGAGCTGGGTTTCACACGACCGTCTTTTTCGAAACCCATGCTGTATCCTACAGAGTAGATTTCTAGTCTCCAGAAAAGTCATTATACTCGAACATAATACGTGTTCCAAAATTCTACAACTGATCGACGCTAGAGATATAGGTCTATAGTTCTGCACATCTGTTCGACGTCCCTTCTTGAAAACGGGGATGACCTGTGCCCTTTTCGAATCCTTTGGAACACAACGCTCTTCTAGAGGCCTACGGTACACCGTAGGGCAAGTTCCTTCGCGTACTCTGTGTAAAATCGAACTCGTATCCCATCAGGTCCAGCAGCCTTTCCTCTTTTGAGGGTTTTTATTGTTTCTCTACCCCTCTGTCGTCTATTTACATATCTACCATTTTGTCATCTGTACGACAATCTGGAGAAGGAACTACAGTGCAGTCTTCCTCTGTGAAACTGCTTTGGAAAAAGACATTTAGTATTTCGGTCTTCAGTCTGTCATCCTGTGTTTCAGTACCATTTTGGTCTCAGAGTGTCTGGACATTTTGTTTTGATCCACCTACCGCTTTGACATAAGACCAAAATTTCTTAGGAATTTCTGCCAAGTCAGTACATAGAACTTTACTTTCGAATTCATTGAACGCCTCTCGCATAGCCCTCCTCACACTACATTTCGCTTCGCCTAATTTTTGTTTGTCTGCAAGGCTTTGACTATGTTTATGTTTGCTGTGAAGATCCTTCTGCTTCCGCAGCAGTTTTCTAACTCGGTTGTTGTACCACGGTGGCTCTTTTCCATCTCTTACGATCTTGCTTGGCACATACTCATCTAACGCATATTGTAGGATGGTTTTGAACTTTGTCCACTGATCCTCAACACTATCTGTACTTGAGACAAAACTTTTGTGCTGAGCCGTCAGGTACTCTGTAATCCGCTTTTTGTCACTTTTGCTAAACAGAAAAATCTTCCTGCCTTTTTTAATATTTCTATTTACGGCTGAAATCATCGATGCAGTAATCGCTTTATGATTGCTGATTCCCTGTTCTGCGTTAACTGTTTCAAATTGTTCGGGTCTGTTTGTCACCAGAAGGTCTAATATGTTATCGCCACGAGTCGGTTCTCTGTTTAACTGCTGAAGGTAGTTTTCAGATAAAGCACTTTAAAAAATTTCACTGGATTCTTTGTCCCTGCCACCCGTTATGAACGTTTTAGTCTCCCAGTCTATATCCGGCAAATTAAAATCTCCACCCAGAACTATAACATGGTGGGGAAATCTATTCGAAATATTTTCCAAATTATCCTGCAGGTGCTCAGCCACAGCAGCTGCTGAGCCAGGGGGCCTATAGAGACATCCAATTACCATGTCTGAGCCTGCTTTAACCGTGACCTTCACCCAAATTATTTCACATTTCGGATCTCCGTCAATTTCCTTCGATACTATTGCACTTCTTGTCGCTATAAACACGCCTTCCCCTTCACTGTCCAGTCTGTCTCTGCCGTATACATTCCAATCTGAGTTTAGGATTTCATTACTGTTTACGTCTGGTTTCAGCCAACTTTCTGTCCCTAGTACTATATGGGCATTGTGACCATTTATTAAAGAGAGCAGTTCTGGGACCTTTCTATAGACGCTCCTGCAGTTTACTATTAGTACATTAATAATGTTATTCCCTGTTGCATTTTGCCTACTCCTACATTGCCGCGCCTCAGGAGGCGTCTTGTCGGGCCTAGGGAGGGAATTCTCTAACCTAAAAAACCCACATGTGCACTCCACACGTACTCCGCTACACTTGTAGCCGCTTCCGGCGTGTAGTGCACGCCTGACCTATTCAGGGGGACCCCACATTTATCCACCCGACAGCGGAGGTCGAGAAATTTGCACCCCAGATCTCCGCAGAATCGTCTGAGCCTCTGGTTTAAGCCTTCTACTCGGCTCCAAACCAGAGGACCGCGATCGGTTCTGGGAACGATACTAGAAACAGTTAGCTCAGATTCCACCCCGCGAGCGAGGCTTTCCGCCTTCACCAATTCCGCCAACCGCCTGTACGAACTGAGGATGACCTCTGAACCCAGACGGCAGGAGTCAGGTGCCGACATGAGCAACAATTTGCAGTCGGGTGCACCCAGTGCTCTCTTTCGCCGCCGGCAGGGCCTCCTCCACACCTCGGATGAAACCCCCCGGCAAGCAGACAGAGTGAACACTGGCCTTCTTCCCCGACCTTTCCACTATTTCCCTAAGGGGCTCCATCACCCGCCTAACGTTGGAGCTCCCAATAACTAATAAACCCCTCCCCCCGTGTGCCTGCTCGGACCTTGCTGTAGGAGCGGTCACATGTCCACTCACAGGCAGAGCGGGCGATGCCACACGGCCAGCTTCCACATTGACCCTCCGCCTCGTGCGCCGCGAACGCCGCTGAACCCGCCACTCCCCTTGGGGAGCGAACAGACACGTCAATGACCGGATAGACAGTTCATAATTTTGTGAAAAAAAAGTAGGTACAAGTGAGATTTGAATACGGAACTCTTCCGTCGCAGTCCACACCATGACCACAGAACCACGACGCCACAGTTCTACAACCTAGGTCACTGTTGCACATTCTGATCTCGGATCTTAAACTGTTTCAATGTTGCTTCTTTTTTCCATGTTTCACCACGCCATCTTCCTGTTCTCAAGCTTGATCTATGCTCATTTTTTGAGGGGTTGTTCAATGGGTTATCCTACCACTAAATCTGAGGGTGTGCCATGGGTTGTTTCCATTGTAAGTAGATAGAGTCTTGTAAGTACATCTGCCTCTGGGAAAAAAGGCGCCAGTAACTTCGACAGTGATACCATCACAGCATTCTCGGAGCATGATAGTGGGAGCTTCTACAAGGCATTTGTTATAGAATTACCCTTTGCAGCACTTCATTATTTTAGAAAGGAGTGGGAAAGAGACCAAACTTGAAAAGATATTCAACGACCACCCACATAGGAGGCCTGTATGAAACGTAGAAGGATCAAATAATTTAAAAACTGTTAAAGAAATGATTTGTCTGGCTCTGTTACACGTCTTGCTGAACCATAGTAGTTTTTATTGAGTCGATATCTAGTAGTGATGAAGAGTAGGCTGAAGTTCAAGACATTAGTCAGGAAGAATGAATACGCAAAGAAGTAGGATACGGAAGTACTAAGGAATGACGAGATACGTCTGAAGTTCTCTAACGCTATAGATACAGCAATAAGAAATAGCGCAGTAGGCAGTACAGTTGAAGAGGAATGGAAAGCTCTAAAAAGGGCCATCACAGAAGTTGGGAAGGAAAACTTAGGTACAAAGAAGGTAGCTGCGAAGAAACCATGGGTAACAGAAGAAATACTTCAGTTGATTGATGAAAGGAGGAAGTACAAACATGTTCTGGGAAAATCAGGAATACAGAAATACAAGTCGCTGAGGAATGAAATAAATAGGAAGTGCAGGGAAGCTAAGACGAAATGGCTGCAGGAAAAATGTGAACGAAAAAGATATGATTGTCGGAAGGAGAGGCTCAGCATACAGGAAAGTCAAAACAACCTTTGGTGACATTAAAAGCAACGGTGGTAACATTAAGAATGCAACGGGAATTCCACTGTTAAATGCAGAGGAGAGAGCAGATAGGTGGAAAGAATACATTGAAAGCCTCTATGAGGGTTAAGATTTGTCTGATGTGATAGAAGAAGAAACAGGAGTCGATTTAGAAGAGATAGTGGATCCAGTAATAGAATCGGAATTTAAAAGAGCTTTGGAGGACTTACGGTCAAATAAGGCAGAAGGGATAGATAACATTCCATCAGAATTTCTAAAATCATTGGGGGAAGTGGTAACAAAACGACTATTCACTTTGTTGTGTAGAATATATGACTCTGGCGACATACCATCTGACTTTCGGAAAAGCATAATCCACACAATTCCGAAGACGGCAAGAGCTGACAAGTGCGAGAATTATCGCACAATCAGCTTAACAGCTAATGCATCGAAGCTGCTTACAAGAATAATATACAGAAGAATGGAAAAGAAAATTGAGAATGCTCTAGGTGACGATCAGTTTGGCTTTAGGAAAAGTAAAGGGACGAGAGAGGCAATTCTGACGTTACGGCTAATAATGGAAGCAAGGCTAAAGAATAATCAAGACACTTTCATAGGATTTGTCGACCTGGAAAAAGCGTTCGACAATATAAAAAGGTGGAAGCTGTTCGAGATTCTGAAAAAAGTAGGGTTAAGCTATAGTGAGAGACGGGTCATATACAATATGTACAACAACCAAGAGGGAATAATAAGAGTGGACGATCAAGAACGAAGTGCTCGTATTAAGAAGGGTGTAAGACAAGGCTGTAGCCTTTCGCCCCTACTCTTCAATCTGTACATCGAGGAAGCAATGATGGAAATAAAAGAAAGGTTCAGGAGTGGAATTAAAATACAAGGTGAAAGGATATCAATGATACGATTCGCTGATGACATTGCTATCCTGAGTGAAAGTGAAGAAGAATTAAATGATCTGCTGAACGGAATGAACAGTCTAATGAGTACACAGTATGGTCTGAGAGTAAATCGGAGAAAGACGAAGGTAATGAGGAGTAGTAGAAATGAGAACAGCGAGAAACTTAACATCAGGATTGATGGTCACGAAGTCAATGAAGTCAATGAAGTTAAGGAATTCTGCTACCTAGGCAGTGAAATAACCAATGACGGACGGAGCAAGGAGGACATCAAAAGCAGACTCGCTATGGCAAAAAAGTCATTTCTGGCCAAGAGAATTCTACTAATATCAAATACCGGCCTAATTTGATGAAGAAATTTCTGAGGATGTACGTCTGGAGTACAGCATTGTATGGTAGTGAAACATGGACTGTGGGAAAACCGGAACAGAAGAGAATCGAAGCATTTGAGATGTGGTGCTATAGACGAATGTTGAAAATTAGGTGGACTGATAAGGTGAGGAATGAGGAGGTTCTATGCAGAATCGGAGAGGAAAGGAATATGTGGAAAACACTGATAAGGAGAAGGACAGGATGATAGTACATCTGCTAAGACATGAGGGAATGACTTCCATGGTACTAGAGGGAGCTGTAGAGGGCAAAAACTGTAGAGGAAGACAGAGATTGGAATACGTCAAGCAAATAATTGAGGACGTAGGTTGCAAGTGCTCATCTGAGATGAAGAGGTTAGCACAGGAAAGGAATTCGTGGCGGGCCGCATCAAACCAGTCAGTAGACTGATGACAAAAAAAAAAAAAAAAATCTCGCTGCCTTTGTGGAAACTGTTGGCTTCTACCTAACGGCAGTGAATACCAATGAAGCCCTTCAGAACGAAAATAGGTGAAAGATATGAGCATTACTGAAGTTCTATTAGTAGGTAGTTCTTCTATTCAAACATCTCCCACTCCATCTGTTCAATTGGTGCAGCAACCGTATAGAGATTAATTTTGAATAAAACTGTCTTAGTTGCATAGATGTTGTTTAATGACACGTTTCGCCTTTGTAGAACATCATCAGATTACCTACAAATAATGACTAAGATATGTTCCTATCGTAAGAAAATTTTAAGAACCATGGTATGAAAGACATGGGTTGAACTATTATGCTGTGGTATAAGTATACGTCTAAATCGAGCTAACCGATGCATGTGCATAGACAATAAACACGAGCTGAGAATCAGGCCTTAAAAAATGATGTAGTGGTAAGTCAAAATACTTAACATTACCTCCGATACTGACGGCAGGTATAGTGGTGCGGCGATAGGACCACACTTACAAAATTTCACGCATCCTGCTTCACTAAGCACAGCTCAGTGAAAACCTTCTATCACAGTAGAAGGCTCATTTAGGTATACAGCTGAGCACTAGAGTAAAGTGGCGCTTACAGTTTAGTAGCGGGAACACAGGCAGATGGCGCTCATAAAAGATAAATCTTTGCTGCCCGATTGTTGTCTATTGTTATTCGACTTTGCAAATCTTTATACTAATGTTCCGTTAGAGAAAACTATTGTCATCAATGAAAAAATGATCGTATAATGGTTGGTTGGTTTTTGTGGGGAAGGAGATCAGACAGCGAGGTCATCGGTCTCATCGGATTAGGGAAGGATGGGACAGGAAGTCGGCCGTGCCCTTTGAAAGGAACCATCCCGGCATTTACCTGGAGCAATTTAGGGAAATCACGATCGGATAATGACAAACGAAATTGTAGAATATATCATCTTACTAATGCGAAAAAATATTTTTTTGTGGGTGGTACGTCAACGATATCTTTACAGTTTTAAATGGATCCACTACAGACATTCCAAAGTTAACCGCAGAATTTAACAATTTACATCCAAAAATACCCTTCAAGCAAGATATTATGAGTCACGAAGGACTTCTTAGTTACGTCGATTTGCAGTTACAGCTCGAGAGCAATATAATCCTGTTCGACATTTTGCGATATGCCACAACTAGTGAAGCGGTCATTGACACATCGTCGTGTCTCCCGTATCAACAAAAGATAAGCATATTTAGATCTTTGTAGTATTTGGCTCGGAACACTATATGTTAACGGGGAACTGAAAACTTCAGATGGACATATTTCAGAGACTGTGAATTAGCTGTATGAAAGAAAACGTCAGGAGCCAACAGCAATCTACGAACAATGGTCATTTCTTCAAATCAGAAATATGTTAAACTTCCGTTCCTGGGAGAATTCTCGTAATTGATGTCCGAATAGCTCTCTCAATCCAGAACTCAGAATAGTTATATTCATCATGAAAACAGATATGCTTCATCCGAAGTCTATAGCTACAGTGTGGCGTGTGCGACAAATTTTACATAGACCAGAGCTGTAGGACGTTTGAGACTGGATTCATCGACCACGTATTAACCAAAAAGGCTACATAAAGCGGCATTCAGCTTATGTTACGCACCTGAAGTCAGTGGAGCGCCAGCCACCCACGCTGGATGTTCTCCAGATTTTGCGTTATGCTCAGAATGGTAGGAAACTTGACATTCTCGAAGAATTGGAAGATCTGAAGTATGTGTGTCAGGTTAGTGATCAACTGATGAACGATTAGGTGATAGGTAAAAACAATACGTGCTTGGACTTAATGATGTAATTTTTTAAAATATTTACTTAGCCAAATTTTTGACTTTCGTTATTCTACATTTAAATCGTGTTTTTCCTGTACATTATCTTGTGTATTTTTATATGGTGCATTTTTCTACCACGTTTTATGCTGAAGCTCCCCAAGCATATGTTACCCATTTTAATCTGGAGCACTTGTTTGTGTGTTAACTGGTACTCCCCGTGGGTACCCCTTTCTTCCAAATGATGTCAATTATTTTATGGGTGCTTTCATATTTTACTCCGTATTCTGCTTCTTGTGGCCCTGACCTAAATCTGTCAGTGAGAATACATTAGATCAGGATCAGTTAATAGATAAACAGTTCGACACTTGGTGATGATTGTGGCAATGTTATGACACTTGTTGATGACTGCTGGTGATTCTATGCAACTGCATCTGGAACTGTGACTGCTGCGATAACTGATTGGCGACTGGCGTAAGTTAAACAGGTATAAATTTACAAGTCCACAAGTCTACTACAATGACGAAGTCCCGGTGTTCTTCAGCGAGCTGCTCATGAGCACTCTACATCCACAGCTGGCAGCTCCTGGGGTCCAGAAGTCAGACATGAAAGGCAGCACATCATGGAAGCGGCTCTCGAGTGAGAATCGTAATTGGTCGAATCCTCGCAGAATCTGTACCTAGCGCAGAAAAACCCACTCGGAGGAACCTACTCTTGTTTGTCTTGAGCATCACTCGGTGCTAGCATACAACCGAGCCTGTTTTTGATCACGTGCCTTGTAGAAGAGAATAGCTCCGTTCGGCTTGTGGCCTATAGCGGCATTTGGGTTGCGTCCTGATGGACGGTCGGAGCAAAACCGTCTATCTCCCGAAAAACTTTCCTTTTTGTGTTAGACAACTATGAAGCACATGTGGTTTTGGTTGGAGATACTTCGGGTGCTATACCTTGATGCAGCTTTGTTGACTCCCACGCAGTGTTTAGCGATGGATTCTTTTTTTTTATGTGGAGCGGCTCTGTACTGAGAAAGAAAAAAAACCATTATCCTCATTGTACTGTTGAGCGAATTTTGTCATATACACACTTTGGCGTCTAGACAGCCGAGACGGAGGGCTGTTAACTGTGGTATGAAGGCTAGGAAGTAGGGACGCATGAGATTGACCATGAAGTTTCTCAACAGGAAACAAGCCGTCCTATGCGGTTGAGCTGTAGAATTGAAAAAAATGGGTGAGATCCTCGTCCAGAGGACGGTTACGGTGAAGTTTAGACGTTCGTGTTTGAAAAGTGGAGACGAAACGTTTCCATAGTCCATTTGAGGTAGGATGGACGAGTGCTGCGTCAAATAGGAAATTTCCATTTTTGTCACAGAAAGTAGAAAATTCCAAAGATGCTAATTGTGGACCATTAATTGTGTCTGGAGCTGCTTCAATGGAAAAATTCAGAAACTTGCGGGAATGCAGCCAGGTGACGTCATTGACAAATGCTGAACATTTTGATAGGTGCACACATACCATGTTATTTTCAAGTCAAAGCAGGCAGAAGCTCAGGTCTTATAAGATTGATGTGGCCCACATGTCGGAAACGTCTTGGAACCCACTACCTATATCTACTGCAATGAGACATGTGTGGCCTAAGATAGGCCCTGTGAAATCCAAATGATGCATGCACCAAGGACTGGAAGAGTCTGGCTAAGGGGAGCAACTGTGTGGAGGGGCGGTATGCTTTCTTTGCAGGAGGTGGAAGATGAGTAATAACAGTGTCCATGCCACACAAACAGGTATTATGGCGGTTCAGACAGCTAGTGAGCACCGAACTCAGTGCCCAACGTGGAGAAGCGATAAGTGTGTTGCTGGAAAGATACAGGGATAACCACCTAGGTGTGGTCATTCTCTCCTTGGAGCAGCAATATGCTGTTCAATGTTGAGAGCTCATTCCAATGGTGCCAATAGGCCTAGACTGTTGCAGACTGTCTACCGACTGTGGGTTATCAAGTGGAGGATCTTGCTGAGGGTTGGGTCTCCCACAGTGAGGTGTGTGATGAGTTTAGTGTCCAGTGGGAGGTTGGTCATGGCTTCTCTGCAGTGATGGCCAGGTGGAAATACACTTCAGGATCCTTATCGAACATCAGATATCTTGGCCCAGGTGTAGGTGGGAAAGGATATCAGCATTTGCATGGTGGTAGTAGGGCAAAGAGAGAATGGAGGCACTTTTTTTAATTGACAGCCCTTAACCTATCAGACTGCTGCATGTCATTACTTAACCTAAATTACTGTTAAGTAATTTTCCATGTCACCTCCTCTCCCTATTGTTCTGTTAATTGATTTATGACCTGGTGGGGACAATCTGTGCCACTGAGAAACTCCCCACCCCTCCCCCTTGTTATCCTAACTGATTTATGACCCCTGTATCATCCTTCTGAGATAACCCCCACAACCCCCCTCCTCTTCCCCTTAACCTATTGTTATGCTAATTGATTTATGACTCCCTGGGGATAATGTAACCCTCTGAGAAACACCCTCCTCCTCAACAACATCTCTGGTGAACCACCAACCCCTCCCACCTCCAGCTTGGTGATACAAGCACACTTGTGATATCAAATTGATTGACTAATTAATTAAATCGATAAAACAATTAGTCACTCCCCTCTGGGAAGTCCCCCAACCTTCAACTCCTCTCCCTCCACTCCTCTCCTTCATTCCTCCACCTGGGAATTGGCGGGTAAAAGACTCAGTCTGTACTGGAGAGGAAGGATCTCACAATATGAAGTTGAAATCAATGCCAATTACAAAGCAGTAGATATACTGCTTATTAATAAAATTCAGTTTCAGGGTTTGAACCCCTTTATTTGGTGGGAAAAGTCCGCATCCAGCAACTACTTGTACTAATTACATAACTACACTGCTACAAATTGGAGGTGTTGTCTTGTTGGAAATATTTTTTGAAATTGGCGGGACAAAGTTCTGTTTGTGCTCATGTTGACATGCAGGGATCAACTGACCTAGTCCACAATGCCACCACCAGAAAATTTCCCCCCACATCCCATGTACCCTCACCTTCTCCCTCATTACCCATCCCAGAAAATATTGCCCGCATCTCGTGGTCGTGAGGTAGCGTTCTCGCTTCCCACGCCCGGGTTCCCGGGTTCGATTCCCGGCGGGGTCAGGGATTTTCTCTGCCTCGTGATGGCTGGGTGTTGTGTGCTGTCCTTAGGTTAGTTAGGTTTAAGTAGTTCTAAGTTCTAGGGGACTTATGACCACAGCAGTTGAGTCCCATAGTGCTCAGAGCCAGAAAATATTGGCGGGAAAAAAATGGTTCAAAAGGCTCTAAGTACTATGGGACATCTGAGGTCATCAGTCCCCTGGACTTAGAACTATTTGAACCTAACTAAGAGGACATCACCAACATCCATGCCCAAGGCAGGATTCGAACCTGCAACCGCAGCAGACGCGTGGTTCCAGACTGAAGCGACTAGAACCGCTAGGCCACTGCGGCCAGCTGAGGAATTATCACACGAAATGAATCACCCGCATACACATGTCTAATAGAGCTTTATAATGTTCACCATAAGACATTAGATACAGTAGTGATTACGATTTAAACAGTTCATTTATTTATCAAGAGATTTTAACAACAAAATTAACTCTCGTCAGTGTGATCTGGCTCGTCTGCCACCCGCTGGCCGCCGCTTGGACTCCAGTACCGCCCTGTATACCCGTTGCCGCATCGTCCCAAAGACAACTAGATCACTTCGCCTGGACTCAATCGTGGAGCATGAAATACGGAATCAACATAGCATTTTAGTACAACAGTTGTAGTGACAACTGAAATACAAAATTACCCTGAGTTATATGCGATTGCAGGCTTTCTCGAAGCTATGAAATCTTCACGGTTTATCAGCCGAGTGGCGTTGTCTTCTAGTCGCAACGTTTCAATGGATTGCGTATCCATCATCTTCGGGCGAAGTGTCGGGGTGCTGTCTGTTGCGCGCCTGTGTAGCCGCAGGACCGCTATCAGATTCGGTGATAAAAGAAGCGGTAGAGATTCGTCTGCACGAAAATTTAGTTAATCGAGACAGTGGTTACCAACTCAGTACAACCTGGGATCCTGCAATTAGGAAAATTCGGCAAGAAGGCTCCGGTCCGAAGGGGACCGCGGCCGGCGCTGATGTGAGCGGACACCGGGAATCGACGACCGCACGCGCGTCGCCCCCACCACCGGTGGCGCCAAGTAGCCGGTGCGATTCCGCTGGCATGTGATTGGTCTGCGGCCGGAATCTGATAGCGGTCCTTGGCAGCAACCCCCCTTTCCGCTCCAGACATGGCGACTTGTACACAGAAGGAAAACACACGTAAAACACAGACAAACAACTACATTGTCAGTATTTGCGATCCCCTCTCTCCGTTCCCTCTCCCCAGCCCTCTCCTGCTTTCCAACGCCCAAAATCGTCTCGCTGAACACATCCTCGACCTGAATGCCAAGCAGAAGTACCGTCAACCGAACAATTTCCTTCCCAAGCCTACAACTACTACCCAACCCCCTACCCGATCTCAGTTCCTAAAATCCCCCCCCCCCCACTCAAGAGTACGTCCACGAAGCAGCGGTGTGCAAAGAAGGATAGGAAAGACAAACATAAAAAGAGGAGGAATCCCATCCCCCGAACCCAAATGGCCCCTCCTGCCCCTGAGGAGCCCGCCGTTCCTGAGCCACCGACAGCACCTGTCGTCACCCTGGAAGGGAACCAAGAAACTGCCGCCCTGGAAGGGAACCATGAAACTGGGGAGGACTCAGAGGGCTTTGTGCTAGCAAGAGAAACCTTTCGCCAGCCGAGACTTCCACCTGCTCGGGGAGTGGAACCCACCCCAAACAGGTTTCAGGCTGTGGCTGATGTGTCAGACGAAACATGCGAAACAACAGCACAGAATCAATCATCACGCCGCCTCCCACCAATCGTCGTGGAGTGTCCCCACAACTACAAGGAACTCCACGTCTTGATCAAAACACAACTCGAAGGGGACAACTTTACAGCAAAACCAACAGGGGGGGGGGGGGGGAGGAGGGGGGACAAAATAAAGATCACCTTACACAACATAGAAACTATAACACCATAAAAAGGCCCTCACAGACAAAAATATACTGCATTACATGTTCCCCACCACCAAGACAAGGAACAAAACCATCGTCATTTGGGAACTCCTCATACAGCTCTCGGCCCAGGCAGTCAAGACAAACCTGACTGCCCAGGGATTTGTTGTCAAAACTGTCGAGCAGATGGGCAAAAATGGGGCAGAGAGTAAGTGGCCATTATTCCATGTCACTCTGCCTGACATACCCCAGAACAGGCTCGAGATAAAAGCTGTTCTGGCAGTCACTGTCATCACAGAGCCGCTCTGCTGCAAGAACAAGATGGCACAGTGCTTCAGGTGTCAGGGACTGGACCACATTGCCGCTCACTGCCAGATGCCCGTGCGTTGTAGAAAATGCGCCGAACCCCACGACACCAGGACATGCACAATAAAATACATGGACCCGCAGGTAAGGTGTGCACTGTGTGAGAAAAACCACACGGCAGCGTACCAAGGCTGTGAGGTCAACAAAAAACACACATAGAAGACAAAGGGTGCGAAGGCCGCGCCCCACACACGAAAACAAGACACTGCCACACCACCAAACCACACAGATAGACAAAACAGAATAACATGCACAGACACTCCAAAGGCAACATATGCAGAAGTGATCTCTCCACCAAAGAGCCACAAAAACGTCGATAAATCGACGCAAGCCCTGTCACCACAACACCAGACACACACAAACAAGAACAACATTGGGAAAACACTGGGAAAAACACAACGATCAGGCCCACCAAGACAGAGGAAGCTCTAGGGAACCCCAGACTCACTCCATTCCCTCGGATCAATTGTTAGGCATTATGGTCCAGACCATGAACCTTGTTGCCCTTCAGGCAACAGTCCATCAGTCTCTCCCCTCTGCGACTACCTCAGTAGTTACAAAACCCCATCATGTATAGACGGCCAAATATTCAAGGCCTGACAATGTGCATCTTTAACGCAGACGGCATTGTTAATCAAGACGTCGAGTTCAGAGAACTCATGAAGGAGTTCTCCAACGACATATGCATGATGGGGGGAACCCACCTGAAACCAGGAATAAAAGCGACAATTCCCAACTATGTTAGCTACTGTAAAGGCAGATGAGTGGCCATATACATAAAAAGAGGGATCCCCCACTACCAGGTATTCATACAAGCTACCAATAAAATCGAAGCAGTGGCCAAGGAAGTAACCACTGGACAATCGTTGGAATCTACCGACCCCTGCAAGACGAGATAGACAAGGGAAACATAGCTGCACTAGGGCAAATTAAAGGCAAACTCAAAACAGGGGGAGACTTCAATACCAAACACCCGGATTGGAACTCTAGAGTAACCTCCAGAGCAGGCGCCAAACTGCAACGACTAGCGCACGACCACCACTTCGGAACACGGGGTCTGGTCGAGCCCACACATTTTCCAAAAAATGGAGGTAGGCCTGACATGCTAGACATGTTAGGAGCATCGCGGGGTTTGTGGCCACAAGGACAATCAACAGAATGTTCTCTGATCACAATCCAATGATTCTAGAGGTCGATGTGGGAGAATGTGTAGCACTCCCATGGCACCAGACGTCCTACAAACGTAGAGACTGGGAGCGATACCGAGAAACTGTCGCCTCTGATATCGCTTGCACTACGCCACCTACTGCCTAAAAACAGTAGAACAAGCGCTACAAGACTTCACAGGAACCATCTTGCAGGCAGCGGAAGATGCTACTCCCCCACAAAGGGTTGGCCTGCACCTGCAAGTACAACTCTTGGAACATTTACTAGCCCAAATCCGTCACAAGAACAGGGTGGCAAAAGAGTGGAAAATCACCATAAATCATGGCACCAGGAGGCTGCTCAATCGTTTACAGAGAGAGTTGAAGGTAGCGCTGAATGAGCACAGAAACCAGCAATGGCAAAACCGCCTCACAGTCTTCAAAGTAGACGATCATAAACTATGGCAAGCAACCAAACAATTTACCAAGAGATGCGCTAGGCTGCCGCCACTGCACATTGAAAGGGGTCTGGCCTATGGCCATGCTAAAAAGGCCAACACCCTCACCAATACCTTCGAGAAGCAGGTTCAAGCAGCAGAACTCCAGGATGACGAAGAGGTACTCCGTCGTCAAATGGCTGTCTTCCTCAATGCTCAAGAGGACCCAAAAGGACGAACCCCCACTTTTTGCCCTCGAAGACGTGGCGAAAGTAATTAGATCCAAATTTTCAAATGTGTGTGAAATCTTATGGGACTTAACTGCTGAGGTCATCAGTCCCTAAGCTTACACACTACTTAACCTGAATTATCCTGAGGACAAACACACACACTAATGCCTGAGGGAGGACTCGAACCTCCGCCGCGATCAATAGCACTGTCCATGAAATTAGGTCCCTCCCTAGAAAAAATGTGCCAGGATACTACACTGTCACCAACCAGCTAGTTAAAAACCTCCCACCCTCGGCTATCAAACACCACGCGAATGTCTTCAAAGAGATTACTCGCATACTGGAAACACGCAGTAGTGGTCTTGATACTACAGGCTGATTAGCCTCTTGCCAACTCTCAGCAAGTTCTATGAGCGCCTCCTGCTTATTCCCATACGAGACCACATCACCAACGAGCGACTTTTGCCGGATTTCCAATTCGGATTCCGACAGAAGCACTCTGCCCCACAACAGATCATGAGACAAGTGGAAGCAGCCACAGAGGGTTTCAACCACAGAGGCTACTGCGGGATAGTGCTACGTGATGTAGCCAAAGCCTTCGACTCAGTATGGCATAAAGGGCTACTATACAAGCTATACACACAAGGGTTCCCCAGGAGCATAGTCAGGTTAATCCAAAGCTATCTCACGAGTAGAACCTTTTCTGTCACGGTAGAAACAGCCACCTCCACCAAAAGGCGTATTCATGCTGTGCTGGAGCCCGTTTTGTTCAGTCTGTACACTGCGGACACTCCAATGGCCTCCCTGGTGCACACCGCACAGTACACTGACGGCACCGCCTTTTAGCCTCGTAATGGAAATTAGGACCTCGACATTCATAGGATACAAAGGGTTTTAGATAACACAGAAACCTGGACCCGTCGCTGGCGCATCACCTGGAGATGTGGACCCCCTCAACACCCCCCTCTCCCCCCTCCCTTGAGCTGCACCAACATGGATCCCGACTCCCATGGGACAGATCCGCCAAGTGTCTTGGCGTAACCTTTGACTCCAGACTAACGTGGAAACCCAGAGCCCTTCCCTGCTCTGTAGGACTAAATGTCTATCCGGTCCTCATACAGCCAGTAATGGATTATGCGTGCCCTGTCTGGGATACACGGCAAAGCAGCACCTGGACAAACTCCAGAGGCTTCAGAACCATGCACTCAGGAGGCCACTGCACCTACCCATGGGATTCCCCACCGACGATCTGCACGCCGCTGCCGAAATGGTTCAAATGGCTCTGAGCACTATGGGACTTAACATCTGAGGTCATCAGTCCCCTAGAAATTAGAACTACTTAAACCTACCTAACCTAAGGACATCACACACATCCATGCCCGAGGCAGGATTCGAACCTGCGACCGTAGCAGTCTCGCGGTTCCGGACTGAAGCGCCTAGAACCGCTTTGCCACGCTGCCGAAATCCCACTCCTCAAAGAAAGATTGCAGGATCTGGCAAGGGCTTTCTATGAGAGCTCTTCCAGATCTGGAAGTAACCTCATCCACTCCCTACATCAGTATGATATGTCCCGCGATAAGCACAAATGCCCCATGACGATCTTCGACAACTAAGTCGAAGAGAAAAATCTCCAAATCCTGACACCAATCCTTAATTCTTAAAATACCAAACACCTCGCCAACCTGAGGCATGTACTAGATACCACCAAAACACCAACACAACACACAGACAGCCATAACAGTCAAAGACAATCACACACTCACAACACACATTGTGGAGTAATAGCCAACAGGCTACAAACTCCTCTATACACTTCCCCAAGGAGAGGAAAGTAAAAGGTGAGAGAGAGAGAGAGAGAGAGAGAGAGAGAGAGAGAGAGAGAGAGAGCATCCCGACATGAAGGATACGCAAGCCATTGAAACGTTGCGACTAGAAGACGTCGCCACTCAGCTGATAGCCCGTGAAGATTTTGTTATACTGAGTTGACAAAAGTCAAGGGACAGCGACATAGACATATAGGGATGGCGGTCGTATCGCCAGACTGCCATTTGTACTCAGGTGATTCATGTGAAATGGTTTCCTGCCTGATTATATCCGCATGACAGTAGTAGAATGAAATAGTAGAGATAAACGCATAGAACATTCCGTTTTCGAAATTGTTAGAAAACTCAGTATTCCGAGCTCCACAGTGTCAAGAGAGAGTCGAGAATACCAAATTTCAGGCATTACCTCTCATTTCAAACAACTCAGGGACCGACAGCGTTCACTTAACGACTGATATCACCGGCGCTTACGGAGAGCTTTCAATACTAGAAGGGAGCGCCTGACGCACGCTCGTGACAAGACTGGAAAACTGTGACCTGGTCAGATGAGACCCGGTTTCAATTGGTAAGAGATGATGGTAGGGCTCGAGTGTGGCGCATACCGCTCGAAGCCATGGACCCAAGTTGTGATTCCATAGATTTTCCCGGAATCCTACATGTTTATGCTCTTCACGGATATGCTGCCGGACATGATCGTCTTCACTGCACGATATTTCGGCGATCCATCTGGTCGCAATCTTCAGGTGCTATCACTGAGTACACAATCACACCGGAACTGAATGAACATCAGAAATGGCGGCTCCTCTTCGTTCTAATAATTTGGGCGCTCCTGTTTATAATTTAGCTAAATATCTTGCTTCCGTCCTCAGCCTGATATTGGGAAATGTGAACATCATTTAACCAACTACACTGATTTTATTTAACGGTTGAGGTCTTTTTGCCACGGAACATCTGACCTGTTAGTTTTGATGTGGTTTCTCTTTTCACCCAGTTGCCTTTGGAAGAGTCCCTGTTGTTAATTGTCCAACTTTTGGAAAATAAAACTACTGAGCTGTGTCACCACGTGTTGACATCGACGTTTTTTTATTTAATGACGCATTTTTTGAACAAACGGATGGTGTGGCTATGGGGCGTCCTCTTTCCCGTATTGTCGCCAACCTTCATATGGAAGATTTTGAAGATATCGCATTCACGACTTCTTCTCTTCAACCTATATGTTTTTGGAGAGTCGTGGATGATATTTTCATTGTTTTGGCCACATGGAATGGAATCTCTTAATGTGTTTTTAGATTATTTTAACTGTCTTCGACCAAGCATCAAATTTTCGATGAAAATTGAAAAATATAGCAATTTACCTTTTCTGGATGTTCTAGAACACAAAAAAAGAAAATGGTATACCATAAACCCACACATACGGACCGCTATCTTCATTCTACTAGTTGTCGTCCACCACATCGGCGTATTGGAGTTATACGTACATTGGTCAAGAGAGCTTATGCCATTTCCGATTCCGAAAATTTGACGCAGGAACTGGATCATCTTAAGGCTGTCTTCGAGCTCAACGAATATACCGATCATCAAATTAATCTTGCTTTTCAGTTTGGATCATCAAGTGAACCATCGCCGGACACGAGTAAATCAGTTGCCTTTCTATACTTTGCTGGAAGTATATCTTCAAAAATTTCTAGAATTCTCAGGAAATATGATATTAAAAGTGTTCTTTGTCTTTGGCCAGAGATTCGAACCCTGTTTGGATCTGTTAAAGATGATTTGGGATTGGGAAACCTTGGAGTTTATAAAATTCCCTGTCATTGTGGAAAGGCCTATATTGGACAGACTATTCGCACTGTTCGTGACCGATGTGTGGAACATCAACGTGACATACGTTTGCTCCAGCCTGAAAAACCTGCCGTCGCCGAAAATTGCTCAATGAAGGACATAACGTCGTTTAAAGAGACGCAAATTATTGCTCCGTCTTCTCGTTACTGGGATTGTGTGCTCAAGTAATCCATCGAAATACTATTACCCAATGACATTATTAATAGAGGTAAAGGTTTTCCTTTCTGCAAGATATGGAACAATATTTTATCTGATATAAAACAACAGCGGTATGGTTTTCGACCCGCTATATCTTAATTTTCGATTTATCACTTTCGCCAGTTTCTATCGCCGGCGGCGTTGCAATTCTTCGCTCCGCAGGGGGCATCTCTTCCGCTTCTAGCGCAGGAGCGTTGGCCTGTACCCGGGGTATAAAGGAGATGCCATGGCATGATTATGTACTCACCGGTCGCAGCTGAACCGAGACCAGACAGATCGCCGAAATATTGTGTAGAGAAGACGATCACATGCAGCACGTATACAAATGAAGAGCATAAACATGGACCGAAGTTGTCAGTAAGGCCAATTTGTGTAAGCTGGTGGCGGCTACATACTGGTGTGGACTGTGTTTACCTGTAATGGACCGTCTCCTTTGGTCCAACTGAACCGGTAATTGCCTGGAAATTATTATGTTCAACAACATAGAGATCTTTTACAGCCATTCGTGGATTTCATGTTACCAAATAACGATGCGCCATGTCACCGGCTCACAATTGTTCGCGACTGGTTTGAAGTACATTTTGGGAAATTCGAGCGAATGATTAGCCTACCCAGGTCGCCCCACATGAATCCCGTCGAATATTTATGGGGCATAGTCGAGAGGTCAGTTCGTGCACAAAATTCTGCATGGCAAGTTTTCCGCGGTTATGGACGGCTGTAGAGGCAGCTTGGGTCAGTATTTCTGCAGGGGATTTTCAATGACTTGTTGTCTATGCCACGTCGAGTTGCTGCACTACGCCGAGTAAAACGAAGTCCTACACTCTATTAGGAAGTATCCCATGACTTCTGTCGCCCCAGTGTATAACTATTTATACCTGCCTGGTGTTTCTCAGCGGAACATACCAGTGTTTACCGCAATTTGTTGTAAACAGTTTAAACTGTATAAGATTGGGGTACAAGTAAGGGCCCTCTCCAGAAATAGTTATGAAATATTTTAAAATGTTTTAATAAGAATGTATAAAACAATACAAAACCGTAGACATCTCTACAAAGAGCAGCTTCTGGAAGTAAGCATTCAAAATTAGTTACAGGATTCCCATACGTAAATGGCTCTCTCAGCCCCACAGCATTTACTTCAAGCGACGGTCAAATAATCCTCGTATGACGTTCCAGCGATGAGGCTCGCACATGCATCTTTGTGTCTGCGAGTGGTTGATCTCTTCTTAGTGTTGAGGATACGAGATATGTTGAACGGGAAAGTCCCCAGGAAATACTGTGGCCTTCAAATAAGCCATATTTACATCAACGCTAACTACGTAATATGCCCAGTCACATGTAACCTAAAAACTAGATCACAAAATGTAACTTACGATTCTGCGTTCTGGACATCACTGTGCGATTACTTTATGTCACCATCTACATCTACATTTATACTCCGCAAACCACCCAACGGTGTGTGGCGGAGGACATTTTACGTGCCACTGTCATTACCTCCCTTTCCTGTTGCAGTCGCCTACGGTTCGCGGGAAGAACTACTGCCGGAAAGCCTCCGTGCGCGCTCGTATCTCTCTAATTTTATATTCGTGATACCCTTGGGAAGTAGGGGGAAGCAATATATTCCATACCTCATCCAGAAACGCACCCTCTCGAAACCTGGCCAGCGAGTTACACCGCGATGCAGAGCGCCTCTCTTGCAGATTCTGCCACTTGAGTTTGCTAAACATCTCCCAACGCTATCACGCTTACCAGATAACCCTGTGACGCAACGCACCGCTCTTCTTTGGATCTTCTCTGTCTCCTCCGTCAAACCCGACCTGATACGGATCCCACACTGATGAGAAATACTCAAGTATAGGTTGAACAAGTGTTTTGTAAGCCACCTCCTTTGTTGATGGGCTACAGTTTCTAAGGCCTCTCCCAACGAATCTCAAACTGGCACCCGCCCTACCAACAATTAATTTTATATGATTATTCCACTTCTAATCGTCCATACGCATACTCCAAGATATTTTACAAAAGTACAATAAAGGATCCTTCTTTCTATGTATTCGCAATACATTACATTTGTCTATGTTAAGGGACAGTTGCCACTCCCTGCACCAAGTGCCTATCCGCTGCAGATCTTCCTGCATTTTACTGCAATTTTCTAATACTGAAACTTCACTGAATACTACAGCATCATCCGCGAAAAAGCTGCATGGAACTTCCGACACTATCTACTAGGTCATTTATATGTATTGTGAAAAGCAATGGTCCCATAACACTCCCCTGTGGCCCGCCAAAGGTTACTTTAACGTCTGTAGACGTCTCTCCATTGAGAACAACATGCTGTGTTCTGTTTGCTAAAAACTCTTCAATCCAGCCACACAGCTGGTCTGATATTCCGTAGGCTCTTACTTTGTTTAAAGGGTGACAGTGCAGAACTGTATCGAACGCCTTCCGGAAGTCAAGGAAAATGGCATCTACCTGGGAGCCTGTATCTAATATTTTCCAGGTCTTATGAACAAATAAAGCGAGTTGGGTCTCACACGATCGCTGTTTCCGGTATCCATGTTTATTCCTACAGAGTAGATTCTGGGTTTCCAGAAATGACATGATATATGAGCAAAAAACATGTTCTAAAATTCTACAACAGATCGATGTCAGAGATATAGGCCTATAGTTTTGCGCATCTGCTCGACGACCCTTCTTGAAAACTGGGGCTACCTGTGCTCTTTTCCAATTTGGAACCTTCCGTTTCTCTAGAGACTTGCGGTACACGGCTGTTAGAAAGGGGGGCAAGTTCTTTCGCGTACCCTGTGTAGAATTGAATTGGTATCCCGTCAGGTCTAGTTGACTTTCCTCTGTTGAGTGATTTCAGTTGATTTTCTATTCCTTGGACACTTATTTCGATGTCAGCCATTTTTTCGTTCGTGTGGTGATTTAGAGAAGTAACTGCAGTGCGGTATTCCTCTGTGAAACAGCTTTGGAAAAAGGTGTTTAGTATTTCAGCTTTACGCGTGTCATCCTCTGATTCAATGCCATCATCATCCCAGAGTGTCTGGATATGCTGTTTCGATCCACTTACTTATTTAACGTAAGACCAGAACGTCCTAGGATTTTCTGTCACGTCGGTACATAGAATTTTACTTTAGAATTCACTGAACGCTTCACGCATAGCCCTCCTTACGTTAACTTTGACATCGTTTAGATTCTGTTTGACTGAGAGGTTTTGGCTGCGTGTAAATTTGCAGTGAAGCTCTCTTTGCTTTCGCAGTAGTTTCCTAACTTTGTTGTTATACCACGGTGGGTTTTTCCCGTCCCTCACGGTTTTACTCGCCACGTACCTGTCTAAAACGCATTTTACGATTGCCTTGAACTTTTTCCATAAACACTCAACATTGTCAGTGTCGGAACAGAAATTTTCGTTTTGATCTGTTAGGTAGTCTGAAATCTGCCTCCTATTACTCTTGCTAAACAGATAAACCTTCCTCCCTTTTTTTATATTCCCTCTTACTTCCATATTCAGGGATGCTGCAACGGCCTTATGATCACTGATACCCTGTTTCGCGCTTACAGATTGGGAAAGTTCGGGTCTGTTTGTTATCAGTAGGTCCAAGATGTTATCTCCACGAGTCGGTTCTCTGTTTAATTGCTCGAGGTAATTTTCGGATAGTGTACTCAGTATAATGTCACTCGATGCTCTGTCCCCACCACCCATCCTAAACATCTGAGCATCCCAGTCTATATCTGGTAAATTGAAATCTCCACCTAAGACTATAACATGCTGAGGAAATTTATGTGAAATGTATTCCAGATTTTCTCTCAGTTGTTCTGCCACTAATGCTGCTGAGTGGGGACGTCGGTAAAAGGAGCCAATTATTAACCTAGCTCGGTTGTTGAGTGTAACCTCCATCCATAATAATTCACAGGAACTATTCACTTCTATTTCACTACAGGATAAACTACTACTAACAGCGACAAAGACGCCACCACACGTTGCAAGCAATCTATCCTTTCTATACACCGTCTGTGGCTTTGTAAAAATTTCGGCAGAATTTATCTCTGGCTTCATCCAGCTTTCTGTACATATAACGATTTCAGCTTCGGTGCTTTCTATCAGCGCTTGAAGTTCTGGCACTTTACCAACGCAGCTTCGCAGTTTACAATTACAGTACCGATTGCTGCTTGGTCCCCGTATGTCCTCACTTCACCACGCACCTTTCGAGGCTGTTGTCCTAGCCGCCTGCTGTTTGTAGTGGACTGCTGACCTATCCAGCGGAACCGGAAACCCCACCACCCTATGGCGCTAGTCGAGGAATCTGCAGCCCACACGGTCGCAGAACCGTCTCAGCCCCTGATACAGACCCTCCACTCGGCTCTGTACCAAAGCTTCGCAGTCAGTCCTCACGACGATGCTGCAGATGGTGAGCTCTGCTTTCATCCCGCTAGCGAGACTGGCAGTCTTCACCAAATCAGATAGCCGCCGGAATCCAGAGAGGATTTCCTCCGATCCATAGCGACACACATCATTGGTGCCGACATGAGCGACCACCTGCAGATGGCTGCACCCTGTACCCTTCATGGCATCCGGAAGGACCCTTTCCACATCTGGAATGACTCCGCCCAGTATGCACACGGATTGCTCATTGGTTTTCTTCCCCTCCCTTGCAGCGATATCCCTAAGGGGCCCCATTAAGCGCCTGACGTTGGAGCTCCCACTACCAGTAAACCCACCCTCTGCGACCGCCCGGATCTTGCTGACTGAGGGGCAACCTCTGGAACAGGACAAGCCAAAGATCAGTATCAGCCAGAGACAGAGCCTGAAACCGGTTCGTCAGACAAACTGGAGAGGCCTTCTGTTCAACCCTCCAGAATGTTTTTCGCCCCCTGCCACACCTCGAGACGACCTCCCACTCTATCATGGGTGAGGGGTCAGCCTCAATGTGGGCAGTATCCCGGGCAGCCACAGCCGTAGTCCAATCGGGGGATGCGTGGGACGAGCTGGCCATCCCCGACAACACCCGTACGGACCACCACAGTGATGCCCATTGGCAACAGCCTCAAGCTGTGTGACCGAAGCTAACACTGCCTGAAGCTGAGAGTGAAGAGATACCAACTCAGACCGCATCTGAACACAGCAGACGCAGTCCCTATCCATGCTAAATACTGTTGTGCAAAGACTGTCTGAACTAATCTACAGAGAGCACGTACAATTCGACACAAAATTTAAATGGTCATTGGCTGCCTAGTAAATGCAGTAACGATATGAAAAGAAAACCATTTCACATACCTGCCCAACGTCTGCAGTCCAGAACAGACACCAGTTTCCATTTAAACCGACGCTGCAACCACACTACTTGAAAGAAAAGTTCCATCATCTCTTTGGTCTTCTTATAACAACAAGCACCAACATTGACACCCATGGACTAAGTCTGCAGCACCTTCCGTACCCCTTCTGGACGAGGTGCCCATTTGTACCCTTGATAAATTTTTACATTTTCTGCTCTAAATGACATGGTGAATAATGGTTTTAGCCGTTGTGCGGGGTTTGGCACTATCAGGCATATGTCAGAGGTTGGCTACGCTTCCTGGTGCCTTGTGATCTGCTATCTCTGGTTGTGGAAGTGCTTATCCGCTTGCGGTGGGGCACGGAAGTTGTCAGTCAGTTAGTGCACTGAGGACAGAAGTTTACTCGCTCGATTTCGAGGAGCCTCGCAGCAAGTTGTGAATGTTTCTTTATGGGGCTTGCCACACACATTGAGCGATCACGACCTTGCTGTATTGTGGAATATGGATATGGTGCAGCCTGAATTTAACTAGGACTACTGAAAAAACATCGATATGTCGATAATTTTTCAAGAAAATATCTATAAATGTCGGAGATTATAGTTTCCCACATATAACGCTATATCGATATGGAGTGCACATTGTTTATTTTTTATTTTTTTCGGGAAATATTTGAAGCTGTTATTTTGTTATTGAAGCACAACATAATGTTACTTGCATTGTATGAACAAAACTCACTACTTTTTGAGCTTCTCCCCCCCCCTCCCACCCAGTCTTTCTCTTTGACTGTGTGAAGCAAGAGCAAGTGTAAGTGGCACAGAAGAAAACTCCGATTGCATTGGGGGTGGCGGTGGGGTCGGAGGGGGGGGGGGGGGTGGCGATGTGAATGGAATAGTAAATGTGCTGTTTCTTCACATCGCCATTCTATGACAAGATCGGTTCTGTAGGCGGATACGTATGAAGAGAAATGCTGACGTAATCGGCACTCGGGGCTAGCCACAGAAACTGCAACGTATAAATTCACCACGCAATTTTGACACTACAACTGCTAGGTCACTGGCTTTTGCAGGCATGAAAAGAACAGGGAAGTCGACATGAAGCGTTCTTGAAAAAAGTGATGTGTACGAAACCGAACGACCGACTTAACGGATACCTTTTATTGTGCCACTTACATGCGTGGGCTAAGTGGTTATCGCCAAGTGTGAACGTGCCTAATTTTCCTTTCAATTCTTTCTGTAAGGGGTTAAGCAGGCTGCTAGCTTGTTAATATACGGAGTATCTAATAATAAATAAAAAATTAATTGGTATTTCTCCGTCGTTATATCGAGAGATCGATACTTTATTTCGACATACCAAGGGTAGATAATGATATTTTTTTAAATATTGGTATATCGGATTCCATATATTTTTAAAATATCAACAGTTCTACTCGTGATGAGCGTATGCTTCAGATAAAAACAGATATTGCGGTTTAGTGTGGTTATATCTTCATTTTCTAGTTACCACTCACAGATTGTGCGCTGATAGGGTCTGTTTAAACTGTGGTAACGGATTTGGGGATACATTGTTTTCGTTTGATTCTGTAAGGGACTGAATTTCTACTAGTGTACATCGTTATGTCGTCTGATTACTCATACTGTTTCCATCAGTCTGGTTGCTCAGTGCAATTTAATATTGTCATGTGGCGGCAGGGTTCGTACGAGTGTACGTTGTTCGTGCACAGCCAACTTGTTAAGAATTGAAGATAGTACTGCTATAGTGTCTTTTTGCGCTAAGAATATACGGTTCCTGCTTCTAGTACCGAGTTGTTTCAGGCTAGTCTGAGCCATTGAGTTATGTTTGTATGATCTGTAGTGTACTGATTTTATATACTGAATTATATGTAATGCAGACTGAGCGCTTGGTATTCAACAGACTATGCCAGGGAAGTTACTATAGTCTCCATGGTTCTATGTGGTGGTAAGTTCCTATGGGACAAAACTGCTGAGGTAATCGATCCCTAGGCTTACACACTACTTAATACAACTTAAACTAACTTACGCTAAGGACAACACACACACCCATGCCCGAGGGAGGACTCGAACCTCCGACGGGGGGAGCCGCGCGAACCGTGGCAAGGCGTCTAAGACGGTGCGAGTACCCCGAGCGTCATGGTTCAATGTAACTTCTAATTTGTTACCGATCTGTTTGCAAATTCTTGAAGTGAGCATGATTTTTTCTCAAATAAGTTAAAATTAAATCATATTATACTTAAAAACAAAAGTGATTGTTATTTTAATTTTTGGGGAATTAGATAGGGAGTCTTTTTGTAACTATTTCATTTTCAAAATTGAGTTAAGTAAAAGTAATTTTCCCCCTTGTAGTTATGCTTATGCTTAATTTCTTGTGGTACAAATTGCTGTACACTTTTATTCAGTAAGAGTGTTTAAATCATATTGCTATCTTCATTTTGAACTCAGTTATTACGTCAGGATTACTGTTCAAGTTAAACTCCACTTTTGTATTGATCTTGACTCTAGTTATTAATAAATAAATAAGTGTTAAAATGTTAATCTGAGCGGCGCGGAGTGGCCACACGGTTAGAGGCGCCATGTCAGTGACTGCCCGGCCCCTCCCACCGGACATTCGAGTCCTTCCTCGGGCATGTGTGTGTGTGTTGTTCTTAGCATAGGTTAGTTTAAGTTAGTTTAAGTAGTGCGTAAGTCTAACGACCGATGACCTCTGCGGTTTGGTCCCTTAAGAACTCACACACATTTGAACATTTTTGTTAATCTGAACTCAAGTCAATAGATTCGACCCTTTTATCCTGTCCAGGGAAACCAGTACGGTACCCATGACAAGTATCTTCACAGACTAAAAGCTGCTAAGAAATTAATAAGAGATTTTCATATAAACTGCAGCTGGTGCAAATATTCACAACTGACTCTAAATGTAAATAAATATCTAAAGTGGCTAAATGGAAGACAATCTGCAACAACGTTTTACTACACGTATAGTATTCAGTCGCTGGAATCATTCACAGCCAACAGGATCGTCGGAATGACTTCTTGGAGAAATTTGAGGTAAAACGACCATATTGATGCAGGACTTAACAAGGTCAGCATTCAGACTGGCCCTCGCCGATTTTGTAGACTTTTACAGGATTGGGAGGCCAGTGGTCGGAGTACAACTGAACGTCCGTCGGGCTCTCCTTTCAGTTTAATTATTCAAATCATTCGGACTTGTGCAATTAGGGCACTTGTATCTAATTAGGAATACGAATACCAGTATGATGCTTATTAAAGAGGATTTTAGATTAGATTAGATTAGGTTAGTACTTGTTCCATAGATAATGAATACGACACTTCGTAATGATGTGGAACGTGTCAGGTTAATAAAAGGTGTCCATACAAGATATTACATTAGACAAAATATTACATGAGACTCAATATTTTTAATTGATACCTTATTGCACAGAGTAATTTGAGTTGGCCGGACTGAGGCTGTGTTTGGTAGAATGTTTCGCTGGACATTTTTAGCTGCAGGTGAAGGGAAGTTTACCGGCTGTACATAGCGAAGAGGTCACTATAATGGTTTCAGTTTTGGGAACAAGGAAGGGGCGCTGGTCAGGCGTGCGAGGCTCGATCGGTGCTTTTACGCAGAGTGCGACAAACTGACGGATATGACTTAAACAGCAGGTGGTCCCAGAGCCTCGTGCAGAGAAGAGGGACGTGCTGTTAGCAGGCCATAGTCCGTTATCCTAAAGGTTTGCGGCAGTCTTTTACAGCTTCTTTAGACGAGTCGCGAAGCATCAGCACACTGATAATTCATCTTTATCGAGGAGCGTGCGTTTTTGAGATTCAGAAAGTATCCATGACTATGTTTTCCATGGACCTTCCTGGAAGATCCTATCTGTACGGATAGCAAAAACATTTCTCCTTGGCCGGCGTGGCAGAATTCTCGATATCGTGAAGCCGGAGTAGGCATCGATTTTTATTAGAAGTGGTTTTGTTTACAAGCAAAGGAACATTGTTGGTTTCACTGGGACTCCGACGGTGACGTCAGAACACGTACCGGAGGGCATCTGTTCTCTCTAGATGAAAGCGACAGGATTGGAGGAACGCAACTTGGCCATGTTCTGGAGGGGGGCTGTACAGGGTGTTTCAAAAATAACTTAACGACTTTGAAAATGCATATAAATTAATTCATAGTAGCTACATAGGTGATTGTAGTGTCAATTTCTAGGGAAATACGTCAATTATTCGCTAGTGCCGATTCGCACCGTAAGGAGCGCTAACGGCAGTTGCGTTATAGATGGCTGCTAGCTGTGTGTTTTGGTTTGAAGAATCAAAATCGGCGACAACAATTCAGCATAATTTCCGTACTAAGTATGCTAAAGATTCTCCTAGTAGGACTACAATTTATGTGTGGCATAAATGTTTTGTAGAAACAGGGTGCCCGGTAAGACGCGGGAACTCATCAAGTCGTCCAAGCACATCTGATGACGACGTTGAGCGAGTGAGACAACGTTTTGTCAACAGCCCTACGAAATCGGCCAGGTGTGCATCTCGCGAACTGCAAATCTCACATACGACTGTTTGGCGAGTGTTGGGAAACCGTTTTTATTTGGAACCGTACAGACTGACGATCGTAAAAGCAATAAAAGACCCTGATGAAATTGCTCGCAAGAACATCTGTGTGGAAATGTTAAATCGATTACATGAGGATGAACATTTCTTGGACAGAATCATCTTTTCTGACAAGTCGAATTTTCACGTAAGTGGCAAGGTTAACACACATAGCTGTAGGATTTATGGCACTGAAAATCCACATCAAACATTGCAACATGTTCGTGATAGCTCTGAACTTCAGGTTTATTGTGTATTGAGTAAGAACAAAGTGCACAGCCCCTCTTTTTCCGTGAGAGAACTATCAACGGGATAGTGTACCTGGATATATTACAACAATTTCTGATGTCACAGATCTATCAGGATGACCAAGAACAAAATGTTTACTTCATGCAAGATAGTGCACCACCCCACTACCTAGCTGACGTCCGTCCGAGATTTTCTCAGTGATCGCTTTCCAGGTCAATGGATAGGCCGTAATGCCCCAATTGCATGGCCCCACGTTCCCCAGATCTGACGCCACTCGATTTTTTACGGGGATTCATCAAGGATATCGTGTTTGTACCTCCAGTGCCGGCTTCTCTACTTGAACTTAGAGCAAGAATTTACACCGCCACTGAGAAAGTTACACCTGCAGCGCTACAGCGAGTTTGGGAAAAAAATTGGCTTCCAATGGGATGTGTGCGGGATAACCAACGGAAGCCACCTACAATATCTTTAAAGTTAAAAAAAGTGATGTATTTCCATACAAAATAACGCTAAACCCAGCTTTATATCTTCTTTCAAATTTATATGAATTTTTAAACGTGTAAAGTCCTTTTTAAAACACTCTGTACTGAGGAAGGAGAATTAAGCGATTGGCTTAAACAAGTGTTATCACATTTCGATTGGTAATTTTAGTTTTTCGAAAGTACTCCACGTGGAGTGTTTTTAGAAATAATAGTGAAGTGTCTAAGGTCGGTATTCGGGTTTTAGCTGCGAAGCGTGTCTGATCGGATATTCAGGCGAGAGCCTTGATTCGTGTTAGATTATAAATTCGGGTATGATGTAGACACACGGTCGCGGAGTCTCGAACGAGAGAACGTCCAAAGTTCGTGTCGATGCAGTGACATGCTGGTCGCAGCGTCACAGACGCCTGAAGGTGCCAGGGAAGCATTATGCAGCTCCGGCGCACTGGAAAATATTACGATGGGACTCTCAGCGTCCGCGGCGTACTCTTTCAAACAGCAGCAACCGCTGTTCACTTTATGCATATCGTGCTAGCTTGCAGCTCCGTGGTTCACAATCACTGTCAACCAAAGTAGATTCAGTCAGCTTGTGCTATCCATATTTAAAGTGGGAGACATGATATAAATTATTCCACCCATTCCACAACTTTGCCAACGGTACATCAGTACGTGCTTTATTGCTTTAATTTCTTTTTTATTTCTTTTTATTTCACTCTTTTCTTTTTTTAAATAAATCTGTCATTATGTTGAGTGTCATCATTTATTCCAGTAAATAGCATTCCGACTGTTTATTAATTTTGTTCATTCATGTGGCAAATAATGTAAGTTATTTTGGAGTGTAGTACAGAGTGTCAACTTCAGTTTCTCTGGTAGGGCCCCAAATCAGTCAGCTGCGTTTGAATCAGCCACTGTGCACAGCTTCACCGTGGTGTGCCGTTAGGGTGGTTCTGTGCCGTATTGTGTTCTGTGGCAGAATTTAACTATAGGTAGTCCCACATTACCTTTCCACCATGACACTTTGCACAATCACCTAACGCAGTGCGACGCAATTCTCAAAAAGACTAAAAACAGACTTTTAAAATTGAAATTTTTCCCAGCACTGTTAAGAACAAAACATGTTTGGCTCATCAGCATATTTGCCTGTATGTGAATTCGTATCGTAACTGGATTGTTGTTGGACAGTCGCTAGGTCGAGTATCGCTAGTTGCATGTGTTTTACGTTTATTCAGTTTCCATACTTAACAAATATTCAATCGTAATTTTTAATAAAAGTAACATACTTTTATTTTTCGTCAGTATTTGCGTGCAAATGGTGGCGAGGAGTTTACCTCGTTGCAGTTCCTCTTGGACGGGCTCAGATCCACTCGAACTGCTATCAATGGAACACCAGGGATCTTTCCTGAGAGTAAAAAGCGGCTAGTGCCCTATTCAAAATGGTTCAAATGGCTCTGAGCACTATGGGACTTAACATCTTAGGTCATCAGTCCCCTAGAGCTTAGAACTACTTAAACCTAACTAACCTAAGGACGTAACACACATCCATGCCCGAGGCAGGATTCGAACCTGCGACCGTAGCAGTCACACGGTTCCGGACTGCAGCGCCTAGAACCGCAAGACCACCGCGGCCGGCTAGTGCCCTATTCTCCTAGCGCCGCTGCGTATGGAAGGGCTCTACCCTACTTGCACTCACACCAATAGCTTGGTCACGAGCTCGGGCCACAGGTCTCACCGCTACCTTTACCTTTTTCTTCGCGTAAAGATGCAAGCATTCACAGTAAACTGAAGTTCGGTATAAAACTGCGAAACATGAAATTTTATTTTTAGGGATTGAAGTGTTACTGGTCGACATGAAGTTTTCATTCAATAAAATGGCAAATGTATCATGTTTTTAATTTATTTTTCACGTGAGCAGTAATGCTGTAGGAAATTGATGTCCGGGTGTCCAAATCGTATGAGTACGATCAAAATCGGAGTGTCAAACCACCTTGCCATATTTATTGGAGGAATTCGGAGGAAGTGTGATTTGCACACGAAAGATGTCACTTGTAGAACACTCGTCCAGTCAGTTGTTGACCGTTGTCCATTCATACGACACTCTTGCCATGTTGGATTAACGGAAGAGAGCTCACTGTTTGTTTAGTCAACATATGAGAGTGCCACAAAACTTGCTTTCCTTCGGGCACGTAGCCGTAACATAAATACTGTCAACGGTGGAAAAAAGAGTCACAAGAATGGTCACCATATTAGAGTATGGTTGTTCATAGAGGAGGGCCTTAATTACAAATATTCCGCGAACCTACATTGCAAAACGACTCAAGAAGCTTTCCTACAACACTTATCTTGTGACTTTACCACGACGCTAGGGTTAGAAAATTTCTGATATAAAGATACTGACTAGATATCAGTCCTCGATATTTGGAGAGTAACAGAAATAAAATACAGAGATCCGAAGGTCATGTATGCCTTGGACAGAAAGAGACTGCAGTTATAAGAGCCTAAGCACATGCAAGAGGAGCCAGTAGTTGTGGAGGGAGCGAGACACGTTTGTAGTCTATCCCAGGTGTTATTTAATCTGTAGACTGAGCCCTGAAGGAAACCAAGGAGAAACCATGAATTAAAGTTCAGGGACAAAAATTGTTCGTCTCTGGGATTGTTTATCTATGGAATTGCAGTTCTGTCAGAGATGGCAAATGAGTTGGAATAGTTTAAAGGAGTTGACAGAATCTTGAAAAGAGGATACGATATAAAAATCAGCACAACTAAAACAAGGGTAATCGAAGGTAGCCGAGTTATATCAGGCTATGGTGAGGGATTTTGATTAGCAAGGTGCAAGGAAAACGTTTATGACAAAAAGAGAAATTTGTTAACGTCTATTATAAATGTAAATGTTAGGATGTCCTCCTTGAAGATATTTACGCGGATTGTAGCTTCGTACGAATGTTGAACGTCGACGGTAAACATTTCAGAGAAAAGAAGAATAGACGTTCATGAAATGTGGTGTTACAGAAGAACTTGTATGGGTCGCTCGCGTAAGTACCATATAGAGTTTGGGACAAAAGGAATTCATGCAACAACTTGATTAAAATTAATGATTGTCACTTTTGTGGTGGAAGAAAGAATGAATGTGTATGTCTGTAAGGGGGACGGTGGGGGGTGGGGGTGGACTTGTGTGTGTAAGCTACAGTGACTTTTTCGGACAACAACAACTGGACATCGGCGGTCTTACTTTCCTCCAGTGGATAGCGTTACGATGTATCCCCCCGCTACAAATCGAATGATGACTTGTGTGACAAGTTTCATACTTGACCAACGTTTGCTCGTGGCTGGACAGCTTGCTGGCTTGCGCTCATGAGTGTCAACTACCACTTGAAAATGGGATTACAGACGACGATGGTCACCAGGGGAGAGAAACAATAATTATAAGATTTGTAATTTTAAACAGGAACCATTCACATTTATAGCTTAAGAAAGTATATTTAAATTCAAATGGCTCTGAGCACTATGGGACTTAACAGCTATGGTCATCAGTCCCCTAGAACTTAGAACTACTTAAACCTAACTAACCTAAGGATATCACACAACACCCAGTCATCACGAGGCAGAGAAAATCCCTGACCCCGCCGGGAATCGAACCCGGGAACTCGGGCGCGGGAAGCGAGAACGCTACCGCACGACCACGAGCTGCGGACAAAGTATATTTATATCAAACCATTACGGATTGATTGATTTATCCTTTATATAGTCGTATTCAGCATGCACAGTTCAAATGGTCGGTTACTCTCCTGTTGACGGCCTACACTGTGAGATTGGACTCTGTTAGGTGTTCGTCTCTGGCTGAATTTCTAATAACAGTACGGCGGAATCTGGCTTTATTCACGGTTTTGCCGTACTTGCCGAAGTTCATTCTTCGTGTAACCGCAGCCAGCCTAAGTTTTGTCTGTGTGTCGAACTCTCGACCTATTCAAAACTTGTAACATGTGTTTTCGTTCAAATAAAGGGAATGGAAGCACCATCGAACATATCTCTTATAATTACCGGCGATTTAATAGAATATTGGATTAGTATTTGTTCTATATAATTTTTTCTCTTTTCCATTTGTAAATTAATTTTGGCGATTTATCAAAGACATAGTTCACGTGCCGATGCATTGTACACAGCGTTTCTAGCTCAGCTTGCTGGGCCGTTTTATGTGAATTTTGAGCGTGTGCGCTCCCATGAAACGTAGGTTGGTGTGTATTCAATCAGCTTTCCGCGAATTTAACAGCAGTCACAGTGCACGTACCGAAGTGTCGAAACATTAAAATGTAGAACAGAATTTCTCAACGAATGCGTAGCACAGAAATATACAACGCGTACGTTTTATTATGTTGAAGAGTAATTGACGTCTGTTTTGCAAAGTACTAAAAAAAGCTTGGAAAATTACCGAATTTTCAATGAAACACTTGTCGTATCAAATGAAATTTTGAAGGAGTACAGCAACCAACCACAAATTGGTTTTAGGTTACTTTAAAAAGTACTGTTTCCAGTTTCGAATTTTTCACAATTCATCATCAGATGGTGTGTTTTTCATGCTTTCACCAAAACAAATTATACATTGGTTTCCTGTGAGTTGCCCTAGGGCAAACATGGAGAAAAACGAGGAAACCGTCTGATGATGAATTGAGAAAAATTCGAAACCCGTAACGGTACTTTTTAAATGAAGTAAACCTAAAACAACTTTGTGGCTAGTTACTTACACGACCAACAATTTATTTCATATAACACCTACGGTCTCCAACCATGTCTTTATTTCACAAAACTGCGAAAACTTTTTGTTTATCTTTGTTCACGTACCAACACGAGGATCCCCACAGGAAAGAAAATAAAAGTTTATAAGAGCCTTCTGATGGATTTGTAAGAAATCTGAAACTGGTAATGATTTGATTTAAATAAACTTTATTAAATCGTACTTGTGGATGGTTACTGTTTCGAATTATAAAGTAATTATATTACAGCCATGGTTCTTCTAATACCTACTATCGGCGAGATAGCTATAAACAATAATTTCACATGATTTTACGGCTGTGATACTTGTCAGAAAGAAAGTAATGGAGCACGTGTCAATTAATTGCAGCATGCCTTAGTGTTTTTCTGCCACCATAGTTCAGTAAAACTTGAGAGACGCACCCGGCCACCCCTGCGTCTGTCTCCACGACAGCTGCAGCCGACTCGCAGCAAGTGTTTGAACGTTGCGGCGGTCCTCTTGTCTCCCAAACGTTGGCAGCGGGGCTGTCGCGACGCGACGGGCCGCACGGATGGCGTCGCAATCCTCTTACCGGCTCAGCTGTCGCGCCGCGGCCGCCGTGAAAGCGGCCGAGTTACCACCGCAGGCCGCGCCGTTGTGCACTTCCATCGCTTTTTCTGCCTGGTCGGTCAGATTTCTGTGGGCTCACGCATCCACTAATGCACCGCCACAAAGAGCGGGCTCTGCTAGCGTAGCGTCCATCCCGCAGGGGAGATGCCTGCTGTCCGCGCTACTCCGACCTCCGCTCAACAGAGAAGCGCCAGGCAGGAATAACGTCTGGCTTCTGCACAAACGTCTCCGTCAGCACTCTGAGTAACACTGTGAAGTGTATGGCAGACAGTACTTTCCATTATACCACGTATTAAGGTGTCTTTTCATTGCATTCAAGCATCACTCGAGCGAAGAGTAGTGCTTAAATGCGACTGAGAGCTATCAAACTGAATGGGAATATTAAAAATCTCCGCAGGTACATTTTTTGACAAACCTGAGTTACCTACGATTTTGTACTTTAGACACACAGCCCGTTCATAGTATAAAGAAACCTCATACGTTCTGGACTTTTTGTATTGTTATGCTTCCATTGTATCATCTTAACTGCAGAGAAACCCCACAAGTATAAAAGAAATGGGCTTTCTCAAAGTTATAAGTTGTCAGAATTATTTTAAACAGAGAGAATAGTTAATATTAACTCTCATTTTAATCGACTGTTATTAATGATGAAATGTCAGACAGTGATGATGCCAGCGACAAATGTCAGAAAGTAATGAAAAAAAAAAAGGAGAAAGAGAAACTAGAAACGGAATAGAGTTCGACCAAAACACAATGGCTATGACTGCTGGTGAGTACTAACCTGAACCGTAGCATTGCTTCAAAATTAAGGCTTAATCACCACAGTGAACGCTATAATGTAGAACATTAAATTCAGTTGAATACGTAATTCTGTTTCTAGTCATCGGATGAAATGCATGACAGCAAACATAACGAAGAGCAGCAAAATAGAATTATATACTAAATTTATTGACTGTCAAACAGAACATGAACAGGACGGATTCTTTCAAAGCCTAATAGAAGTGAAACCAGTGACAGGATAGAGGCCTGGAAGTGATAAAAATTAGGGAGGAAGAAACCAAAATAAGAGTCTTACGTTTATTGGTTATCAGGGTCTGAAGATAAGATTCAGGTTTTTAAAACGACTTCCGAAGTGTTTTTGTTGTCAGCTGTGACCGAATAAGCCGTCTGTCCAATTGGAGGAAAGAAGATAAATCTCCACACGAGGGGAGAAATGAAAAACCAGTGGCTTTATGAGTGGGAATAAAACAAGTCACAACAGCTCATTTGCAGTCAGGAAAGCACATCATACCAATGAAGAATGAAATTACCATGACTGTAAACTTAGCGTGAAGATAATATGGCAGATGTTCAAAAGCATTAAACCGGATATTCAAATTGACTATCAACTTTAAGAGCTCGGTGTAAAAATCAGAAGTCCTCCTCTGAATGATGCTGCTAAAAGGGCAACAATAGCTGAATTGATAGGGCACATGATGCGTGCTGATAACTACTTCAAGAACTTAGATGCCGTTAAAGCGAAAAACTCCAACTGATTCTACCATTGCAGGCTTCTCGTTTCATTTTATGCAGAACCTGGAATTGCGTCAGATACCAATACAAGATAGCCAAACAATGGAAAATCCAGGATGGACTGTAACAATATTAGAGAAGGAAAGTTGCTACTCAGCAGATAGCGGAGATGCTGAGTCGCAGACAAGCACAACAAAAGGATACACATAATTATAGCATTCAGCCATTAAAGCCTTTGTCAACAATAGACACACATACACACACGCACATACACACTCATGCAAACGAAACTCACACACATGATTGCAATTTCAGGAAACTGAAACTACACTGTGAGCAGCGGCACCAGTGCATTTTGGATGAGGCGACTGGATGGGGTAAGAGGAGGTTGGGGGTGGGGAGGGGATGGATAGTATGGTGGGGGTGGCAGACAGTGAAGTGCTGCAGTTTAGAAGGTGGACAGGGGTGAGGTGGGTGGGGGGGAGGTAGCGGAAAGGAGAGAAATAAAAAGAAATAAAAAGATTGGGTGTGGTGGTGATATGACGGCTGTGTAGTGCTGGAGTGGGAACAGGATGGGGGCTGGATGGATGAGGACAGTGACTAGTGAAGGTTGAGGCCAGGAGGATTATGGGAAGTAGGATGTATAATGGGGAAAGTTCCCACCTGCGCAATTCAGAAAAGCTGGTGTTGGTGGGAAGAATCCATATGGCACAGGCTGTGAAGCAGTCATTGAAATTAGGAATTTCATGGTTGGCAGCATGTTCAGCAACAGAGTGGCCCACTTGTTTCTTGGCCACAGTTTGTCAGTGGCCATTCATGCAGATAGCTTGTTGGTTGTGATGCCTACATAGAATACAGCACTATGGTTGCAGATTAGCTTGTAAATCACATGACTGGTTTCACACATAGCCCTGCCTTTGATGGGATAGGTAATGTTAGTGACCAAACTGGAGTAAGTGGTGGTAGGAGGATGTCTGGGACAGGTCTTGCATCTAGGTCTATTACAGGGGTATGAGCCATGAGGTAGGGGATTGGGAGCAGGGATTGTGTAACGATGGATAAGTATGTAGTGTAGGTTTGGGGGATGGCAGAATACCACTGTAGAAGTGGTGGGAAGGGTAGTGGGCAAGACATTTCTCGTTTCAGGGCACAAGGAGAGGTAATCAAAACCCTGGAGGAGAATGTAATTCAGTTGCTCCAATCCTTGATGGTACTGAGCTATGAGGGGAATGCTTCTCTGTACCCAGACTGCGGGACTTGGGGAGGTGGTGGAAGAGTGGAGAGATAAGGCACAGCAGTTTATTTTTGTACAAGGTTGGGAGGATAATTACAGTCAGTGAAGGCTTCAGTGAGACCCTTGGTATATTCCAAGAGGGACTGCTCATCACTGCAGATGCAATGACCACCAGTGGCTAGGCTGTACAGAAGGAATGGCTCGGTATGGAATGGGTGCTGCTGTCGAAATGGAGATATTGCTGGTGGTTGGTAGGTTTGATATGGATGAAGGTACTGATGTAGCCATCTCTGAGATGGTGGTCAACATCTAGGAATGTGGCTTGTTGGGTTGAGTAGGACGAGGTGAAGCAAATGGTGGAGAAGTTATTGAGATTCTGCAGGAATGTGGATTGGGTGTCCTCAACTTCGATCCAGATAGCAAAGATGTCATCAATGAACCTGTATCAGGTGGGGGGTTTAAGATTCTGGGTTTTTAGGAAGGATTCCTCTAGATGGCCCATGAGTAGATTGGAATAATATGATACCATGTGGGTGCCCATAGCTGTACCCCGGATTTGTTTGTAGGTAATGCCTTGAAAGGAGAAGTAATTGTGGGTGAAGATATAGTTGGTCATGGCGACTAGGAAGGAGGTGGTTAGTTTGGAATCCATAAGGCGTTTGGAAAGGTAGTTTTCAATAGCAGTAAGGCCATAGGCATTAGGAATTTTAGTGTACAGGGACATGGCATCAATAGTGACCAGCAGGTCACCATGTGGTAAAGCGACAGGAACTGTGGAGAGGCGGTGGAGGAAATGGTTGATATCTTTTGTATACGAGGGTAGGTTCTAGGTAATGGGTTGAAGGTGTTAGTCTACGAGAGCAGAGATTTTCTCAGTGGGGGTACAGTAACTGGCCACAATCAGGCATCCTGGGTGGTTAGGTTTATTGACTTTAGGAAGCAAAAATGGTTCAAATGGCTCTGAGCACGATGGGACTTAACTGCTGAGGTCATCAGTCCCCTAGAACTAAGAACTACTTAAACCTAACTAACCTAAGGATATCACACACATCCATGACCCAGGCAAGATTCGAACCTGTGACTGTAGTGGTCGCGCGGTTCCAGACTGTATCTCCTAGAACTGCTCTTCCACCCCAGCCGGCTTTAGGAAGCATGTAGAAGGTAGCAGTGCAGGTAGTGGCAAGGATGAGAGAGAGATGGACTCTGGGGAGAGGTTCTGGGATGGGCATAAGGACCTGAGTAGTGACTGGAGATCCTGCTGGATTACTGAAATGGGATCACTGTGGCATGGTTTGTAGGTGAAAGTATCTGACAGCTGCTGGAGTCCTTCCACCAGGTAGTCCTTGCAGTTCAAAGCAACAGTGGGCAAGCCTTTGTCCACAGGTATAATTATAAGGTTGGGATCAGTTTTTAGATCATGGACTGTGGCTCTTTCTGCGGATGTAATGATTTGGGGATGATGGTGAGGCAAGGTTCAAGGTTAAGAAATTCTGGAAAGTTAACAGGTGGTTGTTTGGGGGCAGTGGGGGTGGATCACAGTTGGATGGAGGAGTGAACTGAATTAGGCAAGGTTCATTATTGGCCTTTGGTTGAGTCTGATTGGTTGGGTTGGTTGCGAAAAAGTGTTTCCACTGTGATGACTGGGAGAAGGAGAGAAGGTCTAACAAGTCCTGTATCATTGAACTTGGGAGTGTGGCAAAAGGTGAGGCTTTTGGAAAGGACTGATATTTCTGTGGGACTAAGGCTTCTGGAGGAAAGGTTCATGACTGTGTTGCGGGTCTGTTTAGGTTTTGGATTCTGTGTGGTGGGGGGGAGGGAGTCTTGGAAGGTGGGGTAAGCATAATTGTGAGACAGAGCTTATCAGTTATGAGCTGATGTGGGGGAGATTTGGAGGTTGTTGTAGAGGTGGTGGACAGTGGTACTCCAAGGCGGGAGGATGGAGAACTTTGTGAGGTGGCGTTGTGCATGTTGCTCAAGTTCCTGCAGGGCAAGAGTTTCAATGTGTGTTATGGGTTCCAGGAACTTGGTATTGCATAGCAGGAGAATTATGCGGAAGGAGAGAAGGTACTGCAAGGAGGTTTGAGCTTGGTTCATTTGGTTTTGCAGGACTATGTTGGTTAGGGCTAAGGAGTGACGCTATTTGAACAGGTGGAGGTCATTGTGGAAGGAGGGGTGGCAGCCAGAGATGGTAAGACGTTAGGGAGGATTCCATGAGCCAAGCAACAACGCAGGAACAGTATGTGGTACTGGGATCTGGGTACAGACAAAGAAACTTTTCTATATTGATGCATATGGATGGAGCAAGGACCCATGGTGTGCAAAAAAAAAAAAAAAAGAAAACGCGAAAAATTACGTAAATAACGTAGAATGACGTCCGAAAAATTACGCTATCTGTCCGCATAAATGGCCACCGGTAAACTGTGGCCAAGAAAGAAGTGGACCACACTGTTGGTGAACATGCTGCCAGCCATGATATCCCTCATTTCAATGATTGCTTCACAGCCTGTGCCGTATGGGTTCTTCCCACCAACACCAGCTTTTCAGAATTGTGCAGATGGGAATTTTCCTTGCAATACATCCTTTGCTCCCATAATCCTCCTGGCCTCAACCTTCGTTAGTCACTGTCTTCACTCATCCAGCCCCTCTCTGTTCCCACTTTAGCGCTACACAGCCGTTATTTCACCACCAAACCCAGTCTTTTTATTTCTTTTTATTTCTCTCCTTTCCACTACTCTCTCTTCCCCCCCCCCCCCCCCCCCACATCTCTCCCCTGGCCACTGTCTAAACTGCAGCACTTTACTGTCTGCCACCCGCACCATACTATCCTTCCCCCCTCCCCACCCCTACCTCCCCCTTACCCCCACCCAGTCACCACTCTCATCACGCACTGGTACTGTTGCTCACAGTGTGGTTTTAGTTGCCAGAGACTGCAGTCGTGTGTGTGAGTTTCGTTTGCGTGAGTGTGTATGTGTGTGTGTGTGTATGTGTGCCTATTGTGGACAAAGGCTTTAAAGGCCGAAAGCTATAATTGTGCGACTCAGCATCTGCGCTATATGGTTAAAATATAGTGAATACGAGATACGTTTTACTTGCATCAGTTTTCAGTTAGTATCTTTGATGTGGACGACTTCCTAAGTGGAGACCAGGCATTACCTCTGTCATGAAGAAACAGGAAGAACAAGCACTGATGAAGTCTTTTCATCTTTTTTTGATTATATAAATGAAGATATTTCATATATGTTAAACACCTTCACTTGTTCTCAGACCTTGTGGAGGCCAAAATAAAAATTATGCTTTGGTGAGGCTTATTTTAATACTTGTGGCACAGGGATGATTTCAGTTCACCACCCATTACTTTTCATAAGAGACCACTCTTACCTTCCTTGCGATTAAAATTTGAGCATGGCGAAAAGGAAAATCAGAAAGCTGAAAAGGATATATTTGCTGAATGATTAAGCAGAATTAATAACAGAATCCAGCACAAAGAAGAATATTGAAATGAAAATACCAAAAGTGGAACAGGTGTTAAATTTTAAGGAATGGTGGCCGAAGTTATACTGAAAGAATGTTACTCCTGCTGAAACTCAAGAAAGTGCTACAAACTGAAATAATAAACAGAATTTTCATGTGACACAATTCGTGCAGTTTTGCTGTTCACATGAAACTCTTGGTGTTGTTAAAGTCGGGCCCCTTAATGATGGGGCAGAAGAGCAAACGTTCCAATTAGCTGATCGAACTGTAGTTCCACTAAGTCCAATGAATCAGGCTTTTGAGTATCATGTGCCCATAAATGAGAAGAAAATGCATGACCTAAGCCAATTATTAGCATTCCTACCAAAAAAAGAAACCACCAAGAACTTCCATTCTGGCATATACAACTGGGCAACGTGTGTCGAAAAATGAGACATATGTGCAGTATAAGCCAAAGATTGTATACATGGAAGAATCCTGGAGATACTAAAAGGTATCAGATAGATTATATAATGGTAAAACAGAGATTTAGGAACCAGGTTTTAAATTGTAGGACATTTCCAGGGGCAGATGTGGACTCTGACCATAATCTGTTGGTTATGAACTGTAGATTAAAGCTGAAGAAATTGCAAAAAAGTGGAGATGGGACCAGGATAAACTGAGTAAACCAGAGGTTGTACAGAGTTTCAGGAACAGCATAAGGGAACAATTGACAGGAATGGGGGAAAGAAATACAGTAGAAGACGAATGGGTAGCTCCCAGCGATGAAGTAGTGAAGGCAGCAGAGGATCAAGTAGGTAAAAAGACGAGGGCTAGTAGAAATCCTTGGATAACAGAAGAAATATTGAGTTAAATTGATGAAAGGAGAAAATATAAAAATGCAGTAAATGAAGCAGGCAAAAAGGAATACAAACGTCTCAAAAATGAGATCGACAGGAAGTGAAAAATGGCTAAGCAGGCATGGCTAGAGGACAAATGTAAGGATGTGGAGGCTTATCTCACTAGGGGTAAGATAGATACAGCCTACAGGAAAATTAAAGAGGCCTTTGGAGAAAAGAGAGCTACTTGTATGAATATCAAGAACTCATGGAAACCAAGTTCTAAGCAAAGAGGGGAAAGCAGATAGGTGGAAGGAGTATATAGAGGGTCTATACAAGGGCGATGTACTTGAGGACAATATTATGGAAATGGAAGAGGATGTAGATGAAGATGAAATCGGAGATACGATACCGCGTGAAGGGTTTGACAGAGCACTGAAAGACCTGAGTCGAAACAAGGCCCTGGGAGTTGACAACATTCCATTAACACTACTGACGGCCTTGGGAGAGCCAGTCCTGACAAAACTCTACCATCTGGTGAGCAAGATGTACGAGACAGGCGAAATACCCTCAGACTTCAAGAAGAATAAAATAATTCCAATCCCAAAGAAAGCAGGTGTTGACAGATGTGAAAATTACCGACCTATCAGTTTAATAAGTCACAGATGCAAAATACTAACGCGAATTCTTTACAGACGAATGGAGAAACTGGTAGAAGCCGACCTCGGGGAAGATCAGTTTGGATTCCGTAGAAATGTTGGAACACGTGAGGCAATACTGACCTTACGACTTATCTTAGAAGAAAGATTAAGGAAAGGCAAACCTACGTTACTAGCATTTGTAGACTTGGAGAAAGCTTTTGATATTGTTGACTGGAATACTCTCTTTCAAATTCTGAAGGTGGCAGGGGTAAAATACAGGGAGCGATAGGCTATTTACAATTTGTACAGAAACCAGATGGCAGTTATAAGAGTCGAGGGGGTATGAAAGGGAAGCAGTGGTGGGGAAGGGAGTGAGACAGGGTTGTAGCCTCTCCCCAATGTTATTCAATCTGTATATTGAGCAAGCAGTAAAGGAAACAAAAGAAAATTTTTTAGTAGGTATTAAACTCCAGGGAGAAGAAATAAAAACTTCGAGGTTCGCCGATGACATTGTAATTCTGTCAGAGACAGCAAAGGACTTAGAGGAGCAGTTGAACGGAATGGACAGTGTCTTGAAAGGAGGGTATAAGATGAACATCAACAAAAGAAAAACGAGGATAATGGAATGTAGTCGAATTAAGTCGGGTGATGCTGAGGGAGTTAGATTAGGAAATGAGATAAAGCAGTAAAGGAGTTTTGCTATTTTGGGGAGCAAAATAACTGATGATGGTCGAAGTAGAGAGGATATAAAATGTATACTGGCAATGGCAAGGAAAGCGTTTCTGAAGAAGAGAAATTTGTTAACATCTAGTATAGATTTAAGTGTCAGGAAGTCGTTTCTGAAAGTATTTGTATGGAGTGTAGCCATGTATGGAAGTGAATCATGGACAATAAATGGTTTGGACAAGAAGAGAATAGAAGCTTTCGAAATGTGGTGCTACAGAAGAATGTTGAAGATTAGGTGGGTAGATCACGTAACTAATGAGGAAGTATTGAATAGGATTGGGGAGAAGAGAAATTTGTGACACAACTTGACTAGAAGAAGGGATCGGTTGGTAGGACGTGTCCTGAGGCATCAAGGGATGACAAATTTAGCATTGTAGGGCAGCGTGGAGGGTAAAAATCGTAGAGGGAGACCAAGAGATGAATGCACTAAACAGATTCAGAAGGATGTAGGTTGCAGTAGGTACTGGGAGATGAAGGAGCTTGCACAGGATAGAGTATCGTGGAGAGCTGCATCAAACCAGTCTCAGCACTGAAGACCACAACAAAAACAACAACAAAGCCAAAGATAATGGAAAATAGCCATAATGTGTTTGGTCTTTGTCCAATTTAGCAACAACGTATGACTTAAGTATTGATTTACGTTTATTTACGACGAAACATTGAGAAAGCCCATATGTTCACTAAATATATTTTAACACAAAGTCCGCCCTTGGTAGCTGAGTGGACAGTCTGCCGCCGGCAGTGCTGCGAGGCGGTCACGCGCCAGAGCGCTGCGGGCGAGGCGCGCACGGTGTGTTTGTGTTTACTTCGGCCGCTGTAAGTGCCGTTTTGCTTCTAGACCACCATGGCGCACAACTATCGGAAGAAGACATTACGTTTCAACTTTTGTTCCGACATCGCCCGACCCAAGGCCCTGGAGGTAGAACGATTTATGCGCGATGAAGTTAAAATACCACCAACGGATCTAATTGGTATCCACTTGTCCATAGTTAGCAGTACCGTCTACGTCAAAATGATCAACGATGCGGCGTGCGACAAGGTGCTTCAAGAGGCAAAACGTGGACTGCGCTTCTGTCATTCCGACGGCAACGTCGGACCCGTTACCGTCGATCACGCAGGTCTCGGCACACGGACGATAAGGATCTTCGAACTGCCGTTCGAACTACCTGCAGACGTCGTCATCGAGGCGCTCCGTCCCTATGGCAACGTTCTGGAACATGTTGCCGAACGATGGGTCCAATTTCAAACCTATCCCGTTTTAAACGGTGTTAGACAGGTCCGCATCGAGTTGCAGAAACACGTGCCTTCCTATCTACGTATCGGAGGCTGCCGTGCCATTATAATGTACGACGGCCAACCTCGGACCTGTTCCGGTTGCGGGAACGAAGGTCACCTACGGTCTGAATGCATTCAACGACGTGTCGCGCAGCTCCCGTTGTCGGAAGCGTCCGTCTCACCCACGATGACCGCCCTACCGGTCACTTACGCAGCGGCTCTTGCCACGTCTACAGTTTCGTCCAGTCCGTCGCCCGGTCCTTCCGATCGGCACGTTCCGCCATCCCAGTCACCAACGGACGGTGCAGCCGTCCCACCTGACAACCTTGCCGCCGAACAGGCTCCCGCACCGGACGCTGAGGAGACCAGTACATCTTCACAACACCTGTTTGACAATTTCATCGTACCCACCGACGCCTTCGAACCAGGTCGACGCTCCTCCTTGCCGTCGTCCGACACTGAGGAACACGTGCGCAAACAACGCTCGCCGCGTAGGCGCAAACGCCGTCGCCGTTCACCCACGGGCTCTCAGAGCGTTGCCACCCACGACGACGAAGACGACACCCAAGCAGCCGACATTTCCACGCAGAGGTCGGCGGACAGCTTTCACGATGAACAAGACGTTTCGCAGGACGGGACCACTATGGAGGTCGCCACGCACAATGTAACGATCGGTGCGCCGGTTGAGACGCCTGTCTCCCCGCCAACTCCAGATCTCTCTCACCACGGCGCAATTCCCATGGACATTGGACAGACCCACGACACAGGAGCATGGGCCGACGACATTGAGGAAGGTACGCCCCCTCCTCCGGATGAGTTGCCTCCGCCGGACGAGGCTGCCTGTTAACATCAAAAGCGAGGCATTGCAGCTGATGGGACGGGACTTCCTGTCGGTGCCCTCCTCTTACTTCCCTTGGTGATGGTAGATGCGCGTCCACCACCACTGAAACAAACGTACCGGTTTGCCACAATGAACATCAACATGATCGGCACTGCACCCAAGCTGCAACTCCTATGTGACATGCTTCGGGCCTCTGACGTCGACGTCGCCCTTCTTCAGGAAGTACGCGTTGCCACACTACCACCAGTCTACGGCGACGACTCATACACGTCCACATGTGATCCGTCAGGGCGTGGAGTGGCTTTCTACATACGCGAAGGAATCCCACTCACGGACACGACAATACTTCCCTGTGGAAGAGGGATGGCTGTTACCATCTTCAACACGCGCGTCATCAAAATCTACGGTCCGTCTGGCTCCACGAACCGTCGGCAGCGGTCCACTTTCTTCGGACATGACGTGGCGCCCCTGTTTTCTGGACGCTATTATCGCCTTATCATGGGAGGCGACTTCAACTGTGTCCTCCATCCGCAGGACCAAGTGCCTGGTTATTCGCCATGCCCGGCGCTGCTCACCTTAATCAACGATTTTCATCTAGTGGACGTTTGGGAGAAAATTCATGGCAATACCCCCGGTTTTACCCATTATACAGCACATTCTGCGAGCCGACTGGACCGGTTTTATGTCTCTGCTCAGCTCGGCAATGAAGTCGCCCAAGCTGAACGATGGCCCCTTGCATTTTCGGACCATTGCGCCGTCATTTGCTCCCTGGCTCTGCCACCTCAGTCAGTGTGGCGCAGCAGAGGTTACTGGAAGCTTAATACCTCCCTCCTTAATGATCCACACTGCCGACAATGTATTGCCACTACATGGGCGTCTTGCGAAAGCCGCCTTCCGCAGTACACATCCACGTTCCATTGGTGGCTCAAATGTGCCAAACCTGCGATCAGAAAGGCCTTCATACAATGTGGCAAGGAAGCAGCAGCATGGCATCGAGACACCACAAATTTTCACTACGCCGTCCTCCGTGAGCTCGATGCGCTTCCTCCATCACCAGACACCAACAGGGAACGACAACGTACTAAAGCTTGTCTCCTCTCTCTTCAACGTGCACGACTGCATGGTGTCGTGGTGCGTTCCCGACACCAAGACCTCCTCCACGACGAAACCCCATCCACAATCCATGCCGCATCCGACCATAGTCGTCGACGTCGGCTTTTCGTCCCCAACATCACGACCTCCGATGGTGTTCACCACACAACACAGGCGGCAGTCGTGTCTGCCTTTGCTGAACATTATCGCCAATTTTATGATGATGAACCGATGGCGACGCCCATTCCTGATGATCTCCGTCCTTCCCCTGATCGGACCCTCACCGTAGCGGAGTCAACGTCCATGATGTCTGCAATCACCGCAGAAGAGGTGGTAGATGCGATCAACAAAGGGGCCAAGAACAAATCACCCGGACCAGATGGTCTCCCAGTGGAGTTTTACCGGGCGTTCACCACGTTAATGCTTCCTCGCTGGACGGAAATGATTCAGGAACTCTTTACTCCGTCCTTCCCAATTCCACCTGAATGCGTCACTGGCATTCTTCTACCTGTGCCTAAACCGAAGGGGGGGTCTCATGTCTCTGCCTATCGCCCCCTTACGCTCTTGAATGCAGACTATAAAATCTATGCACGCCTCTTAGCAGCGCGCATACGCACCGTCTTACCTACGGTCCTTTCACCTGAGCAGACTGCACGTGGTTGTGGGGCCACCTTACAAACAGCCCTGGGAGAATGCCGTGACCTCATTGCACTGGCGTCGGTTTGTCGCCTTCGTGCAGCACTGGTATCCGTCGATTTCACGAGTGCCTTTGATCGCGTTCGACACCCATTCCTCCTCATGGTGGCGACACGTATGGGGTTCCCATTGCTTTTTGTCGATGCCATTCGCCGGTTACTACTTTCCGCGGTCTCGATGGTACAAGTTAATGGGAGGCTTGTAGGACCGATTCCTATACGCCGCTCTGTGCGTCAAGGATGCCCTATGTCTACTTTACTAAATGCCATTGCACTTGAGCCCCTCATCACTGGACTTACCTCTAGACTGCAGGGCCTCACTTTGCGTGACCACACCTTCCACTGTAGGTCTTATGCGGACGATCTCCTCTTTCTCACCTGCTCCTCCACGGAACTCAATGACGCCATCCAATGGATCCACCAGTATGGACGTCTTTCTGGTAGCATTCTTAATGTCCGTAAATCGACTATGATGCCCATTGGGCGCGGCCTCCCGGCTATGGTGCCGACCCCACTCCCAGTCAGTGCCACTCTTCGTTACTTGGGTATCGAATTTACGAGCTCCACACACCGCACAGTGGCCCTGGCTTACCGGCGGCTTTTGCAGTCGATTCGGCACCATGTCCGCGGTCAAGTGCACCGTAACTTAAACCAACTGCAACGTGTGTCCTATGTCAACATGTATGTCGCCCCTAAACTGGTACACGTCGCCCAGATCCTCCCAATGCCGTTACTCCTTGGCCGCCGCATCCAATCAGCCTTTGGATATTTCGTGTCAGCAGGGGCACTTTTCAAAGTCCGCTACGACACTCTAACACTGCCTCCTGCAAAAGGTGGCCTCGGACTCATCAACGTGCGGGCACGCTCTTCTGCACTCTTTGTCCACACTCTGTTGCGGCACTGGCAGGGGCCGGTCCCGTCCTTAACACGCAGTCTCTTAGATATCCTCCGACCAGCTTCTCTCGATCCACCGATCAATGTGGCACCTATTTCTCCATTATTGTACTACGTCGCCAATTGTTTCATAGAACTCAGCTACGTTCGGGCTGATCTTCCAGTCACCCGTCCTCCCCGTACAAAAGATTATTATCGTTTGTTTATGCTGTCCAACCCTTGCGACCCCATGGTGCTCCAGCATCCTGACATTAACTGGCGCACGGTTTGGGGGTGTGTGCATGCACCCTTTTTACCGTCGTCTGTGTCTGCACTCTGGTATGTTTTAGTCTATGGAAAATTCCCGACTAATAGTCGACTTTATCGCATAGGACTGGCCACCTCCCCACTCTGCCCTGACTGTCAGCTCGAAGACACCGACGAGCACCGTCTTACGTGCCCCCTGAAACAAAACGTATGGCTCCTCATCCAACGAATCGTGGGCTTTTACCTCCGTGCCCCGCCACCGACGGTAACCCCGGATTTCCTGCTGTTGCCCCAGACATTTCATTACCCTCTTGCTAAGCACCATACCCTAATCTGGTTTCGAGGACAAGCTTTAGAATATCTCTTTCAGAGTGGTCCACATACAGTCCTTGACTTCTGGTACAAAGTTGTGACCGCGCATAACACCCTCACCCGAAAACCGTCTTACCGGCAAACTTTTTCCGGTTATCTCCGCAGCGTCTTCCTTGACCCCCCTCAAAGTTGGGGTGTGCCATGTCTACCTGTCACATGATGCAACACCCTTATCCACGTTCTCATGCATCGACCAAGAACAAACACCAATTTTTTTTTTTTTTTAAACAGGAAGAAGACTGAATATGTTATATTTTGTTGTATTTAATGTTTTTCTTTTTTAATATATATATATATATTTGTTTAACTAACAGTCATTTGTATATTTTTAAATGGTACCTTGAAGAACTCTTGCATGGTGAATATATATGTACTTTTAGTTTGTTCAATACAAATTTTCAAACAAAAAAAAAAAAAAAAAAAAAAAAAAAAAAAAAAAAAAAACGTGGTCAGCGTGGCAGACTATCAATCCTAAGGGCCCGGGTTCGATTCCCGGCTGGGTCGGAGATTTTTTCCTCTCAGGGACTGGGTGTTGTGTTGTCCTAATCATCATCATTGCATCCCCATCGACGCAGGTCGCCGAAGTGGCGTCAAATCGAAAGACCTGCACCAGGCGAACGGTCTAACCGACGGGAGGCTCTAGCCACAGGACATTTCAACACAAAGTCAAGATAATATATTAGGATTGCCTACCTGGAATGATTTTTGTATCTCCAGAAAAGTTTAGTTTCTTGGACATGTCAGGTTTCTCAATGTTCCCATGTATGATCTTGTATGATCTTGTCTTGTCTGGCCTTACGGGAGTGATACGGAGAGGGCTGTACTATTTTTTCATAAGTCTTCTGAGTGGTTCGATGTAGCCCGCCACCAGTTCTTTTCCTGTGCCAGCGTATTCATGTTGGAGCAGCATCTGCACCCAAAGTTCGCAATTATTTCGTAGATACGTTTCTATCTCCATAGACCTCTGCAGTTTTTGTCTTGTCAGCTCCTTTGTAGTACCTTTAAAGTTATTCCTCGGTGCCTCAAGACGCATACTATCATCCTGTCCCTTCTCCTTGTCAATGTTTTCCACATCTTCATCGCCAAGTCTGTGGAGAACCCTCTTATCGTATCAGTCCACTAAATTTTCAACATCTTTCCATAGCATCTCAAACGGTTCGTTTTTCTTCTTTTCCCCTTCTACCACGGGCCACGTTGCGCTTCCGTACAATGTTGCACCCCACATAAAAATTCTCAAAAAATTACCCCTCAAAGGAAGTGCTGTGATACTAGCAGACATCATTCGGCCAGCAGTGGCCCCTTTTACTGGGCGATTGTGCGCTTTGTGTCCTCCTGTCATGTATTATTTTGCTTCAAAGTTATTAGAATTGCTCCACGTCATCAATGCATGGTCTCTAATTGTTTGTTCATTGCTAATATCATTTCTGTTACGTCTCATTACTTTCTTCTTTCTTTGGTTTACCCTCAGTCCATAGCGTATCTGCATTAGATTGTTTATTTCATTCAAGAGGTCCTGGAATTCTTCCTCATTGTCACCGAGGATAGTAATGTCATCAGCCATATAACTGTAATTTTTTCATCCTGAAATTTAATCCCGCCCCTGAACCTTTCACTTATGTCCGTAAATGCTTCTTTGACGTACATGTTGAATAGTAGGGGACAGACTGCACCCCTGTTTTACAGCCTTTCTAGGGCGAGCGCTTGGTTCCTGACATTTCAATTTTCCCTCTAGAATATTACACATATTACGTATTACCCTATTTCGTTACAGCTCACACCTACTTTATTCAGAAGATCGAAAAGCTTTTTCTACTTTACGTTGCCGAATGATTTTTATGAATCAAGTAATTATATGAATATAAATTGATATTTATATATTTTTTGCTTCCGTTATGAAATGAAACATCACAGCCGTATTTCTAGTTCCTTTGCCTTCCATCTTCTAACTGATCTGAGTTTTTTCCTTCTGTTCTGTATACTATTCTGGTAAGCAACTTGCATGCATGAGCTGTTAAGCTGATGCGAGACAGTGCACACTTATCTGCACCTCTTATCTTCAGGATTATGCTGACGATACTTTTCCGAAAGTCTGATGTTATTTCTCCAGACTCATACATTCTAGAAACCAACTAGAATAGTTGTTCGATTGATGATTTCTCCAACAACCCAATTATTTTAGAAATTCTAAAGGAATGTTATCTATGCCTTCCAACTAATGTGATCGTAAGATTTTCAAAGCTTTGTGAATCTCTCATATACTAGTCCACCATTTCGACTAATATTTCTTCTTCTGTAAAGTAACTAAACGCGTACTCCCGCTCGTAGAGGCTTTGGGCATATATGTATTGTGCCTCTCATCCGAATCAGCAGTGTAATTCTACTTGCAGTCTTAAGTTTTCTATACGCTGAATCAGTCCATCCCACAACCGTTTATTACACGATATTTTGCAGAATGAAGAAACTGCACAAAAGTTGCTTAATCCATAGTCTCTTCTTGTGTACAAGACCGGTTTCAGAGCATTTAAAATTCCATCATTTTGGAGGTGCAAATCCACCTGAACATACACTGCTGGCCACCGTAAATGCAACACTAAGAAAGACAAGAGGTAGCACAACAAAATTTATTTTGTAGATAACATGTTGACCAAGTATCAAATGATTAAGTTTGCAGACGTCTGTGACATGTGGTTCCTGCCAGAATCAGTAGCCAGAGTAGCCGCCATTGTTGGAGATCACCGCTGCCACACATCTCGGCATTGAGTCAAAGAGACGTTGGATGTGTTCCTGGGGTACAGCAGCCCAAGCAGCTTCCACACGTTGCCAAAGATCGTCTGGTGTGGCAGCTGGGGATGTAATCTGGGTCACTCGTTGAGCAACCATGGACCACATGTTTTCTATCGGCGAAAGATCCGGAGAGCGAGCCGGCCAGGGAAGCAATTCAATCTGGTTATTGACGAAGAACCTTTGGACAATGCGTGCCACGTGTGGTCGCGCATTATCCTGTTGAAATATGGCTGTGGCCGAGCCCTGAAGGTAAGGAAGGACAACTGGCTCCAGCACCTCGGATATGTAGCGCCGGCTATGTAAAATACCGGCAATGCGTACTAGAGGCGTGCGAGAGTAATATCCAATACCGCCCCATACCATAATACCCGTTGCAAGACCAGTGTGGCGGTGCATAATGCAGATGTCCAGCATCCTCTCTCCACGGTGTCTCCACACTCGAATCCGACCATCGTGGTGCTGCAGACAGAAGCGTTCCTCGTCAGTAAAGACAATGTCATTCCATTCTGCCGTCCACATCCGTCTGTCATCACACCATTGTCGACGGAGACGTCTGTGGTTCTGCGTCAATGGTAGACGAAGCAATGGACGTCTTGCGGACAGACCACTCTCCTGTAAACGGCGTCGAATGGTACGCGCGGACACTGGATGATGCGTTACAGACGCAGTGTGCTGTGCTATGGTTCGGGATGTCACTGAGCGATCCGTCACTGCCATGCGCACAATTTGCCTATCAGCACGTGCATTGGTGCACCGAGGTGAATGCGATCGACCACGTCGGTCCGTCGTACCCTCCTGCATCCAACGGTCACATATCCGCATTACAGTTGTTTGGTTTCGTCCAACACGACTAGCGATTTCTCTGTATGATAATCCACAATCTCGGTAAGCCACTATCCTTCCTCTGTCGAACTCGGATACTTGATCAAACGATGTTCGCTGTTGTCTACGAGGCATAACTGATCGTCTTGTGAAACAACCACAAGGTAAACACACGTGCCGAACGTACACTCGTCGAAATCGCCAAGCCTTAAATGGCACTATGAGGTGACGCCACAGGCGCGCGTGATGTGCGTCTGCGCTGAAATTCTAATCAGTTGCATATCTCATCGCTGCAAACCCATGGTGTAAATTTCACTTGATTCGGATGCTTCCTTCAGGGTGTTGCATTTACGGTGGCCAGCAGTGTAGAAAGGAAGAAATATCTCCCAACAAGGTTGCATCCCGAATAGTTTCTGCGTCTAGAGCCCCACAACATAGAAAGCACACAACAAAAGTGAAGAAGGACTTAAAAACGTTAAAAAGGACCCTTGCAATGGACTCAGAATATTCATCAGATATTCGTATCGAGGAGGTTACCAATACCCTGAAGAAGGTTAAACCAGGCAAAGCTCCGGGTTTCGATGGTATCCATCCTGAGTTCCTCATACATGTCGGGGCCTACACAAAACAATGGCTGGCTAAGTTCTTAACGGACATTCTCCATGTGGGTAACATTCCTCCCTCACTTAAACGAGCAAAGATCATCGCAGTCCTGAAACCTGGTAAACCAGGCGATAGACCAGAGAGTTACCGCCCCATTGCTATTCTCAATATGGTCTATAAATTACTAGAAAGACTGCTCCTCAACACAATAGGCCAAACTATATTCAAAAAAATCCCTATCGAACAAGCAGGATTTCGTCCCTATCACTGCTGTACAGATCAAGTCCTATCACTGACAACATATATAGAGGTTGCAGAAGAAACATAAAGTAGCTGCAGCATTCATAGACCTAACAGCAGCCTATGATACAGTTTGGAAACAGGGACTCATGTACAAATTAATCTGTGCCGTCCCCTGCAAGAAGATAATCAACCTCATTGACGATATGTTGTCAAGTAGAAACTTGCAAGTAATAATGGGGAATGAGAGAAGTAAACAGATGAAACTCAATAATGGACTCCCACAAGGCTCTGTCCTTGCGCCCCTTCTATTCAGCCTTTACATCGCTGACATGCCTGCAAACAGATCGCGCAAATTTGGTTATGCTGACGGCTGGGCTCTGGAAACAGCACACAGAAATATAGAAACTGCCGAAGATATCCTTACGAGTGACCTAGGGATTCTCAGCGAGTACTTAAGAAAATGGAGGCTACAAACTAATGCTAGAAAGACGAAAGTATCTGCTTTCCATTTGAAAAACAAAATGACCAACACAGAACTACATGTATATCTAGACGGGAAAATACTAAATCGCAACAAATACCCAAAATACCTTGGGGTTACCCTAGATAGGACATTAACATTCAAAGAACACCTGACGAAAACTGCAGCGAAACTTAAAACACGCAACAACATATTGCAGAAGCTCTGTGGCACCACTTGGGGCTCCACAGCATCTACCTTAAGAACATCCGCACTTGGCTTGGTGTATCCAGTGGCAGAATACTGTGCCTCAGTGCGGCTCAACACCAAACACACACACACATGGTAGATAGCCAACTCAATGCAACAATGCGTATTATATCAGGCACAATCAGGCTAATTCCTACAGTGTGGCTGCCAGTTCTCAGTAACATAGCCCCTCCTAACCTGCGCCGAGAACACGCTCTGGTTAGAGAATTTCAAAAAATCGTGACCAACCCTCAATTAAAAATCCATGAAGATACTCGCGACATCCAAGGAAACCGACTCCGGTCTAGGCATCCTCCACTAAAGACCGCACAGGCGCTGCACCAAACAAACTTTAAAATAAATGACCGATGGAAAGTGGAATGGGAGAGCAGAACAGCAGTAAACAGCCACAGTATACCACACATCTTTAGTAAACCAAAAGGATTTGATTGCCCTCGCAAAGTTTGGTCAACTCTTAATCGCATCAGAACCAACTGTGGGAGATGCGCCGACTCCTTACACAGATGGGGTAAACTTCCTTCGGCCGCTTGCGACTGTGGCGCTGAGAGACAGACGGTCAAACACACCGTGCAGGAATGCGCACTAAGGGCATATGTGGGTGACTCACAGGATTTCCTAATGGAAATCCAAGAGGCAATCGACTATATATTATCTAAGCTGGACTTTTGTTTGTGATTGCTCTTCTGCGAGTGTAAATTTACAATTGGTGGTGTCCTTATATACAAACTTATTTATTGTTCTGTTTATACATATGCGTTTTTTTAAAAATCGTTTTGTTTCTGTAATTTTTACTGTGATGTTATGAGCCATACGCTAAATAAATAAAAATAAATCCATCATCTGGTGAAGAAAATAAAGTCACCTAATGATCTGAGGTCATCCTCACCACAATGTTATCGTGGAATTGAAGGTTCCGTACGCTACTGGGAACACAAATAGGAATAACTGTTTATGTTCCCGGTCGTGCAGCACGGGGGAATGGTTTTATGGAACGTATGTTCCCTTTAGCCTTTTGACACGGAACCAGTGGTGGGCCTTAGTGTTAAACAAAGCGAACAGCACCAACTCATCTGCAGCAAAAGTTGCTTAACTCATGACAGGTTGACAGGTGATTTGTGGCAGGGGTCAACGACATCACTACCTGAGCGTTGTGCAGCTACGTACAGGCTCGCCAAAACACACCGACGAAGAAAAAAAAAAAAAAACGCCATACCACCGAGAAGGAGTTGTGTGACATTAACGAAAGTTAGTATGCGTGTTTCTACATCTGGAAGATGATGTCTACTCAAAGTTCACTACAGATGCAAAAGAGTGACACTTGTAGCGCCCCTATGAGCGTGTAAATCAGGTTCACTTTAAATACATGCTGTAACGGTTGTGAGCATTAGTAAGCTATGAGATTGGACGTGGTTAGTTGACGTTAGTCAAGAATGCCTTTACGGTGACGAAGACGCCATTGTCAACATCTCACTGAGTCTGAACGAGGTCGTGTTATAGGGTTGCGAGAAGCTGGACGTTCCTTCTGCGATATTGCAAAAGACTTGGCAGGAATCATTGTACATGACTATTGACAGCGGTGGTTACAAGAACGTACAGTCGCAAGAAGACCGGGATGCGCACGGCCACGTGACACTACCGAGAGGCCTTCGGCGCATCGTACTGCATCTTCAGTTGCAATATGAGCAGCAGCTGGCACCAAAGTAACACAACAAACTGTTACAAATCTCCTGTTGGCAGAACATCCGCAACTGAGCATTATAGCAGAGGTTGAGAATACCGCTTCAGTTGTCAATTACTTTATTTTCACACACGCAGAACATAAGCGGCGCTTATGTTCTGCGCTCATAGGCAGCACACCGCGCCTGGTACACGCGGCGCTCGGGGACCACAGCAAAGCTACGACACCTGGGGGTGGGTTTATGACAGTCCGAAACCGGTCGTGTGAAAATAAAGTAATTTACGACTGAAGCGATATTCTCAACCTCTGTTACAAATCCATAACTTCAAGGGTAGCGTATGTATGACTCATCCCAAACCACCGCCATTTGCGACTTCGGTGGTATTAAGCGAGAGCTCGTTGGAGGTCTATTGTCTTTTCTGATGAAAGCTAGTCCTGTCTCTGTGCCAGTGATGGCCGTGAGTTCATTATTAGGAGACCAGTTGAGAACCTGCAACCAACCTGTATGTATGCTAGACAAACTAGATCTACACCTGGAGTTACGGTCTGGGGTGCAATTTCGTATGACAGCAGGAGAACACTCATGGTTATTCCACACACCCTGACTGTGAACTCGTACGTCAGTCTCGTTATTCGTCCTGTTGTGCTGCCAATCATGAAAAGCAGTACGGGGGGGGAGGGGGGGGGGGTGTTCAGCAAGATAACGCTCGCACACATACAGCTGTTATAACACGACATGCTCTTCAGAGTGTCGACATGTTGCGGTGGTCTGTTCGATCATAGTATCTTTCTCCAGTCGAGCAGATATGGGACATCATTGGACGACAACGCCAGCGTCATCCATAAACACCAGTAACCGTCCTTATACTGCCGGAATAAGTGCAACAGACATGGAACTCCTAAACTGTAGACTTTCACTGCCGGAAATGTCATGTCCATTATAATTATCCGGCCTGTTACGCCGTGGTCGGTTGATGAATTCTGTGTCAACAGGGGGACTGTCAACAGTGAGCCAGTGGGTGTGTTGGACCTTCCATCGAGCTACGGACCCCCTTGAAGATGTCATCCGCAGACGGGGACGAAACGTTGGGAATTGACACAGAATTCATCAACCGACCACGGCATAACAGCCCGGATAATTAAAATGGACAAGACATGGAACTCCATTCCACAAACTGACATCCCGCACCTGTAAAACATAATGACGAACCTTTCCATGCTTGCATTCAACATTCTGGCGGTTTACCGGTTATTAATGTACCAGAAATTCACATGTGCAATGGCTTATCGCCCGCTTACATAAACCTGTAATCTTGCAATGTTAATCACTTGAATATATTACCTTCACAAATGTTTCTCGATATTTCGTTACTGTACATTAATTATTGCTTGGCGTTGCAATGTTAATCACTTGAATATATTACCTTCACAAATGTTTCTCGATATTTCGTTACTGTACATTAATTATTGCTTGGCGTTGCGATTTTTTTTCATCAGTGTAATACTGACCCGGAAAGTGTTTCATTCAACTTGAGATAGCGAACGAGGTGGCGCAGTGGTTAGCACACTGCACTCGCATTCGGGAGGACGACGGTTCAATCTCACGTCCGGCCATCCTGATTTAGGTTTTCCATGATATCCCTAAATTGCTCGAGGCAAATGCCGGGATGGTTCTTTTGAAAGGACATGGCCGACTTCCTTCCCCGTGCTTCCCTAATACGATGAGACCGATGACCTCGCAGTCTGGTCTCTTCCCTCAAAACAAACCAACTTGAGATAGGCAACCCAACTTGCAACCCAACTTACATAATCCACACCGACAGCGGATGATGTAAGTTGCGTAGCTCATCAAAAGGTTCGTGAAATACTTCCCGCATCAGTAGTTTCTTGCCCACACTGTATAAACATTTCGGCTTGCTCAGCTTGTTTCTTTTTGATAAGGTATTAACAAAGTCTTTATAGCCTCTGACAAGGGAACCTCCCCATCGCACCCCCCTCAGATGTAGTTATAAGTTGGCACAGCTGATAGGCCTTGAAAAACTGAACGCAGATTTATCGAGAAAACAGGAAGAAGTTGTGTGGAACTATGAAAAAAATAAGCAAAATATACGAACTGAGTGGTTCATGCACAACATAGGCAATTTTAAGGAGCAAGTGATCTCACGAGGGCCGTGGTCCCGTGGTTAGCGTGAGCAGCTGCGGCATGAGAGGTCTTTGGTTCAAGTCTCCCTCGCGTGAAAATTTTAATTTTTTATTTTCAGACAATTATTATCTGTCCGTCCGATGCGAGGTAACTGCGCCGTAGTATGGGGATGCTACACCTAAACAAACTTCGAAACACACGACGTCAGTCGGCTACAACGCACGGAAAAGAGAGTATTCCCCCTAACGAGGCTCCGTGGCTGGCAGTTGACTGTACGCTACTTTGGACGAGAGTGCATTAAATACGTGAGATGTATTCCGTGGGCAATATTAATCCAGCAAATATAGCGGACGGACGGAGAGACAATAATTGTCAGAAAATAAAAAAATTAAAATTTTCATCCGAGGGAAGACTTGAACCACGGACCTCTTACTTCGCAGCTGCTCACGCTAACCACGGGACCACGGCGCTCCTGAGCTTGTGTTATCATTGATGTTGCATATGTGCGCATGGACTACTCAGTTTGTATATTTTGCTTATTTTTTTCATAGTTCCACATAACTTCTTCCTGTTTTCTCGATTGATCTGTGTTCAGTTTTTCAAGGCCTATCCACTTTGCCAACTTATAACTAAATCTGAGGGGGGTGCGATGGGGAGGTTCCCTTGTGAGGATGTCTCCAGTTTTAAGAAACGTGGCTTTAGGTACAGAAAGGTGCATTAGACCATGTCATAATGGTGTACAACTAAAATCAATAAAACTGCAGAACTACCAAAAAATCTGTAAAGGAGATGACAACAGTAGAAATAATAACTGTCCCTTTCGATGAAACATCTCTCACTTTTTACTTTCCGCAAAGCCAATATATCTACCTGGTCGTTCCGCAGCGGACAAAATTGTCCTCAATATGGAGTGGTGGGGCGCTGACGCAGCCGCTCGTACCTGTCCCCCTCCTGCAGCCTGGAGCAACAGACGGGACGGGCCTCCGGTTCCTCGAGCACCGCCCCAACTCCTCCAGACACTCAGCGCCGGCGAGCACCCTCCCCCTGTCGCTTCTCGTTCTGGCAGCAGTTATTACACGGCCCTCCAGACTTCTCTCTCCACTCAGTCCGCGGACCAGAAACTCTTTCCTCCTGCCTGCTCCGGCTTTTTTCTTGACTTTCACGAGACTGTTTCAGCGCTGACGTGATGTTACGTACGTAGAGACGCGAGGAATTACGTCCACTACATCTACGTCTTTACTCTGTAAAACAATGTGAAATACAGGGCAACAGGTACTTTCTACTATATCCTAAATGAAGATTACATAAACGGATGGAGTGTATAAATAATGTAAGCTTCGCCACTTCTATGTATATTGTATATGTTCTATATAATATCTCATAATTTTATCTGCCTGACATCTACAGGATTGTTACAAAAGAAAATAATTTATGTGCTTACCTTCTTTTACACCTCACGGAAAACAGTTCTCTTTTATAAAAAATCCGACCCATAACTGAACAAATACAATCTAAATCTGCTTTAGTTTTCGTAGTGACAAGTAACTTACGCGTGGCGTAACAGAATAATTAAATGAGGGTTTAACAGAAGCTAAACCAAGACAGAACAGAAACCATGATTCTTAAAACAGATCTCGTGTAGCTACACGCTATCTGTGACTATGAATTGCACCTTATAGGTGTAAGTATTATGTAAATGTGTGGCAAGGTTCAATAAAAGTGAAGTAATATAGGAAAAAAATTACATGAATGAACAATATTGATGAAAAATATTGCACACTTAAACGAACGACATTGATGAAAAATACTGCATACACCAAATTAAATTTTTGGTTGTAAAACAAAATCTTTTTATTTATAATACCTATTCTAGGTTGTGGACTGATGTATAATAAAATACAGACTAATTTTTACTTCCTATAAATCAGAAGCTCAAATCAAATGGTTCAAATGGATCTGAGCACTATGGGACTTAAACACCTGAGGTTATCAGTCTCCTAGAACTTAGAACTACTTAAACCTAACTAAGCTAAGGACATCACACACATCCATGCCCGAGGCAGGATTCGAACCTGCGACCGTAGCGGTCGCGCGGTTCCAGACTGAAGCGCCTAGAACCGGTCGGCCAAAACGGCCGGCAAATTAGTAGCAGTGCATTCATTATTGGTAATGAGTAAAAGGAAAAATGACTATAACTAAGGGCCATGATAATATCCCCTTCGATAAATTGTGCTTTTATTATAATCATGCTTTATATTTCTTCACTTTCAGAGACGTAACATATTGCTTATATCATTGACGCCACGTTTAGCAGCTGAGTCGTATTCCATGGTCAATATAGCTAAATCTGACGGTCTGCTTTCACCCAAATTTTACCTTAAGTAGTTTTTCGTTGTATTTAATTTGTTGACTCTGCATACTCGAGATACTGTAGTCACAAGCATTATTGGCTTTATTACGATGTCTGGATAACCAACGCTCAGCATATCCGAAAGTACAGACACCACACATTCACTGAAGTGATTCGTCTCGATTGGCAACTAACCCACCTTCTTCAGTCCGGATGCGCAATTGCGTCCGACCTCTGGCGGTAATCTCAGTGCAGCGAGAATGGAGGACGAAGACAATGACTGCAGATAGGTGGCGCTTGAAGGGATTGTGGTCGGCGTGCCGAGATGGTCCTCGCAGCTGCGTGAAACACTCTCCCCGGGGAACGCTGTGGTTAATACAACTGCCGAGTAAGCAGGCGATCCTGGGTTCGAAACAGCTTTTCAGCACACATTTTCACTCGTCGCCGCTGATTCCATGTAGCGTCCGTATGCAGCTTTCATCATTCCTTGCTCTCTGCCACATCTACCTTCAATTTACATATAATGTATCACAGCTCCGGATTCTGTGTGGTGTCTGTTCTTTCGGACTGTTACGTTATGTTGACTCCGATTTATCAGAATTCGTCAACTATATCCTCTACAGTTATTATTGTGATATGAAGTTCATTACTGTTCTCATTTCTGCCACTAGTTTACTTTCCTTATTTTTTTGTTTACGCAATCCATATTTTGTTACAGCACACTGTTGATCCCCGCTTGTTAATCCTACACTTAAACCTTTCTTCTATTTCATTAATTTCTTCTTTGATGTAGAGGTTGAATATTATGGAACAAGGAATACTCCCCCACCTTTTGCTCTTTTTAACCGAGCTTGTCTGTCTTGGTTATCTAATCTTAGTATACCGTCTCATTTCTTGTACATTGCATATTACCCCTCTTTACCTATAGTTTACCCTTATTTTTACCGAGCGAGGTGGCGCAGTAGTTAGACACTGGACTCGCATTCGGGAGGACGACGGTTCAATCCCGCGTCCGGCCATCCTGATTTAGGTTTTCCGTGATTTCCCTAAATCGCTCCAGGCAAATGCCGGATGGTTCCATTCAAAGGGCACGGCCGACTTCCTTCCCCATCCTTCCCTAATCCGATGAGACCGATGAACTCGCTGTCTGGTCTACTTCCCCAAACCAACCAACCAACTAACCAACCACCCTTATTTTTCTGAGAATTTCAAACGACTTATACAATTTTCCAATGCTGAATGTTTCTCTTGGTGGACAAACACCAAGACAGTACAGAGGTTTTTCTCATGTCTTCCCTCCATTACCTTGCGCAATGCTCGACATGCCTCTCAGGTCCTTAAGTCAACCTGATAATAATCTAAAACGGTATTTATATTTTTTCTAAATTCTTCTATATATTATTCTTATCAGCGTCTTGGCTGCATGAGCTCATAAGATGATTGTGCGATATTTTGTATTTCTCACCCCCTGACACATAACGTTGATAGTAATACCGGTTGCAGCCTTCAAAATCTCCTCATTTTGGTGAGTATGAGAGATCATACGCGTATTCAGGTATGCAATTTCGAGTTGAAGCCACTCATTGATCCCATAGAGCCACCAAATTGCGTAGACGTTAATTGCTACGTTCATTGCCACGTTTCATCCACTAGATCCTGACTTTTTGAACGATACTGAGAGCTGGTGATTTAGTGGGCCATTCATGTTGCCGTAATTTGTCTGTCTGAATATTCATCACATTTGGAAAACATAAATGCAGCTTTCTGAACACAGCTTTTGCTATCTCGGAAGACGGGAGAGTCCACAGCACGCCGTGTAGAAGGAAGGACAAGGCTTGGTCACAGAGAATGCTGAAATAAACGTCGTTGTTCATGGTCATGCTGACGTAAATGAGTCAGCCCAAATCATGGCACAACATGATCAGACCTGCACTCTCTACACACTGCAAGTGAAATGTCTGACTGGGATGCCTTGTATCTTGTGAAAAAAGCCGAAATTTCCGCGAGTCAGCGTGTGTGTTGCTTGAACCACTGAAGATGTGAAGCTTTGTGTGGCTGCTGTGAACAGATGTGTCTAGCGAAAGTGCTTGTTAGGTATGAAACCGAATGTCATGGACAAGGCCTGGCTCTCGTCCCTGGTCGGTCAGAATCCTACACTGTGTTGCTTGAATGCGAGTGGGATATCGTTCCCTGCAGACACTTAAGTCAGTCCACGTAGATATACTACGAAGGGAGATCAGAAAGCCTTCGCCCCTATTTTTTTTTGGCCAAATTACGAATGCAGATGCAAAGTTAACATATCCGTTGGACCTTTATTGGTTCGTATTGGCCTTATTTGACGGTAACTGCACAGCAAGGTGATGCTGAGAGTTGTTAAAGATGGAGGTTGTGCTTCACATTCCAGCAACGAATTTTGATTCGTTATCTATGGAGCAAGGGACGAACGCCCATGACCATCAGCAGGGAAACGCAGCCCACATATGGGGAAAACAGCCTCGCTTTGAGAACTGTAAGGTGGTGGGGTTGCGAGTTCGACAAAGGCCGTGAAGTCTTGCATGATAATGACCGGTCGAGGAGACCGCGTTCGTCGCTGACTGAAGACATTTTCCGCGTGGATGCAATGGTGAAGGTAGATCGGTGTGTCGACATCACGGCCATTTCCCGGGATCTTGGATTATCGTATGATTATGACACCATTCACGCATCCTTAGGGTACCGAAAGGTTTCATGTCAGTGGATGTCTAAATAATTGGATGACGCAAAGAAAGGCAAGCGAATGATGTCTTCACTGAGTCATCTGGGACGGTACTCCAAGGAGGGTACGACGTGCGACAATGAAGTAATGAGACTGATGTGAAAAAATGTTGCTTATCGTTTTAGTCACGTTTAGTGATGTCTCCTTCAAAGTAGTTCCCTTCAGACTGCACACACTTTTTCCAGTGCTTCTGCCATTGATAGTAACATTTCTGGACCTCATCTTCTGTAATATCCTCCAAGACCCTCGTCATAGCTTTTTGGATATCTTGTGCTGTTTGAAAATGGTATCCCTTGACGCCGTTTTGGCTCTTGGAAGTAGAAAAAAGTCGCATGGAGCGATATCTGGTGAATAAGGTGGCTGTGGTAGTACTGAAATTTGTTTTGAGGTTAAAAATTGCTGTACTGACAGAGCAGTATGGGATGGCGCATTATCGTGATGCAGAATCCAATTATCAGCAATATTGGCACGGACACGAAGAACTCTTCTACGATGTGTTTCTAAAATTTCTTTGTAGTAATATGGGTTAACTGTTTGTCCAGGAGGCACCCACTCTTTATGAACAATTCCAATAGAATCGAAGAAGCACACAAGCATGCATTTCACTTTTGACTTTGACATGCGAGTTTTTTCTCTGCCTGGGTGATCCCTTTGAGCACCATTGCGAACCTTGGCGTTTTGTCTCTGGATCGTACTGAAAAAACCAACTTTCATCACCGGTGATAACACGGCTCGACAAATCCGGATTTATTTCCGTTTGCTCTAACAGATCGGCTGCCACATTTTTCCGTGTTTCTCGCTGTTGTGGTGTGAGATTTTCGGGGACCATTTTCGCACAAATCTTTCTCATACCAAGATTTTCAGTTATTATTAGACGAACAGTTTCTCGATTGACGTTCAGTTCTTCTGCAGTCATTTTCACGGATAATCTTCGATCACATCATACGAGTTCACGCACCCTGGCCAAGTTTAGACCCGTCCGTGAGGTTGAAGTTCGTCCACTGCGGTCTTATCTTCAACATTAGTTCAGCCTTCACTAAACATTTTATGCCAACGAAAAACTTGAGCTGTTAACATAACCTCCTCTACAAAAGCCTTCTGAAGCTTAATGTAAGATGTCGTCGTGTTTCCACCCAATTTAACGCAAAAAGAAATGGCGTACCGTTGCGCAATATTATGAGGTTCCATTTCCGTGACGAGAGATACAAACACGTGTTAACTTTTTACAGCACAACTCACTACTGAGCAGTTGCATAGATGTGCTGTTTGGACTAGAAGCAGCTTATTGACCAAGGTCAAAGATAATGTGCCTACGCAAGCCTGTACGGTTGCCACATCTTGCAAAGAAAGTCAGTCTCATTACTTTATTGTCGCACCTCGTAAATGTTTCCTAGACCGCATTCTTACTGGCGATGAAACGTGGCTACTGCATTTCACAGTCTAATCAAAAAGATGGTTCAAATGGCTCTAAACACTATGGGACTTAACATCTGAGGTCATCAGTCCCCTAGACTTAGAACTATTTAAACCTGACTAACCTAAGGACATCACACACAACCATGACCGAGGCAGGATTCGACCCTGCGACTTTAGCAGCCACGTGGTTCCAGACAGAAGCGCTTATAACCGCTCGGCCACAGCGGCCGGCATGGCGGAATCCAAGCAGCAGAGCTTGGTGTGGAAACATTCGGGTTCGCCTGTGACAAAAATATTCTGCTCAACGCCATCTGTTAGGAAAGTGATGTTAACGGGTTTCTGGGACAGCCATGGATCACTCCTGCTGGATTTCATGCCACAAGGTGCAACCAGGAATGCCGACAGTTACTGTTCCACGCTGCCACGTCTGAGGGTTGCCATCAAGCGAAGACACAGAGGGATTCTCGGTGTAGCTCAAAATGGCTCTGAGCACTATGGATCGTAATATCTCAGGTCATCAGTCCCCTAGAACTTAGAACTACTTAAACCTAACTAACCTAAGGACATCACACACATCCATGCCCGAGGCAGGATTCGAACCTGCGACCGTAGCGGTCGCGCGGTTCCAGACTGAACGCGCCTAGAACCACTCGGCCACCATTGGCCGGCATTCTCGGTGTGGATAACGTGATTCTTCTCCTCGACAAGCGAGACCACACGTGGCAGTAAGAACTGCCGAAAATCTTATGACATTTAACTACGAGATTCTGGACTACCCTGCATACAGTCCAGACCTGATCCCTAATGATTTCCACGTTTTTGGACCGTTCAAGAAATTCCTGGCAGGACTGCAGTCCAACGGTGGTTCCATAGTCAGTTGGACGAATTGTACCGCAGGGGCATCTCAAATTTAGTGCTGCGATGGGATGAATATGTGAAACGGGGTGGAAACTATGTGGAAAAATAACATAAGGCACGTATAAAAGGATGTATGTTTGTCGTTAGCTGTATGTACCTTACTTCGGCTAGTAAAAAATAGGGCAAAGAATTCCCGATTTGCCCTGGTAACGCACTGGACAACACAATGTATATTGCGACAATGGTCACGTCCAAACACGATTTCTGCTTTTTGTCCTGTTTCTATACAATCGACTGACATATACTCACCCGTTAGCGCCAAATCTTATGTCAACGGTTTAGAGTCACATTGCCAGTTCCACAGCATCAATAGCGCTCCAAAGCGACCATTGTGCTCTTTCAAGTGGGTGATGAATGTATGGTCTGCTGAGCTTCTTAGTCTTGACAAAGATAGATGACTCTTTGCGTACTATGCCAAACTTCCTAACTTGAACTATTTGCAATACTCAAGTGCATTCTTTGTTATACGATTTATTGTATCTTATACGACTCGCACTGTAGTTACTTCCTCCTGTACTTACCCAACACTGCAGCATCCTGCGCACAGCCGGGATCCTTCAGCGTGTGGTTTTTACATCTTCGGCGATCTGATGAAAGACATGCGTGGACGTCGGTTTCTATCGGACAAGGAAGTACAAGAGCGTGTGCAACTGTGGATCGGTCAGCGGCCGACCGCGCTCTACGAAACAGGAATTGATGGTCCCGTCTTCCAGCAGGATGAACGTCTGAACTTGTGTGGTGGTTGCTTTTGAATGTCCGTCCCGATAGCTGAATGGTCAGCGTGACGAATTGCCGTCCTACGGGCCCGGGTTCCATTCCCGGGTGTGTCGGGTATTTTCTCCGCTTAGGGACTGGTGTTGTGCTGTCTCCATCATCATTTCATCCCCCTCCGGCGCGCAGGTCGCCGAATATGACGTCGAATAAGACCTGCGTCAAGGCGGCCGGAGCTGCCCCACAAGGGGCCTCCCGGCCAATGACACAAAACGCTCATTTCCATTTCCACTTTTGAATGGAACCATATCATGATCCCGTTGAGATACGTGTTCGGTTATCATTTGATTGCCCCTTAAGGCTGACCGGCACTTGGTAATCCCGTCCACTGCTTTCCGTTTTCTAACTAAAATATTATTTTTCGCTCTTCTTTTACCCTCGATCATGCCCTCCATTATCAACCGCAGAAGTACATAATTGATGTTCCGCAATACATCCTAAGTATGCAGCTTTTCTTCTTTTGTTGTTGCTGTTTGTGTATTAGTCACAATATTTCTGCGTTTGTTAATCCTGTATAAGAAATTGAAAACGATGATCGAACATGGGATGAACCTAGTCTTCCACTGACAGAGGTGAAACCTTGTTGCAGTATGTCCACATCGATCTACGATGTAAAGTGTGATGGCGCTGCATTATTCGCAGGCGTTCTCCATACGCCTTCCAAATCTGACAGTCCCGTGGCCAGAATTGGGCGTTCCATTAATTAAAAAGATTCGGCGGACGCCACGTGCAATGCCCACACGTCCCCGTTCCTCACCCCTCAGCCTCTGTCGCACACGAGTTCACCGGAATGTTGATTGTCTGACCGCAATTCCCGCTAACGAGTTGCCTACCACTAAGAATTCACTCAAATGGCTAACAATCATAGAGATTTGTGTCGACTACTGTAGGCCGTATTCTGGGAGCCCTATGTGTGACGTGAAATCTTCTTGTCAAATGTCGGACAGTAATAGCACATTGATTTTTTTTATAATTAAAGGTGACGTAGTGTCCTATTAAACTATTTTATAAATTAGAACTGACGCAATTGTGTAAGTGATTAATGATGACGGAATAATTGCCGTATCGTGCGGAAGTCTGACACTACTAATGTAACATAAGTGCAGTTTCTACCCATACAATAAAAAAAAGGAAGTAATAACACAATGGAGCTTTGAACCATAACGGTATTCACAACAGCCTCAACACAAATTTTACTACATCGTTCGTTTGAGATACTTTGATGAGAAACGTAAACATGAACTGTTTCTACATTTCAGAAAAAGCAACAAAAATAGTTTAAATGAAGCGGAGACCTTAAAATCTTAATACTTTTTTCGATTTTTGTGCATTCCTCATAACTTTTTTTGCCAACTATAGGGCTTTGATAATTTCTAATATATTTATTTACTAATATTTCAATGTTGTATTCACATACACAATGCCTTTTTCCTTAATGAAGCAATGTGAAGTCAAATTAATTCGTAATGAAGTCAAAATTCCAACTGGCGTTCGGAACAATGAAATGAATCATTCTTTTACCAAAACATACAACACCTGACCTGCTCTTTTCCTAAAATTCCTTCATGAACAATTTTCTCTCTATTCCTCCACAGTCACTTAAATGTTTCATTTTCGTATTTCTCATTCTATTCACTTAACCCGATTAACACATTCCAGTGCAGCAGATATGGTGTCTTCTTCGTATAGAGTCGAAGGACAAGATTTTAGATACTGAGTTACTCATTCTTTCAACCCCTGCTATCACAGTTTACATAATTAATAACTGGTGTGGTAATTTCCAATACTTTTCCTAACTCTAAGTAGCTTGTATCTGTTATTTCCACCTCAGTTCAGCTCTTCCTCAGCATCCCTGTTGTTCCGTCATTCTCCTTTCCTACACTTCTCAGTGTTAATGAAATACTCACTGTTCTTACAACAAAAGTGTTAAAATCCTTGAGTTATTCTGCTGAAGAGTAATCATTCGCTAATGCCGATGAGAGATAAGCTTGAATGTGCCAATTTTTGGCATTATGAGTGAGCGTCGAGAATATTACTGTCCGTCTCCTTAACTGTGTGGACAACTTGTCCGACTGTTATTCCGAGGACACGGCTACTGATTCCGATTCTGGTGTATTTTTCAATTACGATAAAACACTCGTGTTTTGAGACGAAAGTCTTATGAGAATCGTACCGCGGTACTATGAAAAAACTAACCTGCAAAAACCAACGTTTTGGCCACGGTCACAGTGGCCTTCTTGTGGGCCTACTGATACGCATTAGTTGTGTGGAGCCGCTTATATTTTCTCACGGCTGCTGACTGAGAATGACATTTCGTCATAATTTTAAAATTACACTGTTTTGACCGGTCACTAGAGGCGGAAGGTGCGGCAACTTTATTAAAGTATGTTGCTAGGGAGCGGGGATCGGCTGTTGTCCGTTGCTTCTTGCATTCTTTTCTATGACTTGTGGTCATCGGCGAATGAGGCGTGGGCTCCTGTTGTCCTCCTGCTGGACGCAGGCCGCTCGGCGGCAGTTACTCCCCAGTAGTCTCGCATCACATGTTGTTGGTGCGGACCGATGGACTCCGAGTGCTGGCAGCCAGGAAGACTTCATCCTCTCTTTCCATATTGTTAGTGTCTCACTATTTCAATGCATGCGTGGTGTAAGGGCTAGCCGGCCCGGTACCTCATCGCATCTGAGGCCTGCCCTCTGTAATAAAAAACTGAGTGAAGGGATCAACGATGGACGTGAACGTGTGTCATGTGACCAAATGGAACAAACAATAACGAACAAAATGAAAAAGACGGGAGAAAATGGGATTGCATCTTTGATTAGTCCTGGGTTCGAGCCTCGCCACTGCTTAAATGTTTAATAAAAGTCATCAGTAATGGCAACCGAAGACTAACAGCATAAGAAGTCACCCTCGTCAAAGGCGGCTGGGGAGCAGACAGAGGTTCAGGGCACACTCTTGCTCTTTGCTTGGGAAACTGCCCCTAAAAGGGGGAAAATAAGCAATGATCAAAGGCACGAGGGTACAGAAGGCAATGCAAACCACTGAATTAACGGGGAAACATAAGTACAAAGAAGGTAGCTGCGAAGAAACCATGGGTAACAGAAGAAGTACTTCAGTTGATTGATGAAAGGAGGAAGTACAAACATGTTCCGGGAAAATCAGGAATACAGAAATACGAGTCACTGAGGAATGAAATAAATAGGAAGTGCAGGGAAGCTAAGACGAAATGGCTGCAGGAAAAATGTGAAGACATCGAAAAAGATATGATTGTCGGAAGGACATACTCAGCATACAGGAAAGTCAAAACAACCTTTGGTGACATTAAAAGCAACGGTGGTAACATTAAGAGTGCAACGGGAATTCCACTGTTAAATGCAGAGGAGAGAGCAGATAGTTGGAAAGAATACATTGAAAGCCTCTATGAAGGTGAAGATTTTTCTGATGTGATAGAAGAAGAAACAGGAGTCGATTTAGAAGAGATAGGGGATCCAGTATTAGAATCGGAATTTGGAGGACTTACGGTCAAATAAGGCAGAAGGGATGGATAACATTCCATCAGAATTTCTAAAATCATTGGGGGAAGTGGCAACAAAACGACTATTCACGTTGGTGTGTAGAATATATGAGTCTGGCGATATATCATCTGACTTTCGGAAAAGCATCATCCACACAATTCCGAAGACGGCAAGAGCTGACAAGTGCGAGAATTATCGCACAATTAGCTTAACAGCTCATGCATCGAAGCTGCTTACAAGAATAATATACAGAAGAATGGAAAAGAAAATTGAGAATGCGCTAGGTGACGATCAGTTTGGCTTTAGGAAAAGTAAAGGGACGAGAGAGGCAATTCTGACGTTACGGCTAATAATGGAAGCAAGACTAAAGAAAAATCAAGGCACTTTCGTAGGATTTGTCGACCTGGAAAAAGCGTTCGACAATATAAAATGGTGGAAGCTGTTCGAGATTGTGAAAAGTAGGGGTAAGCTATAGGGAGAGACGGGTCATATACAATATGTACAACAACCAAGAGGGAATAATAAGAGTGGACGATCAAGAACGAAGTGCTCGTATTAAGAAGGGTGTAAGACAAGGCTGTAGCCTTTCGCCCCTACTCTTCAATCTGTACATCGAGGAAGCAATGATGGAAATAAAAGAAAGGTTCAGGAGTGGAATTAAAATACAAGGCGAACGGATATCAATGATACGATTCGCTGATGACATTGCTATCCTGAGTGAAAGTGAAAAAGAATTAAATGATCTGCTGAACGGAATGAACAGTCTAATGAGTACACAGTATGGTTTGAGAGTAAATCGGAGAAAGACGAAGGTAATGAGAAGTAGTAGAAATGAGAACAGCGAGAAACTTAACATATTGATGGTCACGAAGTCAATGAAGTTAAGGAATTGCGCTACCTAGGCAGTAAAATAACCAATGACGGACGGAGCAAGGAGGACATCAAAAGCAGACTCGCTATGGCAAAAAAGGCATTTCTGGCCAAGAGAAGTCTACTAATATCAAATACCGGCCTTAATTTCAGGAAGAAATTTCTGAGGATGTACATCTGGAGTACAGGATTGTATGGTAGTGAAACATGGACTGTGGGAAAACCGGAACAGAAGAGAATCGAAGCATTTGAGATGTGGTGCTATAGACGAATGTTGAAAATTAGGTGGACTTATAAGGTAAGGAATGAGGAGGTTCTGCGCAGAATCGGAGAGGAAAGGAATATGTGGAAAACACTGATAAGAAGAAGGGACAGGATGATAGCACATCTGCTAAGACATGAGGGAATGACTTCCATGGTACTAGAGGGAGATGTAGAGGGCAAAAACTGTAGAGGAAGACAGAGATTGGAACACGTCAAGCAAATAATTGAGGACGTAGGATGCAAATGCTACTCTGAGATGAAGAGGTTAGCACAGGAAAGGAATTCGTGGCGGGCCGTATCGAACCAGTCAGTAGACTGATGACCAAAAAAAAAAAAAAAAAACGGTAGTAGGTAGTATAGCGCACGTTCTCAAGGACACGGGCTGCAGAGGTTCAAACAAAATAACGGTGACATACCAAATGGCTCTGAGCACTATGGCGCTTAACATCTGAGGTCATCAGTACCCTAGAACTTAGAACTGTTTAAGCCTAACCAACCTAACTAACCCGTCGTCAAACGGGCCGACGGGCCGACGGGCCGACTTGGAGCAGGAGAGGCACCACAGGACGTTTTAATTTCCACTGTCTATGCTTTTACAAATAAATTCATAAAACTTTGTCTTCATTCCCAGGAAGAATTCAGGATTCATACTCATAGCAGTGGAAGTTCAAAAACATTACAAAAATAATTTCCTCATTTTTTCACTTATGCCGGCCGCTGTCGCCGAACGGTTCTAGACGCATCAGTCCGGAACCATGCTGCTGCTATGGTCGCAGGCTCGAATCCTGCCTCGGGTATGGAGGTGTGTGATGTCCTTAGTTTAGTTAGGTTTAAGTAGTTCTAAGTCTAGGGGACTGATGACTTCAGATGTTAAGTCCCATAGTGTTTAGAGCCATTTCACTTACTATTCGCTGCATTTGTTGCTATATACCTATAGAACCTTTGACGAATTTTGCACAGCATACAAACCATACTTACTGGTGTGTGAAACTCTAGACTTTATGTAATTTATGAAAAAAAACGAATAAGCTGTTAATTTTAAACTTCATGTTGAGAAAAACCTCAAACATCATTGCTAAGAAACTCAATTTTTATCACAGTTTTAAACAGATTTAAAAATTCTAGAGTTTCATACACCTGTAGGTAAGGTTTGTATGCTGTGCCAATTCATTGAAGAATCTCTCTTACTTATGAAGAAAACTGTACCTATAGCAACAAATGCAGCCAATAATAAGGAAAAAATGATGAAATTTCAGTTGTAAAAAAATTATTTTGCTATGTTTTTGAACTTCCAGTGCTGTGAGTGTGAATCCTGCGTCCTTCCTGGTCATGCAGACAAAGTATTGTGAATTTATTTGTAAAAGTATAGACAGTGGAAATTAAAAGGTCCTCTCGTGCCTCTCCTGCTACAAGTCAGGCCGTTTGACGTCCAACCTACCTTAAAGACACATAACGTGTAACCATAGGATATGTTTCTTGTAACTGAAATAGCGTCATGGTGACCTCCCCATTCGTAAGGGGGAGTGCTGACTGCAGTTCGATGATTTCTGGCCCCCGCTTTCTTTTGTTTGGTGTCTTGGCTGTATGGATGATTGCATGATTGTAGTCGTTTGCCGAACGCTGTGCGCACTCGTTTGAACTCTTGTGTTATGTTTTGAGCATCACTTAGGCGCTGCCCATGGATGGCCACAGAGCGTATAAATGAGTTCTTCCGCGCACAGTGGTGGTTGAATTAGGCGTGCAAATACCCGCAGTATATATAGGGTTTATGCATGTGCCCCAGTGTGAAGTCCTTGTCCTGTGCATTTCCACGTCCAAGAATGGCACTGCGCCATTCTTCTCTACTTCGTTTGTGAACTATACTTCCCGGTGCATTTTATTCAGGTAATCGTGAAACCTGTGTAGCTCCTTGAGCCTTGAGGCCATTCAGCGAGTATTTCGTCCAAGTATCTGAACGACCATCGTGGGCTTCAAGGAGCTGAAGAAAGTGCCGTTGCTTCGAAGTTGTCTATAACTATACACTCTTCAGAAAAAGTTTGGAATACTGCCGCATTATTTAATCTACAATACTAGAGGTCTCATTGATCGCGGCATTTAATGCATTATCCAGTTACATATCATATACTGGACGGTGTTTACTACAGGCATGCCCTGTGGCCGTTTCCCGGCCATGTAAATACACTCCTGGAAATGGAAAAAAAAACACATTGACACCGGTGTGTCAGACCCACCATACTTGCTCCGGACACTGCGAGAGGGCTGTACAAGCAATGATCACATGCACGGCACAGCGGACACACCAGGAACCACGGTGTTGGCCGTCGAATGGCGCTAGCTGCGCAGCATTTGTGCACCGCCGCCGTCAGTGTCAGCCAGTTTGCCGTGGCATACGGAGCTCCATCGCAGTCTTTAACACTGGTAGCATGCCGCGACAGCGTGGACGTGAACCGTATGTGCAGTTGACGGACTTTGAGCGAGGGCGTATAGTGGGCATGCGGGAGGCCGGGTGGACGTACCGCCGAATTGCTCAACACGTGGGGCGTGAGGTCTCCACAGTACATCGATGTTGTCGCCAGTGGTCGGCGGAAGGTGCACGTGCCCGTCGACCTGGGACCGGACCGCAGCGACGCACGGATGCACGCCAAGACCGTAGGATCCTACGCAGTGCCGTAGGGGACCGCACCGCCACTTCCCAGCAAATTAGGGACACTGTTGCTCCTGGGGTATCGGCGAGGACCATTCGCAACCGTCTCCATGAAGCTGTGCTACGGTCCCGCACACCGTTAGGCCGTCTTCCGCTCACGCCCCAACATCGTGCAGCCCGCCTCCAGTAGTGTCGCGACAGGCGTGAATGGAGGGACGAATGGAGACGTGTCGTCTTCAGCGATGAGAGTCGCTTCTGCCTTGGTGCCAATGATGGTCGTATGCGTGTTTGGCGCCGTGCAGGTGAGCGCCACAATCAGGACTGCATACGACTGAGGCACACAGGGCCAACACCCGGCATCATGGTGTGGGGAGCGATCTCCTACACTGGCCGTACACCACTGGTGATCGTCGAGGGGACACTGAATAGTGCACGGTACATCCAAACCGTCATCGAACCCATCGTTCTACCATTCCTAGACCGGCAAGGGAACTTGCTGTTCCAACAGGACAATGCACGTCCGCATGTATCCCGTGCCACCCAACGTGCTCTAGAAGGTGTAAGTCAACTACCCTGGCCAGCAAGATTTTCGGATCTGTCCCCCATTGAGCATGTTTGGGACTGGATGAAGCGTCGTCTCACGCGGTCTGCACGTCCAGCACGAACGCTGGTCCAACTGAGGCGCCAGGTGGAAATGGCATGGCAAGCCGTTCCACAGGACTACATCCAGCATCTCTACGATCGTCTCCATGGGAGAATAGCAGCCTGCATTGCTGCGAAAGGTGGATATACACTGTACTAGTGCCGACATTGTGCATGCTCTGTTGCCTGTGTCTATGTGCCTGTGGTTCTGTCAGTGTGATCATGTGATGTATCTGACCCCAGGAATGTGTCAATAAAGTTTCCCCTTCCTGGGACAATGAATTCACGGTGTTCTTATTTCAATTTCCAGGAGTGTATGCCGCAGTGGTACACCGCAAGCAGTCTAGTGTCAACAACAGCTTCACTCAGTTTGTGTTCAGCACTGCAGGAAGATGCCACGTAGAGGCAAACAATACTTTGATAAGAGTTAGGATAAAGGCTTTACTTTCAGCAAGTCATAGACAGCGAGATTTTGCCCATCGGTTACATGTCACTCAAAGTAGTGTGTCTAGATGTGGAGAAAGTACAGAAACAGGGGAATTATAAACGATAGATCTCGCAGTGGTCGACCTCATAAGCAACAGCAATGCATGATCGTTTCCTCAAACTGTCGGCCCAACATTAACTGCCAGAAATATTGGAAATGCCTTCTCTTGGCCAACAGGAATTCGTATCTCAGACCAAACAGTGCGTAGAAGATTGCGTGAGGGGGTCTTCATTCCAGAAGACCAATGAAAAATTTTGCACTGATCCAAGGGTACTGACGCTGTGGAAGGACCTGGGCTCTTGCACATTAACAGTGGACCATTTCAGAATGGAGTAATGTCATGTTTGCTGAGAGTACCAGAACACTGGACGTATTAAGGTTTAGAGAAGCGCTAGACGACACCGGGAACGACGATTCGTTCAGGAAGTCCATCCGTTTCCTGGTGGAAGTGTAATGTTCCGGGTGGCAATAATTATGGGAAGGCGGACCCCTTTAATTCCCATCTACGGCAATTCGACTGTCCCCGGTAACTTCAAGAGGTCTGCAAAAGACTGTAAGCCTCCACAGACGTGCAAACAGTGACAGCTTCCTCTTAGTTAGTGACAATGCCAGATCGCACCGTACTCTAGCAGTGTTTCGGTATCTTCAAAGATACAACATCAACCAAATGGATTTGACGTCACAGTACTCCGTCATGAACTCAAATGAGCATGCATGCGACCTGTTGATGGCCACTACACTGCCGCCGAAACCACCTGACAATCATCAGGACCTCACTGAAGTTGCCATTAAGTGGAACCTCATACCCCAAGACAAACTTGATGGTCTGATAAAGGTAATGTCTCGCAGATTGGAAGAACTCATTCGTGTGCAGGGACTGATAATCATCATCATGAGGAAAATGTTTCCATTGGTTTTGTTTTTCACGATGTACACTTAGAAGAGAGCCTGCTTTGTTTTGTAATGATTTTTTTGCAACTAACCAAAATTGTTCTTGTTTTAAGAAATAGTTATGTTCGGTTTGTTAATAAGGTGTGGCAAAAAACTAACGGGTGTAGTATAAGAAGTCATTGTAGTAAACTCTACGATATTCCAAACTTTTGTTGAGGTGTGTATCCGCTCCTAACGGGGATAAGGGAGGCACCATTGCTACGCCAGCCTTGACGAAACGCAGGATCAGGGAGCCACATGAATACTAAAACACCCTAACAACATGAACACAGAGGATGGACTCGGGCTCGCCCCATCCTGGCTGCCAGCCTTCGACAGGCCGCCCCAACAAGACGTGGCGGGAGCGCTACCGGCGAGTAGCTGTAGCCGCGCGGCCTGCGGCCACCAGGAGGAAAACAGGACCCCTCGTCTCGTTCGCCGGTGACCACCAGTCATAGCAAACAATGCAAGAAGCTATAGACAAGAGTAAGTCCCCACTCCCTCCACCGTAGCAATAAAGTTCCCGCCTCTTCCGCCTCAAGTGACCAAACATATCAAAGAAACTTTAAAATTGTGACGCAACGTCATGCTCTGTGAGCAGCAACGGCAACATATAAGCGATTGTATGTCCATTCTTCGAACTGGGAGTCTTGGAGACCACGGACGTTCACTACTGTAAAAAAATGAAACGTCTATAGCCGTCCTTATCATCTTATTTATTGTGTAGCTACCAGTTTCGGCGCTTCAATGCGCCATTTTCAGGCCTTAGTTGATGCTGAAGTTATTACGATCCATATAAGCTGTATCTGTGGCCAGCATAACTGGTTTACGCAGAAAATCTGCTGGCAACACAGTTACGGATATCCTGCGTAAACCAGTTACGTTGGCCAGTGATGCAGCGTATATATGGATCGTGATAAACACTTCAGCATCAACTAAGGCGGGAAGATGGTGCAATTGAAGCGCTGGTACTGGTAGCTACACAATAAATAAGACTATAGGGTCGGATGTAGGCGTTTCACTTTCTTACAAATATAAGCGACTCCGCACAGCTAAAGCACGTTAGTAGACCCAGAAGAAGACCACTGTAATCGTGTCCGAAACGGTGGTTTCTCCAGCACAGTTTTCTGCTGTAGCCAATGCCCTTGCCGCAGTGGTAACAGGGTTTCTGTCATATCATGGAAGTTAAGGGCTGTAAGGGTTTGGCTAATACTTGGATGAGTGACCATTTCGGTCTGCAGAGCGGCTGTTACCACGCAGGCTGCACTCAGCCCTTGTGGGACCAATTGAGGAGCTAGTTTAGTGAGAAGTGGTTATGCAAACTGGAAACTCCAGAGGATGCCCCTCTGTATCCGCACCCAGTGACACCTCCGGCTGAGGATGACACGGCGGTCGGTCCTTACCTTTGGGCCTTTCGAGGACTGTTCGAATGGTGTTTATCTTAGTTTTAGTTTTGTACATTATGACATGGTATAATAGTAGATTTTTACGTCAACTGATTCTGACCGCGGAGGCCTATGCAATTGTAAACTATCGTTTTCATCACAAGTATTTTTTTTTATCAGGTTACCATTCGAAAGGCTGCTGCACGCAGCGACTGTTATATTGACTTGTAAATAATAGATTTCAGCTATCAGTAGTCCTTTTGAAATTTTATTGGCAGATCTAGATTTCAGCTAGAAACTAGCCATTCTCAATGCACTATCATTATTGATCAATGCATGTAATGGCTGTTGATCGGGCTTCATCCACAGTTCATTGAACTGTGCATTACACGCATTGCTCAAAAATGATAGTGCATTTAGAATGGCTAGTTTCTAGCTGAAATCTAGATCTGCCAATAAAATTTCAAAAGGACGACTGATAGCTGAAATCTCTTATTTACAAATATTTTTTTTATTTTCCGTAAGTTCAAATCAGTCCTCACAAGAGAGTGCATGGTACCAATACGTTACAAAAAGCCGCACGCAAAAATGCGATTTTTCAGCGGGTCTTATCTCGGGTTCTATTGATGAAAGAGATAGGGGGTGAAATGTTTTGGATAGACCTTGGTATTGTGAGCATTTCTGTACTTATGGTGCATCTACCTTACAGTTCAGTTTCAAAACTGAATGTTAACACCATTCCACCAACCTAGGCAAATTGAGAAAATCGGTTGGTTATTTTTTGTAAGGTGTGGTCTAGAAAGCACTTCAGACTGCTTATTAAAGCTCCATTTGTTCATGCGTCGTTCCTGAAAACCTCCGACAAACCGGGATTTTTGCGTACAAGAATTATAAATTGAGGGGATGCCCTATTCCACAATTTCTGTTCAGTGCAGATCGTCGAAATGTTTACCATACAATAATAAGATGATGTTCTCGGGGAATACCTAATCTTTCCCCGATATCTTCATTCGTTACAGCAATCAACTGGTTCAAAAATTTATGCAGTTATGCAGAAAATCGCAAAACCGGCTTTTAGACATTTTTGCAACGTGGGCCGCAAATATCTAAATAACTAATTTTCGTTCGCGTCAGAAGGTAAACCGATTTTGTGACGCATTACAAGTTCCAAATCAGGGGCAAATTATTTAGTTTCACCTGACTGCTACGGCAGTTTGGTTTTTGAATCTCTGCATATTAATCTAATTTATTAGACACAGTTCCTGCGTTTTCGTCTACAGTAGATTTCCATAGCGCGAGTCGATATTCCGTCTATCTGCATAGTTTAGTTTTCCACGGTCCTTAGTATGGACAGGGACTTCGATTGTTGTGTGCGAACGCGAGCCGAGTTGGTGACACTTCGCTCTCAGCTTCAGGCTGTGACAGCTTCGGTTACACGGCTTGAGGCTGCAGTGGATGGGCACCACTGTTATGAGCCGGCCATGGGGATCCAACGAACGTCCAGCACGTCCGAGTCCTCCGATCGCTCCACGTCGGTGGACAGCCCAGTTAATGACTGCATTGACGTTGATCCCTCACCAGTGGTCGAGTGGGAGATAGCCCCGGGGCTTAGCAGGCGGCGAAAGACTTCCCAGGGGGCAGCACGTAAGGTCTGCCCGGTAAGTCTGACAAACGTGCTGTCTGTGGCTGACACACTCGCTCAGTCGCTCAGCCAGATGCAGTCACCTGCCCTGTTGCAAAGGAAACCTCTCAGCCTGCAAGATCCGGGTAATCACAGAGGGTGAGATTATTGATAGTTGGGAGCTCCACGTTAGGCTCGTTATGAGGACATGGCTGCCAAGAAGGGAAAGATAACCAATGTGCACTCCTTGTGCATACCGGGTGGAGTCATTCCAGATGTGTAACGGGTCCTACCGGAGGCCATGAAGAGCACAGGATGCAGCCAACTGCAGATGGTTGCACAAGTCGGTAGCAAAGATGTGTGTCACTTTGGATCAGATGAGATTCTCTATGGTTTCGAGCGGCTAACAGAAGTGGTAAAGGCTGCCAGTCTTGCTCGTAAAATGAAAGCAGAGCTGACCATATGCAGCGTAGTCGACAGGACCGAATGCGGGCCTCCGGTACAGAGCCGAGTGGATGGTATGAATCAGAGGCTCAGACGGTTCTGTGACGGTGTAGGCTGCAGATTCCTCGACTTGCGCCAAAGGGTGGTTGGGTTTCGGGTTCCGCTGAATAGGTCGCGTGTCCACTATACCCACGAGGCGGCTACACGAGTAGCAGGGGCTGTGTGGCGTGGACTGCTCGGTCTTTTAGGTTAGAGGGTCTCAGGAAAAAAAGAAGGGCTTCAGTCACAAAGGGGGCAGGCTGAACACAGGAAGAACGTAGACACAGGAACCAACGGTATAAAAGTTTTAAATTGCCGTAGCAGTGTTGGGAAAGTACCAGAGCTCCAAGCGATAATAGAAGGCACTGATGCTCAAATCGTTATAGGCACTGAAACCTGGCTAAAGCCGGAGATAAGCTCAGCCAAAATTTTTACGAAGAACCTAACGGTGTTCCGAAAGGATAGGCAAAACACGGTTGGTGGTGGCATGCTTGTTACTGTTAGAAGAAGTAGTTTATCTTGTCGCGAAATTGAAGTACATAGTTCCTGTGAGTTGGTATGGGCAGAGGTCATTGTTGCTAACCCGAATAAAATAATAATTGGATCCTTTTACCGGCCTCCCAATTCAGATGATACAGTTGCTGAAAGATTCAAAGAAAACTTGAGTTTGATCTCAAACACGTACCCGATTCATACAATTACAGTTGGTGTTGACTTTAATTTACCCTCGATATGTTGCCGAAAACACATGTTTAACTCCCAAGGTACGCATAAAACATCATCCAAAATTGTGCTCTGAAAATTATTTCGAGCAGATAGTTCATGAGCTCAGGCGAGTAGTAAACGGTTGTGAAAAAATACTTGACCTCTTAGCAACGATTAATCCTAAATTAATAACGAGCATCAAAACGGATACAGGGATTAGTGAACACAGGGTTGTCGTAGCGACATTGAATATTGTAATCCCCAAATTCTCGAAAAATAAACGAAAATTATGCCCATTCATAAAAGGAAATAAAAATTCACTTCACGCCTTCCTGAGAAACAATCTCCACTCCTCTCAAATTAATAATATAACTGTGGACCAGATGTGGCTTGATTTCAAAGAAATAGTATCGGCAGCAATTGAGAGATTTATACCAAATAAATTAACAAACGACGGAGCCGATCTTCCTTAGTGCACAAAACGAGGCAGAACTCTGTTGCAGAAACAACGAAACGAACATGCCAAATTTAAAGAGACTTAAAAGTTCCAAGATTGGCGAACTGTTACAGAAGCTCGAAATTATGCGCAGATTTCAATGCGAGATGCTTATAACAGTTTCCACTTTGTCCCGAAACCTGGCAGAAAATCCAAAGAGATTCTGGTCATATGTGAAGTACGTTAGCGGCAAGAACCAATCAATGCCTTCTCTGCGCGATAGGAATGGAGGCACTATCGAAGACAGTGCTGCCAAACCAGAGTTACTAAACACGACCTTCCGATATGCCTTCACGAAAGAAGACGAAGTAAATATTCCAGAATTTGAATCAAGAACAGCCACCACCATGAGTAACGTAGAAGTAAATGTCCTCGGGATAGTGAAGCAACTTAAATCACTTAATAAAATCAAGTCTTCTGGTACAGACTGTATACCAATTAGGTTCATTTCAGAGTATGCTGATGCATTAGCTCCATACTTAACAATCATGTACAACCTACGCTGGACAAAAAGTCCCTACCCAAAGACTGGAAAGTAGTACAGGTCGCACCAATATTCAAGAAAGGTAGCTGGAGTGATCCACTTAATTACAGGCCCACATCATTAACGTCGATATGCAGCAGGATTTTGGAACATACATTGTGTTCGAACATTATGAATTACCTCGAAGAAAACGATCTATTGATACACAGTCTACGTGGGTTTATAAATCATCGTTCTTGTGGAACACGAATAGCTCTTTATTTGCATGAAGTGTTGAGTGCTATTGACAAGGGTTTTCAGATCTATTCCGTATTTCTGGATTTCCAGAAGGCTTTTGACACTGTACCATACAAGCGGCTTGTAGAGAAATTGCATGCTTATGGAATATCATCTCTGTTATGTGACTGGATTTGTGATTTCCTGTCAGAAAGGTCACAGTTCGTATAATTGACGGGAAGTTATCGAGTAAAACGGAAGTGATTTCTGGCGTTCCCCAAGCTAGTCTTATAGGCAATTTGCTGTTCCATATATATGTAAACCATTTGGAGACAATCTGAGCATTCGCCTTAGATTGTGTGCAGATAACGCTGTCGTTTAGCGATTAATAAAGTCATCAGGAGATCACAACAAATTGCAAAACGATTTAGAAAAGATATCTGAATGGTGCGAAAACTGGTAGTTGACCCTCAATAACGAAAAGTGGAGGTCATCCACATGAGTGCTAAAAGGAATTCGTTAAACTCTCGTTCCACGATAAATGCGTCAAATCTAAAGACCGTAATTTCAAGAAAATTACTAGGAATTACAATTACGAACACCTTAAATTGGAAGGAACACACAGAAAATGTTGTGGGGGAGGCTGACCAAAAGAATGCCTTTTATTGGCAGGTCACGTAGAAAATGTAACAGATCTACTAAGGAGACTGCCTACACTACGCTTGTCCGTCCTCTTTTAGAATACTGTTGTGCGGTGAGTGATCCTTACTACATAGGACCGACGGAGTACATCGAAAAAGTTCAAAGAATGGCAGCACGTTTTGTATTATCGCGAAATATGGGAGAGTGTCACTGAAATGATACAGGATTTGGGCTGGACATCATTAAAAGAAAGATAGTTTTCGTTGCGACGGAATCTTCTCACTAAATTCCAGTCACCAACTTTCTTCTCCGAATGAGAAAATATTTTGTTGATACCGACCTACATAGGGAGAAACGATCTCCACGACAAAATAAGAGAAATCAGAGCTCATACGGAAAGTTGTAGGTGCTCATTCTTTCCACATGCTATACGAGATTGGAATAATAGATAATTTGAAGGTGGTTCGATGAACCCTTTTCCAGGCACTTAAACGTGATTTTCAGAATATCCATGTAGATGTAGAACTAACCATAGGAAATAAGTCTCACATTATTAGGCATTCTTCTAGACACCTATGCACCTAAAATCTGCACGTAATAACCAGTCTGAGGCGTAAATGTAGTTTCAACTGACGGACTGCACACATAGTAAGGGTTGTAGGGCCATCAAGAGGATTGTGAGGTCACCAAATTACGTTTTTAGTCAGCATTTTTTCACTAATAAAAGTTTACCTAGCCTTGTTTCTACATAACGGGCACTTAATGCCTGTACAAATATGCACAAAATGATACTACAGTCACAAAAAGCGGTCTTAAAATTCCTGAACAGAACATAAAATAGCTTCTTAATTTACGTATAACTACGAAGACTGCAAATTCAGTAAAATATTTCTTATAATATTTCTATTCTCTTAAGATATGAGTCATAAGCGGGGTGTTTCCCATTAATTGCGGTCGATTAGCAAAGTATCCAGAAAAAAGTGAACCAATCGATTTTTTGCTAACTTTATATTAGGCGTACTTAAGTGTTGTTTATAGGCCTGTGTTACAAAGTATATAAATGTGTGGAAGTACAGTTAATAAACTGCAAAACTTTATTGAACTAAATAATTTATTTTATACAAACAACACTCCCAGCTGTAGCAGGGAAAAGAAAGCAAGCAGCGGAAAAGATCTCCTGTTGGAGCACAAAAAGGGTATATGATCCTCTTTAAAAGAGTCTTCAGAAAATTGGGGAACCAACTGCTTTAATCATCATTTCGCCCTCCTCACCAGAAATTTTCTCATGCGAACATATTTCGCGTTATACATAGATTTATTTACTGTTTATCCTCATTGCTCAGCTAACTGCCATCATGTACAACGTTTGCCTCTTTACGGATGTTTTCAGATTAATCTGATGGTGTATAAATCGAAACTCATCATTAAAGACAGTAGCCACCATGTACCTGCAATTTCAATGTATTTTTATAAAGCCAATTGTAGTAATGATACAACTTTTAAATTACGTAAAAATGGGCACATACCTCTTAATTGACTTCACGTCACACCTGTTATAATGCGATTAAATTGCGCGCGGTAATTTGTATCGAAAGATTTTTGTTCCTATGTAAATGGCGTAGTGCCGAAACGCTTAAGGACGAAAGAAATAAAATAAATACTTTTGTGTAGACCATAGTTTTATTATAAGCGTAGAATATGAGCGCCGCATCTCATAAAGTTTTATGTAATATGTATCCAGGGTTTCTTTTGTTTATGGGTGGGCTAAACAAGATTTACTCAACCGCACGATACCAGTTAACCAGTTAATTGTATGTACCAGCTACCAGGTTCAGAAAGTTATATACATAGTTGGAATTGTTATGTGCTGCCTACACGGTTCTAGGCGCTACAGTCTGGAACCGAGCGACCGCTACGGTCGCAGGTTCGAATCCTACCTCGAGTATGGACGTGTGTGATGTCCTTAGGTTAGTTAAAAAAGTGGTTCAAATGGCTCTGAGCACTATTGGACTTAACTTCTGAGGTCATCAGTCCCTAGAACTTGGAACTACTTAAACCTAACTAACCTAGGGACATCACACACATCCATGCCCGAGGCAGGATTCGAACCTGCGACCGTAGCGGTCGCGCGGCTCCAGACTGCAGCGCCTAGAACCGCTTGGCCACTTCGGTTGGCCAAGGTTAGTTAGGTTTAAGTAGTTCTAAGTTCTAGGGGACTGATGACCTGAGAAGTTAAGTCCCATAGTGCTCAGAGCCATTTGAACCATTTTGCTGCCTACATACTTTGAAATGACATCATTGGCAGAAGATGATATGACAGTGGTCAGCATCTCGCGGTCTTCAGGTCCTATTCGCCAATGCCCTTTGTTTCACGTGTTTAAGATTGCGAATAATGAATGTTCTGCAGATCTTCAGCTCCTTATCCTCACTACACAAAGTATCTTACGTTGTGTGTTTGAGGTTATAATTTTGCTTCTACAAAACCACGACATAACAGCTGTGGCCTTAACCGTAACCACTACAGCTTTGAACTGTAAAAGGATACTGTAAACGTCTATCTGGAGCTGTGTGCTCTTTAGTAACGTGCAGTGACCTAGGTGAAACTGTGGTTATCACCCTGGACTTGCTGTAGTATATACCGGGATTCAGGTTTTGGATCCGTGTCGCGATAAAGATTTTCTGTGATTTCCCTGCACCGCTTAAGATGAGAGACTGGTTAGTGTAATGAAGTAAGATTTTCGTCGCAGTCAGTTTTTATTCCAAATTTATGCTCGCTAACGGGTGCTATCGTACTCAGTGAGAGGATGAAGTCTAACGTTCCTTTTTCTATAGAAAGTTGTTAGTATTATTTTGAGGTCTTAGTGTTTGTGAAGTCATTGACTGGCACAACAGCTCTTGTAAAATTGTACCTGCAACAGTCGTAGGCGTCCAAAGAGCTGAATATTTTAATACATCTCGTAAATGTATGGCCAAAATACAGGGACGTTTAGGACAGTTGTTGATAGTTTGTTTGCCGTGTAAGTTATTAAATAATAAATGCTACATTTCGCCTTACACAACTCCGCAGTGACGGGAAGTGTTAGGCCACGAACACGTTAACTGAACGTTACCATGCTAGTGCCCAGTATTTCCATGCCTGTGGCATATGTTTATTAAAATTACCATTATTTAAATGGGCATGTTTACAGTAATTTCAGCTTAAAAACAATATCATACTTATAGATGCAGAATGGTATGAGAGTATGGTGTACGCCGGATACCCCTGCAGAGATGTATCTCTCCCAGCTTCACTGTGTACGGGATTGCCTGTCACACGCCTGCAACACAGTGATCAGCCCCAGTCCGACTAGGCAGCTACTTTGGCCGCACCTCCCACAGTCCTCCGTCAAAGACTAAGCTGACATCATACGGTGGGGTAAGCCAACTGGTGACGATCTCGATCTCACTACCTCCGAGGGGGGGGGGGGGGAGGGGGGGGCAGTCGCGTGACTCCACTGTATTCATCGGCGCGGTGTTGTAACTCGCGATCGAGGGCTGCACAGGCAGTCCCATCACGAGTCTAATTCCCGAATTGTACCACGCAGTCGCAACCAGAAGTTCTTCAGTTATTGTGGCTCAATCATACGAGGTGTGGCTAGAAAAAAACCGGACTAGTACTGGTGAAACAATAAAACGAATGCAATAAGGCTGAAAGTCACGTGGCCTGTCACGTGACTCTCGCTCCGCCTACTGTTCGAGTTTCATCTGCCTCCTGCACTCAGTCTGCCCGTGGCGTCTGTTTTAAGTAGTTGACGTTTTGTCTGTGCGTCGGAAAATGTTGAGTGTACAGAAAGAACAGCGTGTTAACATCAAATTTTGTTTCAAACTAGGAAAATCTGCAAGTGAAACGTTTGTAATGTTACAACAAGTGTACGGCGATGATTGTTTAACGCGAACACAAGTGTTTGAGTGGTTTAAACGATTTAAAGATGGCCGCGAAGACACCAGTGATGACACTCGCACTGGCAGACCATTGTCAGAAAAAACTGATGCAAACATTGAAAAAATCGGTAAATCTGTTCGACAAGATCGCCGTTTAACAATCAGAGCAGTGTCTGAGTTAACAGGAGTTGACAAGGAAAGTGTTAGGCAGATTCTTCATGAAAGTTTCAACATGAACAAAGTGTGTTCAAAAATGGTTCCAAAGTGTCTCACAATTGAACAGAAGGAACGCCGAAGAATGATTTGTTCTGACATCCTGGAAAACATTGAATGTGATCCCACCTTCTTACAAAATGTTATTACTTGCGATGAATCGTGGTTTTTTACTTACGATCCCGAAACTAAACGCCAATCGATGCATTGGAAAACTCCTGGTTCTCCACGACAAAAAAAAAAGCACGAATGTCAAAATCGAAATTCAAGGCAATGATGATTGTTTTTTTTTTGACATCAAAGGGATTGTGCACATTGATTGGGTACCAGAGGGACAAACAGTGAATCAGCATTACTACAGTAGCGTCCTGGCTACCCTACGTGAGCGAGTACGGAGAAAACGGAACGATTTGTGGAGAAAAAAGTCATGGATCCTTCACCAAGACAATGCCCCAGCTCACAGTGCGTTGTCAGTGAAGACGTTTTTGGCAAAACACAACATTCCCATCTTAGATCATCCACCCTACTCACCTGATTCGGCCCCCTGTGACTTTTTTCTTTTCCCTAAAGTCGAGTCAGCTTTGAAAGGAACTAGATTTGAGACTGTTGAAGCAGTAAAAGAAAAAGCGACGGAAGTAATGTATGGACTTACCGAAAATGATCTGCAGCATTGCTATGAACAGTGGAAAATTCGTATGGAGCGGTGTAGAGACCGAGGAGGAGAGTACATTGAAGGAGATAACATGAAATTGTAAATAATTGTAAATAAATGTTTTTTCCAGCATCAGTCCGGTTTTTTCTAGCCGCACCTCGTATAAACGCACTGTAGTTCTGTCAGACTCCTTACTGTAACCAGCACAGCCATATACTGTGTTGTTGCTGGGAGATTTTAATACTGGGAGTATTATTGTGCTCAGAATTCGTATAAAGAAATTCGTTAATTATGATTAACAAGGTTTCACGGACCCGGGTTAATTTATCCTGTGGTGGCTTCAGAATTCTGTAATGGCTCAGTCGTTCAGAGTGACGTACTCCATCGGCACTCAGTGCGATGTGTCGCTCACACCTGCACGGGGAAAACAGTGATCAAAGTTTACAAAGTTTATTCACCAAGGAAAGAAATTCTGCTTCGACTATAATAAGAAAATCACAATTACAGAGTCTCACAAGTATGAAGACTTGATAGTATTGAGCCGTGCTGCGGCTCGCGTTGGTGCTGTTTGTAGGTTTCTGTCCTCTCTTGGAGGCCAGACGGTATCGTTTAGTAAGCATGGTTGCGGTTGTTTGTCTTCTTCTCGTGTTGACTGGTACCACTCGGTTTCGCAAGCGTGTCCTGTCCGCTAGTGGGAGCAGCGGCGGTTATCGGTATGTAGTAACTGTTGGTCTATCTTTGGGGCGACTCGTTGTTTCTCCAGGTCGTGTGAGTGTGCAAGTTCGGTTGGGGACTCAGGAGGAGCAAGGTCCGCGCAGTGCAAGAACACGCCGGTACCGCTGGCGGCACGCATGGACTGCCGGATGGAAGGGCTGTGTTCACGAGGGTGCTCGACCTCGTCGTAAACCGAATCCAGCAAGCTTTAAGATGAGTGCATTGCAATCCAAGTAGAGAAACCTCCACCATTGTGACATCTCGCTCGTAGTGTCGCCGAGGCGAAGAGCAGCGAGTGGAGCGCTTGGGGAAGGCGGATCTGATTAGCTTTCCTCTACTTCTTATCACTATTTACTGCGTTCAACTCGATACAATTTGTTGACTTCAACCGGCGGTAATTTTTCCTGCCTGGTGGCCGCTAACGCCTCAGTTACCTGCCCCGGGGTAAGTGTATGTAACAGAAGTGTACGTTTCCTCGCCTTGCCGCTGCTGTCTGGTAAGGCGTGTAGTTTTGACAGCTTTCTTGATTGCAGGCCGGTTGGTGATTCTTCTACTCTGGTGGTAGTGATTCCTTTCTCGTTCTGGGCACTCTGAGCATAGTATTCTGGGGACGTAGTGCAGACTGACGGTTCCGGCTTCGGCGTATTGTTCCATCGTTGCATTTGGTTTATCGGACGTCGGGTAGCTTCAGCAAGATTATCATTAGTCATTCGTTAGACTGCCACTGGTCTGAGTTACCATCTTGTGAAGTGAATGTAACTCTTAGCTGCCTATCTCATCGCTCGCGAAAGTGTTTGTTGCCGGACCTTCTCAGAGGTCGATTCCTGGAGCACCATCTGTGGCCTCTTTGTTCTTGTAAGACATGTGTGTTCTAAAAGGAGGTCTGATGGCCAATAGTTCAGTGTAACGCTCCTCCAGCCCACGCCTTCTGCTGGTATAATCTGCCTTAGTACCTTTTAAGGAACTTATGTACTGGTCCTTTTGTTTTATTATTGTATTATTTATTACAGTACCTTGTAATGCCGACATTAAAGGTTATATATGTCTAGTTAATAGTTCTGATCGCCTTCTGGAATAAATCTAGCAGTGTAGTGTTCAGTGGATGTTAAGGGTTGTGTTACAAAGTTTACCATGATCTTATTTAACCCGTTTGGTGATTAGTTGCTGGTTTTTTAAATTAACCTTTGTTATTGTATTTGCTGTTTTACAGCAGGTTTCTAAATTTTTTGATATTATTGCCGTTCCTGGAGTGTAAAGCCTTAAAATTCTAATTTGGTATCTGTACTTACGCAGTAAGCCTTTAAAACCTTATTACTACCATTCCTGGCGTCTGATGCCCTCTGCTGCGCTTGTGGCCACTTGCCTTTAATATTTCAGTACCTGTAATTTGTAAGTTGCAGCGAGTTTTAAACAATTCTTAATTTATTGTCATTCCTAGCGTATAAGGCCTTCTGCCCAGATCACAGTAGCTTGCTTTTAAAACATTATCTGCTCTATCTCTATGTAATGGTGATTTGCTAAATTGTAACTCACAGAAAACACTATTATTTACACAATTGTTTATTCCTTCATTAATAACGTGTGGTATACTTTATTTATTGTTGAGTCTGGAATTACTGGTTTAAAATAAATTGTAACTCTAAAAGGCAACCGATAGTAACTGATTACGGCCCCATCCACAATCGTAAGCGAATCCTGCCATCCCTTAACTACCGGGCTTCAAGAATGGTGATTCCAGAGTCCAACAAAGTAACACAATCAGGAAATTCATACACACATAAACTTATCCGATGAAACTGTCCTGAATAATGTCAGCAAAGGAACAGCAACGTTTATCCTGGATACAGTTTGATTGTACCAAGGGAAACAACGACGAATGCTGAATACAGTGGCACCTATCCCTACAATGGTCTCTGAGTGTGCGCCCTAAGAGGCTGGGGAATGTAGCATCCTCACGGAGGCCAGGAAATGCTCTCGAAGGCGTAAGAACTGACCCGTGCAGCTGTGGCGCCGACCTCTATAGCGGCCGGCGGCGGAATACTCGCGACTATTTTCTGGTCATGTGTGTGGCGGACGTGAGAAGATTTCCTGTGTCTGCCGACGCTCTGAGGTAGGTCGACGGTGGACGGCGCCGCGGCTGCTACGATGGCACCACAATGAGCACCTGATTAACGAAGAACGTAAGCTTTCGGCTCCTGACCCAGGCGGCTTCCTAACCTCGGTGAGGGGCAACATAGGACACCGACTCTAGGATACATCGTGGACTATTTCCAGCCATGTGTTGTGTGGGAGAAATTAGGACTGTGTTCACCACGATCTCTTGGGGCGCAGTTAAGGCTGCCAGGTGGCCGTTGATGAGTCTGCGGTCGCAGGAAGACCGGCAAAGCTGACACCTGTTAGGTAGGGGGACCGCTTTACAGGTCTTTTCAGTGGGTGGCCGGCCTTGCAGGCGCTTGGCTTAGACATATTAGGGTTTAACATAATTCTGACATACTGGCTAGCATTCAGTCTCTCTTCAACAATCACTGAAGGCAGAATGAAATTTTCCCTCTGCAAAGGAGTGTGCGCTGACATCAAAATCCCTGGGAGATTAAAACTATGTGCGGGACCGAGATTTGAAATCGGGAAAATCCCCTTCGTGCGCAAGTGTTCTACTGCCTGAGCTATCCAAGCACTGCTCACGATCCGTTCTCACAGCTTTGCTTCCGCCAGTACCTTCTAAACTTCACAGAAGCTCTCCTGCTAAACTTGCAATACTAGCACTTCCGGAAGAAAAGATATTTCGGAGACGTGGCTTAGCCACAGCCTGATGTTTCCAGAATGATATTTTCATTCTGCAACGGAGTGTGCCCTGTTACGAAATTTCCTGCAGATTAAAACTGCATGCCGGACCAACACTCGAACTCGGGTATCGAGTTCGAATGTCGGTGCGGCATACAATTTTAATGTGCCACGACATTTCAACTGCATGGACTACGCTAGCACGCCTTCGGTCGGACCCAAATTCTCAACCTATCGACATATTACTAATGTAGTGCCACTTACCCATTATCCTCATTACTCGCGGCATTTCGCCAGTTCCCGCACGAGTTCTAGCGGATGCACACCACACACAACTCTGACGGGAAACGATGAAACGCCGCGGGTAATGATGGTAATGGGAAAGGGACACTACATCAGTAGTATGTTCATAGGTTGCAAATTTGGGTCTGGCGGAAGGTGTGCTAGGGTAGTTCGTGCAGCTGCGATGGCCACTGTGTCCAGATGGCCTGGAGGTGAGAGCATCAGCCTAGTAAGTAGTGTCGCCTTGCGGCCGGGCGGAGTGGCCAAGCAGTTCTAGGCGCTACAGTCTGGAACCGCGCGACCACTACGGTCGCAGGTTCGAATCCTGCCTCAGGCATGGATGTGTGTGATGTCCTTAGGTTAGTTAGGTTTCAGTAGTTCTAAGTTCTAGGGGACTGATGACCTTAGAAGTTAAGTCCCATAGTGCTCAGAGCCACTCGAACCATTTTTTTTTTTTTTTTGTCGCCTTGCGCGTCGAGCGAGCAGGTTGTCGTTAACTTCCGGCTGTGCCGCAGCGCCGCTTGTGTCGAAGCTACTCAGTCTTGTTGATGTATCGGCCGGAATCACATCGTAGTTGCGTAGCGGAGTTTGTTGGCTTTTCCTCTTGGCGGCGGTGTCTTCTGCCCGCGCCATGGTGTCTGTCGAGTCTCCTAAATCTGTTCCTCGTCGAGCTACTGTTCGTTTCAGTTTTGACAAGAGTACGCGTCATGTTCAACCTGGCTCCTTAGAAATTCACGGTTGGTTGGCTGATGTTATCCGTGTTACACCTGATCAGGTAGATACTGATTACTTCGATTCTGGTTTGTATGCATTTTATGATCCTGTTCAAGTAGAAAGACTTCTCTCCCGGGTTGGTTCTAAAGTGTTGTTTACACATCGCGATGGTTCTGTTAGTCAAGTCATCCTTGAAAATGCGGCACTCGAGTATACTCCGGTTAGAATTTATAACGTTCCTCCTGATGCGGACGATTCATTTCTTAAAACAGCGTTGCTTCCGTTTGGAGTCATACAGCATATCCGATGGGAACGCTGGTCAGCACAACATCGCTTCCAGTGTTACAATGGTATCCGGACTGTGGACATGTGCGTTGAAAAGAATATTCCTTCCCACTTAACTGTTTGTGGTTACCGCATCCATGTTACGTATACAGGGCAAGAACGAACTTGTTTTCTCTGTAACGACAGCGGTCATCTCAGATCTGACTGCCCGCGCCGTACTACTGTTCTGACGTCGTCTTATCAAAAACGTCTTCCTTTAACGTTAGCAGACATAGTAACTTCGCAGTTCGCTGTCAGTCAATCTTCAGTTTTAAGCGATGTAGGAGAAACATTACCCACTACTCCTCGCGACTTTCCACCGTTGCCGATGCGTACCAGTGCGGCATCTGTCCACGAGGGGACGAAGGCTTCTGCAGCGCACGTCAAACGCCGGCGGACTGAGGACGGTACAGATTTCGAGGACGCCTCACTCCAGTCTCGTTCTTCTGCCACGGCGTTGACAGAGGGTGCACCTTCTGGTGGTAATGCGTTGTCTACTGATGTTAATTGTGATTCCAATATTACCAGAGAGGATGTAGGTGCTTCTATTGATGTTTAAATGTGCGTTCAATCTGCGTCCCCCACTTCACCCGTCGACGTGACGTTTCCCGTGGGTTCCTTTGTTGGCCGGCCTTTACACTGTTCCATTGCAGTACCACCCCTCCTCCACGCTGAGACGGTCGAGCAACAGGATTCTACAGGTTCTCTTCCTGATGTTCAGGAGATGTCACCCGACACCGGCACTGCATTACCTGTCTCTTCTGTACCCGATGTTGCTGTTGGTCGTTCTGAGTTGTGTTCCCTGATTTCCGATAAGTGCGGTGACGATAGCTCCTCTGTCAAATCGGAGCTTGACGTGCCCCCAACTCCTCCACATCAAGAGTGAATGTTTTCACGGAGTGGTGTGAAACAGCGTTTTCAGACTGCCCGTGCCGCGGCACGTCGTAAAAAGAAAAGCGAGGACTCCTCGGCGTCAGGTGGGGAGGACTAGCATTATACCTTCTTTTCCTCGCCTCCGGACGCTGGGGAGAGACGGACGTGGTAGTGCTTTTTCTTAATGTTGTTTTATTGACCTCACCCGTGTTAACGGATGCAGGCGTATACATTTCTAACCCTCAATGTTAATAGGATACGTTCCCAGTTACGTCTTGCTGCGTTACGCCAGTTTATTTACGATTCCCAAGCTGATATCGTGTGTTTACAAGAGGTATTATTTGATGTGATTTGTCTTCCTGGGTATTCTATGTTTTTCAATGTCGCGCCTGAAAATTCTACCAGTATGGCTTTGCTTTATCGAGATGGAATCCCGCTGACGGACTTCGAAACGCTAGATGATGTTCGCGGTATAGGCTGTAGTTGTATGACCTCGCCTTAATTTTTCTTTACGCTTCGTCTGGATCCGATCGTTCATCCGACCTCGTGCGGTTCTATAAGGAAGAAGTTGTTTATTTACTCCGACGGAATCCGCGCAAGGTTTTGTTACGGGGCGATTTTAACTGCGTCTTACGCCGTATTGATCAGACCCCCAATTATACATTTTGTCGTGAGCTTAATGATATGGTGACGTCCTTGCATCTCCAGGATGCTTGGGTTTGCAGATATCCTACATTGGTGCGGTTTACGTTTTTTACAGCTACTTCAAGTAGCCGACTGGACCGCTTTTATTTATCTGTCCCCATATGTAGTCAGCTTCTGTTGATTGATGTAAATCCCGAGAGTTTCACTGATCACTATGCTGTTTCAATGACATTTAACAACGTCCGGCAGCGGGTCCATCTCTCGCACTCTTTATGGAAGCTAAACACTCTACATCTCACGGACCGCTCTCTGGAAGGCATCATCGCAGACGTATGGCGGCGGACAACCCAGTCCCAGACGCGTTATTCCTCACTTCTCGAACGATGGGCTATCTTTGCTAAACCCCGGATTCGAAATACACTCAAGAATTTTAGTGCTGAAAAGGCGGCTGAAATAAGACGCACTAGGGAATATTATTATGCAGCCCTTCGCGATCTTTACGATAACGCTCGTGATGCCCTCTTGAGGGTTGTCGACGTCCACCGTGTGAAGGCAAAACTTCTCCAACTCAAACGTAGGCAAATGGATGGGGTCCGACTGCTTTCCCAGCCTCGTTCAATCGTACAGGATGAGTTGACCTCTCTCTATCATCTTCTCCGGCTTCACAAGCGTACTCTAAGGACGTGTCTTTCTACCATTCGTTCTCTAGATGGGCGTGAGTGGTCCTCCCAATCTGATATCATGCGTGAACTTTACCAGTACTATTCCGAGCTTTATGCTGAAGTGGAGTCAGACGGTCCAACGTCAGTTCATCTCCCTCCTTGATAGTGTTGGTACAGCAGCTCTTCTTGAAGAGTTTTTCTCTGTATCCCATCGCGATGATGTACTTGATATTGTGGCTCGTTCTCCCTCCTACAAATCACCTGGCCCCGATGGCCTTCCCAAAGAATTTTATATTCGATTTTGGTGAATGAAGTGTTCCACGGAGGCCTTCTGCCGCCCAGCTTTAAGGTTGCTAAAACGGTCCTGATTCCCAAAAAGCCTGGACGTTTGCGTGTGGATCATGTCCTCCCAATAACCCTCTTCAACTATGATTATAAAATAGTGGCGCGAACGGTCAGTAGCCGACTATCGGTGTTGTTGACTCCCATCATCGCTAGTCATCGAAGTTGTCTTCCGGGTCGTACCCTCCTGACTCCAGTTGCTGAATGTCGAGACTTAATTTCGATTACCGTGCCAAACGCTTTGCTTTTCATTGATTTTCACCAAGCGTTCGACCGCGTCAATCATGGATTCCTTATGCGAGTATTGACGACTGTTGATTTTAACAATGCTGCAAGACGGCTGTTTAGCTCTCTAAACACTGGTATTCGGCCGTCCATTGACGTAAATGGCCGTCTTACTTCCCCCATCGCGGTGTGTCAGGATGTCCTTCAAGGACGTGCTGTTTCTGGAACCATTATTGCGAACTATAGCTGCTCGTTTGAGTGGCTGATCGCTGCTGGGAGAAAGGTTTACCGTTCGTGCATATGCTGATGACGTTATGGTTCTTCTCTGTACCCATGATGATATACCACTGCTGAAGGAAGTTTTGGATGCCTTTTGTCGTCTTACGGGAGCGCGGGTTGAAACGTCCCCTTTTGAACAATTATACATGACTGTGCTTAAACTGACACACAATATTTTTAGCGCAACGCAATCTGACTTTCAATAATCCCTACAAAAGAATGGCCCTGACTAACATTAACCTATACCTTTCACAAATCACTTACCTCACAAAAATCTTCGTTACCTCAACTACTGCAATACAGCGAGCGCCACTACTGCCAGCTAAATAAAAGATTCAAACAGGCATAGTTAGCAAATGAAAGATTTTAATATAGAACAAACAATGTATTTACCTTAATAGTGTTGAAAACTCATAATATACATAGCAGGTCATGACATCCAGTCTTACAAATTTCAAAACTCCGCCATCTCTCTCCCCACATCCACCACTGCTGGCGGCTCACCCCTAACTGCGCAACGCTACGCGCTGTTCACATCCAGCTGCCGCTGCCCAACACTACAATGGCAGACAACAATGCAAACTAGCCACAGACTGCACACAGCACAGCCAGTGATTTTCATACAGAGCGCTACTTGGCGTTACCAATATAAGAACCTAAACAGCCTACTTACAGGGTAAATGACCAGAAATGTCGTTTACTCAGTTTGCGAGGATTTGACCGTGTTGAAATTCGTTGGGTGTTATAATTGACAGCTGTCCGCTTAAGATGTCTACAATAAACTGGAAGTCTGTCACGGATAAGATTCAGGGTGTAATCATTTAACACGAGCGTCGCTCCCTCTCACTTCTTCATAAGGTTGGGGCCATGGAAACGTATGTGTTAAGTAAGGCTTACTTTATTGCACAAATCTTTCCACTACAATGGTGTCCCGTAAGTTGCAAAGTTTAACTGGCAGTTTTATCTGGCGCCACTCTGTATTTCGCGTGCGTTATGAGGTAATGGCGCGGCCCCGTTTGCAGGTAGGTCTAAGCCTCCCTGACATTCGGGTTAAAGCGTCTGCCTTACTCATCCGTCGCACCGTGTTAACGTGTCAAAGCGCCCCCAGTCACTTACAGCTCACCTTTATGACTGTAACGGACCGGCGAGATATTGGTAGGATTAGTTATAAATTACGGCACGTCAGGGAATTTTTTCTTGAGGTCAGTTTTTTAGGAGTAAGTATCCTTTCCCAAGCGAATCTCTCCCTAAGAATGCTTTAAAGCCGCTGGCCAGTTCCTTATAGTCTTCCCTCTGTGGAAACCCTGTCGCCGGAAACGAACTGGAAGACTGTTTGGTCTAACATCTGCCTCCCGATTTTCCCGATGGAAGCGGCGTCCTCGTGGTACCAAGTTGTTCATGATATTGTACCTACGGACGTGCGACTTTTTGGCATTGGCCTCAGTGTAACGGATGGCTGCAATCGTTGCCATGAAGCAGATACATTATCTCATCGGTTGATTTCCTGCGGTCATGACCATTGGAGATGGCTTCGCCGACAACTGGCTTTTCTCTTCAGGGCGTCGGAGGCGGCTATCTCGGGGGAGATTCTCGTGCGTCCCGATTCCACCTTCTTTCCTCGATCGAAGAACAATATCGTCATGTGGCTTGTTGGCCAATATGTCCACTACGTGATGATGAGTGGATATGACGCAGATCCGTGTGCCTTTTGCCACTATATGGCCACCGCACATTGGACGTGGCTCCGGATGTCCTGTTATCGTGAATTTTTTTTGTAATATGTGGTTTCTTGTTTTTCATCGCCAAGGCGTTGGATTTGCCATGCCCCCTTTTTTATTTTTATTTTTTATTTTTTGTTGACACTTCTGTGGATTTAGATGTTCCACGATGTAGAAGTGGCGGAAGAAAGAATGTGTGGGAACGTTAAAATTGACGCCCCATTCCTTCCTATACGTTTTTCTGATTTCACCCTTTTGTTTTTGTCGAAATTACTTTTGTACGCTACGGTCGCAGGTTCGAATCCTGCCTCGGGCATGGATGTGTGTGATGTCCTTAGGTTAGTTAGGTTTCATTAGTTTTAAGTTCTAGGCGACTGATGACCTTAGAAGTTAAGTCGCATAGTGCTCAGAACCATTTGAACCATTTTGAACTTCTTATGTTTTATTTTAATTGATTGCCTTCAATAAGTGTTTTGGAAAAAACGAGAATATTTTCGTTTTTTGAAAGAATACACTGCCATTTGAGTGCATATTTCGGTGTGTTTCCTGTGTAAAAAAAAAAAAAATATAGTAAGTAGGGGACCCGGGTTCGAATCTCGATATTACGCAAATTTTGCTATTGACTAAAATCATGCCCGCTCACAGTGAATGTCTGTGATTCATTTGTGTCTTAATTCATATTGTCTGCTAGATCTAAATTGCGTCTCTTCTTTCAGACATATCCTAAAGAATAGAGGCAAAGTACATATCGGTAATATGTTGTCTCTTTGATGTTTCCATATTTTTGTCCACGCTCTGTACATCTGTGTACTGCTCACTGAATGAGAATACAGTTCACATAAAAAGTCTATATCGCACAAGCGTAAGTTAAAACAGTTATTACACAATAATTGTAAACTTAGCGTTTTTGACAAAACAGAACCTTGGTTTTCGTAAGTCCAAGAGTTTACCAAAATCATACCAGGCGGTTTCTGTTCAGTACTTATCTGCAACTATCATAATTTTAAAAGATGCAGTTGTTAACTTTAACTATTTTCTTTTCCTTTTGTTGATTATAGATTAATTGTATCTCATTATATCTGATTTACAGGCCAACGTCCAAACTTTCTCTGTAAAGTGCTTTGAAGTTTGCCTCCACTAGAGGAAAGTAGTACATGTTAGCACGAAGAGGAAGGCATTTCTTTTTAACTCTGTTAACACATGTTCCTTCTTCGTTGTTATAGTTTAAGTACCTGAAAAATTTCCCTCAAGAGAAAGCTGAGTATAATTTGGTGTTATGGAGTCCACTGTCATGACTCCTCTTTCATTTCATAATTTCTATCACAGAAGCTTTAATTATTGACCTGATGTAATTACGTTTACTGGAGACATATTGAGTCTCAACTTTTCTTCGATAAGAATAGAAGCTGAAGTAATTAACAAAAATTTGTGCCAAGGCGAGACCTGGGTTTAAGTCCTAGCCTTCATTACTTCAGCTTCTATCGTTATAGAAGATGTAACATTGTCACGCACATTCTTCACGCTACTTACACAGTTTAAATCTGTATCTTGGTTCACATGGCCTTGTAGTAAAGAATTGTTGAAGCTGAGTCAACCGACTTCTCCGGATCCCATTATTCCTAGACAAAATTGTAGTTGTTACTCTTTACACTGTCCTACAATTTCCTTCATCACTTGCAAATGGTCCATTATGCTACATGCTCTTCTAAAGAATGTGTGTTCCTTTCCATGATGACAATGTAAAACTTATTCTAATGCACATATTCGGAATCTGTGTGAATATCTTATATGTTATGGATAGGCAGATAGTATGTTTATGATTATTCGTGTCTCGGTTGTCTCCTTTCCTGTAAAGTAGAATAATTACAGTTTTGAAGAATTATTTCCATTTGTAGACATTCTTTAACAGTTTTGAAATTTGTTTTTGCATTTCACCTTTACTTTACTTTATTATTCCCTTGAGACAAGAGCAATGTTGTCAGTACAGCCCCACAATTCCGTCAGTGGTCTGCTGTGGAGAACGGATAATTTGAAAGGAGTGTTTGCGGCCATTTTAATGGGAAACTTATGCGCCTTTCTTTATAACATATCTTCCTTTGAGTTATGTTGAAAGATAAAGTCTAATTTAACTAATTAAAAACAAGGCTAAAATTTAATTTGTGAACAAACAGCAACCAGTCACTGCCTACTCATTTTTTACGTACGAGAAGAAATTTTCTGTAAGTGTTTGTTCACAACTAAATGCAATTCATTTCGTTATTTCGTTAGCATAAATCCAAATTGTAGCATTTCGCTGGTTAGTGCTCCGAACTCTTAAGTGAAATGTGTTTAGATAACTTTTTTTTCAGTATCAGGTACGCTACATTATTACTGTTTCTTGCCTTTTGCAGTACGCAGTTGAATCCTGATACCTGACTGTAGTGTTTTCGCCAGCATCTGCGCTATTTTACGGCATCACAAAATGAAACTTTTTGAGCCACATTTCCACCAGTACTATAAAAAAAATGGCGGCTACTATTAAACAAAATATGTCAAGTCAGATATACTTATTGGAAATATAAGTGCTATGACTGAAAGTCGCTAATCTGAAACATCTAAACATAGCGAAGTAACTGTGAAAGGCATTATTGGTTCCGTTCACGAATTTATTCGTTCAATTAAGCGCTGCAAAACTCTTCAACATTTTATTTTCACGTACACTGGAATTTGTAGCCAGTAAAGTTACTACTAATAAATACTGTATATATGTACCAATGAATGTACTATGTTCCGTCTGTGTCCTCGCAGGCCACAATACGCTTCAAATTACCGGGCTCTTACCACCCCTAGTCCCCCTTAAACATCCCAACAACAACCACCACCACCATCCTACCACCCCGATAGCGTTCAACTTCGGGTTCAAAGTATGCCTCTGCTGCAACGCCCTGGTGAGGGTTTACTTGTTTTTAGAAAGGTATTTGGTTCTCAGGCAGTGTGTGATGACAGTATTTAGCTACATTTTACTACTAGGTGATGAATGGCACGTCGGTAACATCCGGTGGCAGCACCTGGGAGTCAGCAGGTATTCCTGGGCGGCTGCCTTAAGTCGGCTGGTGATGCTTGTCTTGCGGCTGAGGACGCAGCTCAAATTAGTAGGACTCTTGCTGGTGCTCGTCGCTTATGTGCACAAGCAAAGTCTTGCGCAAACTACCAGCAAAACAGCGAAGAGTTTTCATGAAGACTATATCTAAGTACCACATTTAAGTCGCCCACACAAAGCGTTCTGTAAAGTGGGTTTACATCTTTCCTGGTAAGATAATTGTATCTGGAGGCCGTCCACTGGCACAGCCTCCAACCCCTCTGCGCACTGGAGAACAACAGTGTTCACCAACAATGATCAAAGTCCTAGAATGGCGGACAGATTTCTTGATGGGTTCAAATGGCTCTGAGCACTATGGGACTCAACTGCTGTGGTCATAAGTCCCCTAGAACTTAGAACTACTTAAACCTAACTAACCTAAGGACATCACACACATCCATGCCCGAGGCAGGATTCGAACCTGCGACCGTAGCGGTCGTGCGGTTCCAGACTGTAGCGCGTTTAACCGCTCGGCCACTCCGGCTGGCTTTCTTGATGGGAAAGTGGTTAATATGGAACTAAATACAGAAAAACAAACATATGTTATTAATCTGAATGTATAAAACTGTCAGTGCAAATCGCATTAATTTTGTTATTAACGTTAGTCACCGGTTCTGGATACACATCAACCGTCATCACACCTTTACGGATACATATGACATGCCAGTGGCAGAGCCGGCCGCGGTGGTCTAGCGGTTCTAGGCGCTCAGTCAGGAACCGCGCGACTGCTACGGTCGCAGGTTCGAATCCTGCCTCGGGCATGGATGTGTGTGATGTCCTTAGGTTAGTTAGGTTTAAGTAGTTCTAAGTTCTAGGGGACTTATGACCACAGCTGTTGAGTCCCATAGTGCTCAGAGCCATTTTTGAACCAGTGGCAGAAGTCGTGAGCTGTCCACATGTCGTCTGCCTCGCTGACTCCACTCAGTAATTAACACAGCGGCTCTCTACACTGGCACCTCATGTGGACCTGAATTGGTCTGTTGATGGCGGAATTCAGGGTAGGCACAATAAAACTGGCCCGGAATTTAATTACACCAAGACAGACGTGGCAATAATCCATGTTAATGAACGTCACAGGAGTTGCTTGAGATGGCCACCGTTGACGTCAACGTGGCGCTGTTCTCAATTTATCAAGCCATCGGACACGCTTAACAGCTTTATCTGAGGGACATCATCAACAGCGTTTTCAAATTCTGCTCTAACTGTTAGACTGTGATGACTTTTTTAGTACAATTGACGCTTCAATTTGCTCCAAAGGTAAAATAACATGAAGTTATGAAATACTGACACATTTCCATTCATGTATCCTTTTGTTCGTCTGATTATTGCAAACGATAATTGGGTAATGGTGGTTAATATAGAAACTTTTGTGAGTAAAATCCGTAAATTTTTCTTTCAAATTCTCAATTGCTCTAATATTCTTGCTGTATCTATGGTGCCTACCTCATGTTGACTTTATACTTGCTGTTAGTTGACCCGACTATAACACATCATATACAATTTTGAATGGTGGGCTCCATGTGGTTCCCAAGTCGTGCAGCGACCGTAAACCATAAAATTAAACAAAGTCAATGCTTGACCTCTGCTTAAGACAGTATTACTACTCAGGGCACATATTGGTTGAAAGCACCGATGATGGCTGTTAATTAGTTGAAATCGATTTGCAAAAGTGAATAAATAAAACATGATTTTGCGATTGGTTGCTGCATATTTGGTAATTTTATATACAATTTTCTTTCCGTTTTCAAAACGTTTGACTCAGTAGTAAGTACATTTTATGTTCACAGTATTCTTTTCACATGGCGTATTTTGCTTTGTTTTGACAAGTCTTACACAACAAATAATTTTATACCGCTGCACTGCGTGTTGACACGCGCGAGGGATGGCAGGTAGCCGCGAAAACTGCTATCTGAGATTAATTCATTGTGCTTTTCTGTCCATGTCCAACACATCCACGCATTTTTAGCATTTAGGCAAATTAAGCACCGTTCTGTTCATTGGATCTTGTAATATCTCATGATTAATCAGCAATATATTACAAAAACTGTATGAATGTAATAAACCTGAAAACTGACGAAGACAAATTCATGTTAAGTATTGTGCAAGCCAAGATGGCAGACTATTTCATCTTATAATACACATGTACGTAGATGGAGTAATGTAGGAAGTAAAATAAAATCTCGGAACAAGAATAATGCAAGGGGTGCATATAGCATTGCTAAGGCTAGTAGAGCATGTAATCCTGGTTCTTCATGTGAGAAAGGCTAAGAAGAGATGCTAAAAGGAATCTGCGTCATACTTAGTGTAGAACATAGCTTAAAGTTAGATTTATATATAAAAAGACGAAAGCGTGTAAGAGCAGTAGAGAGAAGAATGACAACGAAATTCGGAACAGCATAGTATTGTAAGACGTGAAAGGATCACCCTACCTATAACGGAAGATTACGCTGGAAGAAGGATGCAAAGATGATATTAGAAATAGATTGGGGAAGAGGAGAAAGCTTTCTTTAATAAAATAAGTCTACCAGTAAGCAAATATTTCTTTAAAAAACAAGTTAGCCGCGCAGTTTGTATGGAAGCAAAAGACAGATATTCTGAAACCGTGATAAGATAAAATCAAAATCGTCAATGAATCATGCCAATCGTGTGCACAGATGAAAGAGAAAGACGTATTAAAAAGGATAATTGAGGGAAGAAGTATGTGGACGACATTTACCACAAATAATTAACATTGCTCTAGAAGCACCTGTCGGCGGAGGATGTACTAACTGCAGAAGCCGTTTAGAATCTACGAAAGAGATCACTAGGTGGAGATGGCAGGGTTACTACAAGATAGGAAAAGAGCGAACCCAGAAACAAAGTTACGAATAATGTATTTCTACCGGTGTAAACAAACTTCAGTTGTAGTTTGTTGCATACAGATTGTATGTGAATGTTTGAGTGTGTCAGTAAAGTACACTTACGTCACATACACTTGCAGTTGTTTGGAAAATACCGTAGGCCAAACACTTTGATGTTTTAAATGAAACCAAGCACATCACAAGGTTAGTATTAAAAAAGCATTAACAATGAGTACTGTTTATCATTCCTCTCGAAAACATTCTTTTTACGACTCTGTAGCACTAGATATCAAGTATGTTTCCTCCTTCCCCTTTATTTGTGTACCTACAGCACCTATGTGGACGATTTCGAGTCTACAATCATTAGCTAACAATCTCATTACAATTTTTTGTTGAGGTACACACGCATTAAATTACAGTGTTTCGCATGTACAAAACTACTGGACAGAAACATTCCGAAATCTGTGAGAAGGTGCTAGCCTAGGAGACAGCGAACACAGAAGTAAGAAAAAGAAAATGCTGACCCGAACATGTCTGGAAACTACGGAGGTGGTGAAATTGTTAGCGGCCTGATACTGCTCTAGCAAGGAGGGGAGTACATAGTTCGTTCGGTCAGCCAGATATGTCTTTCGCGTGTACCTCAAATGTGTTACTTGGACTGATACCCTTCCTTCTAAGAAAGAATATCTGAAATGCTTCCCTGTTCCGCCCTTTCCAATTTTGTGTTTAATCTTTAATTACTTCGTCGCCGAAGGGCGGCAAACTGATGCAGTATTTCTCCACCATTTTTGATTGAGATATCCTATGCTTCAGTACTAGCAGAACACTGTTTTACTTTAACTTAATTAATTTATTAGCTTACTGTCTGGAGCAAACAGAATAGGAAAGTGTACAGCAGACTTACGTTTCGATGACACGCTTTTTTCGAAGCGAGACTTCTGAATCATTGTGGACGAAGTCAGCACTTAGATCAATTACACAAACTTTAACTTGAGGCGGTATTGCAAAATGGATGTTAGGAAGGACAGTTACTCGTTTTATTTCATTGGTATTTAGAAAAGATGAATAGAGACCAGATGAACCGGAAATTATTTCTTGAAGCAAGAATCAGCATGGCAGTGACAAACTGAAATTTAGAGGTAATTTATGAATGTTATACAAAATATCACGTTTATTAATAAACATTATACATCGTAGATCATATTTCAAGACTCAATTATTGAAATGAACACTTTTTAGGCACCGCACTGCCTTCAACTGAATAACGTGTACTCTTCTTCATGAATTAACGTAGCAACCATGTAGCAGACGTACCAAAGGATTTGACGGTTTCCTTCCAGTGCAGTAAACACCGTTCATTCCCCAGACTGCTGTAGCCAAGCAGACCATTCCCGACTTTCTTCACTGATGACTTATGATCCCAGTGACAGCAGCACGTTTCAGATTTGGAATCGAATCTGGACGACAGCTGCACTGTGTACTCTGGTCCAGTAGCAGCCACCTTCCCTGCAACCCACGCCTATAAACAACTGAGCGCCGTCCACAGTATCATGACACAATCGAGGCCTGCAGCAGTAGTTGCGTGGCGTGGTATATTTATCGAGAACGCCGCCTTCTTCGGCTGCGACTGGAGCGGCCGGTCCTTAGCTGCAGATGCCCAGGACCAAAGCCAGCAGTAGCAGCAGACCACCACCAGTGGAGACTCGCTGGCTGTGACCCAGGTGAAGCTCCGCTGGCCGCTCTCCTGTGGAGAAGAAGACCAGATAAAGCCAACGGTAGCTGCTGTGGAAGCCAGGGCTGTGACATTGGAGGGCAGTACAGCTGCAAGATATAACTTCAGTGCTTTCGCTCAGTAAATTTTCGGACAGGATTTCGGTGGCTGACAACGTCTTCTGGAAAGAAACAGTCTACAACTACAGTGTTCAAATAATGTAAGGGAATGCAACCGGGTCACATCGTCGACGACCGTCAATATTTCGACAGGTGACCAACAGCGCATTGAGTGAGTGATGATAATACCGAACTGGCACTAAGGTCTTCGACCTTTCTGCTTTACGCAGGGAGCATTACAACAACACTGGTCATGTTTTGCGCAAATATGATCTGAAATGTGTTTTCCGATCTCCATCTAAGATTAGGACAGTTTTAGGTTCTTTTAAGGATGACCTTAATTTGGCTAAGGTGGATGTCTAGTACCTATCGCATTCCTTGCAGTTGCGGCGAATCATATATTGGTAAGACTATCAGAACCATGGAAGACTGCTGTACTGAGTTTAAGCGTCCACTGGCCATTAAAATTACTACACCACGAAGATCACGTGCTACAGACGCGAAATGTAACCGACAGGAAGAAGATGCTGTGATATTCAAATGATTAGCTTTCCAGAGCATTCACACAAGGTTGGCGCCGGTGGCGACACCGACAACGTGCTGACATGAGGAAAGTTTCCAACCGATTTCTCATACACAAACAGACGTTGACCGGCGTTGCCTGGTGAAACGTTGTTTAGATGCCTCGTGTAAGGAGGAGAAATGCTTACCATCACGTTTCCGACTTTGATAGAGGTCGGATTGTAGCCTATCACGATTGCGGACTATCGTATCGTGACGTTGCTGCTCGCGGTGGTCGAGATCCAATGACTGTTAGCGGAATATGGAATCAGTGGGTTCAGGAGGGTAATACGGAATTCCGTGCTGGATCCCAACGGCCTCGTATCACTAGTAGTCGAGATGACAGGTATCTTATCCGCATGGCTGTAACAGATCGTGTGGCGACGTCTCGATCCCTGAGTTTGCAAGACAACCATCTGCACGAACAGTTCGTCGACGTTTACAGCATCATGATGGTCGCATTCGTATTTGGCGACATCGCGGTGAACGCACATTGGAAGACTGTATTCGTCATCGCCATACTGGCGTATCACCCGGCGTGATGGTATGGGGTGCCATTGGTTACACGTCTCGGTCACCTCTTGTTCGCAATGGCGCCACTTTGAATAGTGGACGTTACATTTCCGATATGTTACGACCCGTGGCTCTACTCTTCATTCAATCCCTGCGAAACCCTACATTTCAGCAGGATAATGCAGGACCGCATGTTGCAGGTCCTTTACGAGTCTTTCTGGATACAGAAAATGTTAGACTGCTGCCCTGGCCAGCACATTCTCCAGATCTCTCACGAATTGAAAACGTCTGGTCAATGGTGGCCGAGCAACTGGCGCGTCACAATACGCCAGTCACTACTCTTGATGAACTGTGGTATCGTGTTCAAGCTGCATGGTCAGCTGTACCTGTACACGCCATCCAAGCTCTGTTTGACTCAATGCCCAGGCGTATCAAGGCCATTATTATGGCCAGAGGTGGTTGTTCTGGGTACTGATTTCTCAGGATTTATGTACCCAAATTGCGTGAAAATGTAATCACATGTCAGTTATAGTATAATATATTTGTCCAATGAATACCCGTTTATCATCTGCATTTCTTCTTGGTGTAGAAATTTTAATGGCCAGTAGTGTATTTACTTACAATAGCCGAGCAAATCGGCTGCTGGGGGACATTGTCTTAGCACCGGTAGTTCTATGGAACATAACAACAAGAAATTCCGAAATGCATTCCAGCTATTGAGATAGTGCTGTTAAGGAAGCAGCTATAATTATAGTATCAAGTAACCTTTGAAAGAAAGATTGAGGTATTTCCTTACATTCTGCGTGGAATCCTGCTGTCTTATTTGTTAAAAAACAAAGGAACATATTTAAAGCAACCTCACCAGTTGTCAGTAATTTTCGCTATCGATAACTTACGGCGCGGTCGTTTGTTGTTTGTGGTGACCCTAGCGTCTACAGTGAGTGTGTGAGCGTTTTATCGTACGGGAATTGCTGTACAGAGCTCACAGGGTGCAGTTTTGCCTTCAAAATGATAGGATGGTCACCTATCGATATATTAGCGATTGTCAATGGCGTTACCCGGCTGCCTTCCCGTAAGATAATTGAATATCGTATACGCTGGAAGAAAATCAGGTCTCACAACTATAACGTTTCAATTTTTTCAATTATTTCGTACTCGCTAGTAGTATTTACTGTGATGTTATCCGACTCTGAAGCAGTCAATCCTGCAGTAAGACAAAACTTCAAGCTTGGACCAGACGTCACCATTGCTCATAGCCACATTTCAAATCTAGCGTGTAAACACCACATGATTCTTTTGTAGTATGTGGAGTTTATACAGGGTGTCATTTTGTAAAATCGTGGCACTCCGCACAATCCCTTATGCAGCACAGTGTTTCTGCCTTGCCAGGAAAAGAAACAATGAAGAACTCAGGAAGCAGAAATGAAGTATTTCCTCATGTCAGCACGTTGTAGGTGTCACCACCGGCGCCAACCTTGTGTGAATGCTCTGGAAAGCTAATCATTTGAATATCACAGCATCTTCTTCCTGTCGGTTACATTTCGCGTCTGTAGCACGTGATCTTCGTGGTGTAGAGATTAAACAAGAAGAAATTTAAAGCAGCTGGTTGACAGAGGATAAACGGGTACCAGATGTTTTTTTAGACCCGTTTGTTCTGTTCCTCACTGCGTGTTTCGTGCTCTATCCATCTTCAGAGGACCTGATAAGCTTGTCACACACATGAAATGCTGAGTGCTACTGACAAGGAATCTCAAATCGATTCCGTATTTATGGATTTCCGGATGGCTTTTGATACTGTACCACACAAGCGGCTTGTAGTGAAATTGCGTGCTTATCGTCTCAGTTACGTGGGTGTATTCGTAATTTCTTATCAGAGAGGTGACAGTTCGTAGTAACTGACAGAAAATCATCGAGTAAAACAGAAATAATTTCTGGCGTTCCCCAAGGTAGTGTTGTAGCCCTTGTTCCTTATTTGTATAAACGATTTGGCGACCGAGCGAGGTGGAGCAGTGGTTAGACACTGGACTCGCATTCGGGAGGACGACGGTTCAATCCCGCGTCCGGCCATCCTGATTTAGGTTTTCCGTGATTTCCCTAAATTGCTCCAGGCAAATGCCGGGATGGTTCCTTTGAAAGGGCGCGGCCGACTTCCTTCCCCATCCTTCCCTAATCCGATGAGACCGATGACCTCGCTGTCTGGTCTCCTTCCCCAAACAACCCAACCCAACGATTTGGCAGACAATCTGAGTAGCTGTCTTAGGTTGTTTGCAGATGACGCTGTCGTTTATCGACTAATAACGTCATCAGAAACAAAAAAAAATTGCAAAAGGATTTAGAAAATATATCTGAATGGTGCGAAAATTGGCAGGTTGACCCTAAATAATGAAAACTGTTAGGTCATCCAAATGAGTGCTAAAAGGAATGCATTAAACTTTTGTTACACGATATATCAGTCAAATCTAAAGGCTATAAATTCAACTAAACACTTAGAAATTACAATTACGAACAACTTAAATTTGAAGGAACACATGGGAAATGTTGTGGGGAAGGCTAACCAAAGACTGCGTGTTATTGACAGGATACTTAGAAAATGTAACAGAGACAACCTACACTACGCTTGTCCGTTCTTTCTTAGAATACTGCTGCACAATGTGGGAGACAACCTACACTACGCTTGTCCGTTCTTTCTTAGAATACTGCTGCACAATGTGGGATCCTCCTAGATAGGACTAACGGAATACATAGAAAAAGTTCGAAGAAGGACATCACGTTATGTATTAGCGCGAAATATGGGAGAGAGTGTCACTGAAATGATACAGGATTTGAGGTGAATATCATTAAAACAAAGACGTTTTTCGTTGAGGCGGATTCTTCTCACTAAACTCCAATCACCAACTTTCTCCTCCGAATGTGAAAATATTTTTTTGACACCGACCTACGTAGGAAAAAACGATAACCATAATAAAATAAGGGAAATAAAAGCTCGTACGCAAAGATATAGGTGTTCGTTCTTTCCGTTATACGAGATTGGAATAATAGAGAATTGTTTTGGTTCGATGAGCCCTCTTCCTGGCACTTAAATGTAATCTGCAGAGTATCCATGTAGATATAGACAAAAATGCAGTAACAAATATACAGTTACATGGTGTACATAAAAGACAGCTGTCTAAAGCAAGCAATGTAATTGCAACATATCTGTACAAGAATCATTTTTGAGAGGCGAGACATAGCATTGTAAATAAGTGTTGAATCTAACTTTGACAAGTAAGACTAAAATCGTCAGGAGAACTCTGGCGCTAAACAAAATAGCAAAAGACAAAATAGCAAACGATAAATTAATACAATTATTCAAGTCGGGCTAGCAAATAGTTTTGTAGAAACAGCAATCAGGAACTGGGAGAAGTAGAAAGAGACGCAGATGAAAATAAAGTAGCGGTCAAACACATTTCACTATCGTCCATTGGCCCTCTTTCAGAAAAAAATAGCCGATGTCTTTAAAAGATTTAGGATTCAAGACACTTAAAAAAACTGGGAATTTATTATTTTAAAGTGTAGATGTGCAATAGGATAAATCTTGTAACGTAGGTGTCTATAAAATGAAATGTGGATCTTTCGATAAATTCTTCATTGGCCAAACTGAGGGAGTAAGATAAGGTTCAGAAAACAATAGTGCGATGTGTTGTTATTTGAAAGACGAAAGCCATCAGCTAACCACAATAGACAATTGCGTTTTCTTATTACACTCTGAAACACAAGTCAATATTTTAGATATTCTCAAGAAACATGAAATCTATAACAACAGTCGGCTAGCTCCAAATCTTGTAATTAATGAGCAAACCTCTAGATGTCTGAAGTGTTTTTTTAGTATGTTTGACGAACTACTTATGAATAAAAGATAAATAGGTAAATAAGCTGAGTTTTATCTCCCTCGATTATGTATTTTACTATCTTATTCTTATGGGTTTGTTATAAATTATCATTACAGAGAAATACTCGTCCTATCATTTTCTATCAATAAAATTATGTGTAGTTTTTCCAATTACCTATTTTATTAAAACAAATTAAGCTGTGTGTGTAAAAAATAATAAAGTCCTCGTAGATGTCTTTTTTTTCCTAACAGGTTGGCAAAAGAAGCTCTTAAAATTTATAAATAAATATATTTATTCATATGTCATTTTAACATTAAATTTGTTAATGACAAATATTTAACTGGTGATAACGCCGTAATGATGTAGTAAAGCAGCCTCACGCCATCTTTTGTTATATTGTTTTCCTAGCAGGACGTTTCTATCACTACACTGTAAGTTTTGTCCGTTTTAGATCTTCGTCTGTAGTTACTGCCATAGTTTTGTTTTAACTACATAGTTTTCCGGACGATTTTTGACTTAACTTGACAATTTTATATTTAACTCTTATTTAAAATGGTATGTGTTCAGAATGAATGGTATGTTTTCTCTATCAAATATGATTCTTCTTCAGATATGTTGCAACTTAATTGATTATTTAGGTCACCTGTGAATTATGTACACCATGTAACTTTGTATTTGTGTCTGTGTTTCTCCCAGGCCATCTGAAGATGGGCAGAGCGCGAAAAGCGTAATGAGGAATGAAATCAACTGGTCTAGAAACATCTAGTACTCATTCCTCTGCAATTATCTAGCTTTTATAAATTCGTTATAGTTTTATGATTTTGATGATCGCATACCTCTTACAAGACTTCCAGTCACATTTGTGATGAATGAGAGCTAATCGCATCGCAAGTGGAAATATAAGACTCAGCTTACATTGTAAAGAGTGTAATACGAAAAACTGAAACACGTTAGATAAAATGGTTTAATGACATTAAAGAATCGTCTATAACAGATACCTAAAAATAATGTTCAGCTACAAAGGAAATGGGAAACGTAGCAGAAAAGATAGATCACCAGAAAGAAGTTTAACAAGCTGCGGGTAAGTAGGAAGGGAGACCAATTATTGAATCATTACACGATTGCAGAGCAATCATGGAAGTAGTCCATTAAATATCTAGGAATATGATTACACAGTGTTTTTATCCGCAGATAAGGCAGATACCAATCTCAGGTACACAGGATGAATCTTCAGGAAGTTTAGTCGACCAACAAAGGTGTTTTACTAACCTCTTTTTTGGCCAATCCTACAATACTCCTAGACAGTATTGTAGGTTTGATGGAGGAAATAGAGAAGATACCAACAAGAATGAATCTCTTTACAGGTTTATTTAATGAACACAAATCTGTCAAGAATATGTTCAGTCAATGTCAGTGGCAGGCGCTATAAGAAAAGCGCTGAGCTTCACTATGTGCTTTACTGGTAGCGTAGGCCTATGTTTCTTAGAAGATATAATGAATAAATAGCTTCTCCCTACGTGTACCTCATGAAAAAACCGTGAAGGTAAAATCAGAGAGAGATCACACAGACGCTTATCAGCAATCGTTCTTAATGTGGACAATTCTCAACGGAAACAGGAAAGGGGTGGTGAGGAGGGGGGGGGGGAGGAGGAGGAGGAAATGACATTGATTTACAAAGTACTCACCGTCAAACACAGTAAGGAAAAACTCTTAGAGATTGGTCCCTCTTTGCAGGTAAATCAAGAGTTATTTGTTTTTGGAATATGTATTTCGTTTCTTTTTACTTATGAAGCATATATAAAAGTAAAAAAATGGGAACTATAAGGTGAATTGATAGATTTGGATGTAAATCTCCACGAAAAAGTTGTTTTGAAGGTCTCGTAGGCGGAAATCACGAAAAAAACCAGTTCAGAATGATAATGTCGATAAAAGTTGTCAAAACACAGAGCAAAACTATAGTATCAAAATAAGAAATTAGTAGCGCATCGAAAGAGGATGAATACAGCCGGTGTACATCTTCCATTGTAAAAGGAGGACACAGGTCTTTGGAAGGCTATAGATGCCTTTGAGACTGACAAGATTTTGTTCCAAGTCGTACCATTTCCAGTGAATGAATTTCAGAATTGGAGATCAATGCGTTTCAAAAATGCTCTGAAGTTAAAGAAAACCGTCGGTATTCTGTTCTTTATTCTCAAGTTGTTCCAAGTATCCAAGTTTTGTGCACATGAGACATTCGACTACTTAAATGCAGTGCATGAAATGTAATACAAGGCAGGCTCTACTTCACTGACAAACGTTCTGATGCGAAGAATAAACAAAGCCGAATCTCTTTAACATCTTGAAAAATGAAGTGTATTACTCCATAAGGTTGTGCGTACGTCAGATGATATATTTGCCTTTAGTTTGCACAGTTTTTCACGAGTAATATTCATCAGTAGTTTACATGATTTGAAACTTCAGTTACTCTAGTTACTCTTTTTATATATGTATGCTTAGCAATTCCAGAGTATTGAATGAGATGTTTTATATATTACAGTGTGTCCGTACAATAAACTTTTAGTGGGCTCACATCGAATACTACATCCGCCACTGCTATTTACGTTTTTGTGTCTTGGCATCAGGCAAAGATCTGGTGAACGGGAGTGAAGCTGTCAAATTTGCTTGATACATATGAGCCTGTGTAACAAGTATGGTCAAGGAGGAAAATGCAAGCACTGTCGACATAATCTGAAAATAAAGTGTATGATAACATTGCAAACGGTAGAACGCTCGTCTTTTTATCTCTCCCAGTACTTTTAATTTGTAAACTGTATGAAAATTTAAAAGTTACTATTTTACAATAATTAATCATACAGTTATGTTGCTCAATCAATGTCGACTAATTTTTTATTATGCAGAGTATTTAAAAATTTTTATTAGATAATCATGGTTTTTCATAAGGGATTTGGGTAGATAATTTGTGACTTTTCAAATGCATTTGTTTTATGACATCCATGAATTATATACAGCCTGTAACTTGATTCATATCTGACGTTTCAAAGATAGACTTTACACATTCTATACATGAGAAAAAAATGGTTATTATGAAAATCATGAGGGACTGTATACATACATACTAGTACATACTAAGGTGATAACTTTTGGCCTGAAGATGATCTTGCCAGTTGATAACATTAGAATGACTAAAGGATTCATTTAGCTCCTACCAGTGTCTGTTCCAAAAAGACTATTGTAATTTATGTATGATGTTCAGAGTTATCAATGTATAATGATGCTTTAGTACTGAATTTAATTAACTTCACTCTAATTGTATGTTTCAGTTGAAATAAGAAGCAACAAATGTGATTGTTAATGAAGTTCTTGTATATACCATAGACAGTAAGAAATTCAGATGTGAACAGAAAGCAATTATATTGAAATGGAACAAACTTAAACCGAGATGGAACATCTTTATTAATGTAACGAAGAACCATATGTGCTAGGTTCTTATCTGCAGGGCCACATTTGGGATCTATGAGACACTAAGCTGAAAGTGTAGTACAAACCACATCAAGGGAGATTTGGCGATAAATAACACAAAAAATAACATTTTAGAATTATTTTCGAATAATTAATGCAGCATTTAAGGTTTATTATTAACCAAAACAGTACCAACGCATTTTCTATAACGTGTATTACCAACGGATGGGGGTGGGGGAGTACCTTATAGCAATCAAAAAAATTAAGGAAAACAGTTTTCGTTAGTCGTTGTTAAATATTGTTAATAACATACTTTTCAAAAAGGTGTTGATATGTAGGTAGGCTCAACAATCTGAAAATATCATTTAGCTCATTCTTAAGCACATTGTTCATAACTTGTACTACCAAAGATGTGATACTTTATGACTGCCACAAAAAATTAAAGAAAAAAATAAAAGTTTCGTTAACTGTCGTTAACTTTTATTCACATCATACTTTTAAAGACATACTGATGCATAAGAAGGTTTCTGAGCCTGAACATATGAATATGACATCTGCTGTTGAATGTTACATCCAACTCAAAGACTTAAAGTTTTGGGTTAACATTTACTGAAAAATTTAAAACAGTGATGGGATGTGGTAGAAGAAATCATTAAAAACAATAAACATATTTTCTGAATTTTAAAATGTGAAGTACATACCTAGATTACAATATTTTCAAGTTGTGGGCACAAAGCGTTTTGAGTGTTAAATTTTATTAAACACCATTATACAGTTTATATTGTAAGGAATTTGTGAGATTAAAAAATCAAAAGAATTTAAATCATTGAGGCATTCACCATTATTTATTGATATCACTGTAAACAACAAGATTTTTTAAATAAAAAAGAAGCTGATGTTGTTGCCCATGCAACAATCAGTATTTCAGATATTGTAACTATTAGCATACATATTCATTAGTCAAATGAAAGTTAGAAACTGGAATGTATCAATGAAGCAAGTAAAAAAAGCATGGAGAGCTGCATCAAACCAGTCTCAGGACTGAAGACCACAACAACAACAACAACAACAACAATGAAGCAAATTTTACCTATATTAAGTTCAAATATGCACATGACCAATTTTGCTCTTATTGGTCGCAACTGTCGGCAAATTATAATTATTCCCTGTCAGCGTACTTTCCAACACGACTACTCTAAAATACGTCATATTTATAAAGCTTCATCTACCTAAAATATTTCTAATACAGAAGTCACTGTGGACGCACTCACCATCGAGCACATGCACGGTGACAGTGGCGAACTCTGATGGCGAGACGGCGCACGTGTAGTTCCCGGCGTCTCCGCTGCTGACCCGTGCCACCAGCAGAGAGCTGTGGGCGCCCGCTGGCGTCAGGTCCGTCCGCACGCTGCGCGTAAACACACACACTTAATGCACCACCTCCACATGACATTCAGGCTAGTGCCAACAACGAAAAAGAACAGTAAGTAAAATATATGCAATTAAACACCTCGCGTATGAAAGTAAAGCAGATATATCACGTACCGGTACTTCATTTAATCAAAACGTCTTCGGTCCTGGGTTCGATCCCCGCCACTGCCTAAATTTTGATAAATAATCAGCATTGGCGGCCGAAGACTTCCGGCATAAGAAGTCAGCCTCATTCTGCCAACGGCCTTGTCAAAGAGGGCGGAGGAGTGGATAGAGGTTCAGGCTACTCTCTTGTCCTAGGGGTGGGAAATTGCCCCTAAAGGCGGAAGAATCAGCAATGATCAACGACATGAGGATGCAGAAGGCAATGGAAACCACTGCATTACAGACACGTAACGTGTATCCACAGGACATGTGGCCTGTAATTGTCATGATGATCTCTCCATTGGCAAAAGATTCCGGAATAGTCCCCCATTCGGATCTCCGGGAGGGAACTGCCAAGGGGGAGGTTACCATGAGAAAAAGATAGAATAATCAACGAAAGGATAACGTTCTACGAGTCGGGGCGTGGAATGTCAGAAGCTTGAACGTGGTAGGGAAACTAGAAAATCTGAAAAGGGAAATGCAAAGGCTCAATCTAGATATAGTAGGGGTCAGTGAAGTGAAGTGGAAGGAAGACAAGGATATCTGGTCAGATGAGTATCGGGTAATATCAACAGCAGCAGAAAATGGTATAACAGGTGTAGGATTCGTTATGAATAGGAAGGTAGGGCAGAGGGTGTGTTACTGTGAACAGTTCAGTGACCGGGTTGTTCTAATCAGAATCGACAGCAGACCAACACCGACAACGATAGTTCAGGTATACATGGTGACGTCGCAAGCTGAAGATGAACAGATAGAGAAAGTGTATGAGGATATTGAAAGGGTAATGCAGTATGTAAAGGGGAACGAAAATCTAATAGTCATGGGCGACTGGAATGCAGTTGTAGGGGAAGGAGTAGAAGAAAAGGTTACAGGAGAATATGGGCTTGGGACAAGGAATGAAAGAGGAGAAAGACTAATAGAGTTCTGTAACAAGTTTCAGCTAGTAATAGCGAATACCCTGTTCAAGAATCACAAGAGGAGGAGGTATACTTGGGAAAGGCCGGGAGATACGGGAAGATTTCAATTAGATTACATCATGGTCAGACAGAGATTCCGAAATCAGATACTGGATTGTAAGGCGTACCCAGGAGCAGATATAGACTCAGATCGCAATATAGTTGTGATGAAGAGTAGGCTGAAGTTAAAGACATTAGTCAGGAAGAATCAATACGCAAAGAAGTGGGATACGGAAGTACTAAGGAATGACGAGATACGTTTGAAGTTCTCCAACTCTATAGATACAACAATAAGGAATAGCGCAGTTGGCAGTACAGTGGAAGAGGAATGGACATCTCTAAAAAGGGCCATCACAGAAGTTGGGAAGGAAAACATAGGTACAAAGAAGGTAGCTGCGAAGAAACCATGGGTAACAGAAGAAATACTTCAGTTGATTGATGAAAGGAGGAAGTACAAACATGTTCCGGGAAAATCAGGAATACAGAAATACAAGTCGCTGAGGAATGAAATAAATAGGAAGTGCTGGGAAGCTAAGACGAAATGGCTGCAGGAAAAATGTGAAGACATCGAAAAAGATATGATTGTCTGAAGGACAGACTCAGCATACAGGAAAGTCAAAACGACCTTTGGTGACATTAAAAGCAACGGTGGTAACATTAAGAGTGCAACGGAAATTCCACCGGTAAATGCAGAGGAAAGAGCAGATAGGTGTAAAGAATACATTGAAAACCTCTATGAGGGTGAAGATTTGTCTGATGTGATAAAAGAAGAAACAGAGGTCGATTTAGAAGAGATAGGGGATCCAGTATTAGAATCGGAATTTAAAAGAGCTTTGGAGGACTTACGGTCAAATAAGGCAGAAGGGATAGATAACATTCCATCAGAATTTCTAAAATCATTGGGGGAAGTGGCAACAAAACGACTATTCACGTTGGTGTGTAGAATATATGAGTCTGGCGATATACCATCTGACATTCGGAAAAGCATCATCCACACAATTCAGAAGACGGCAAGAGCTGACAAGTGCGAGAATTATCGCACAATCAGCTTAACAGCTCATGCATCGAAGCTGCTTACAATAATAATATACAGAAGAATGGAAAAGAAAATTGAGAGTGCGCTAGGTGACGATCAGTTTGGCTTTAGGAAAAGTAAAGGGACGAGAGAGGCAATTCTGACGTTACGGCTAATAATGGAAGCAAGGCTAAAGAAACATCAAGACACTTTCATAGGATTTGTCGACCTGGAAGAAGCGTTCGACAATATAAAATGGTGCAAGCTGTTCGAGAGTAGGGGTAAGCTATAGGGAGAGACGGGTCATATACAATATGGACAACAACCAAGAGGGAATAATAAGAGTGGACGATCAAGAACGAAGTGCTCGTATTAAGAAGGGTGTAAGACAAGGCTGTAGCCTTTCGACCCTACTCTTCAATCTGTACATCGAGGGAGCAATGATGGAAATAAAAGAAAGGTTCAGGAGTGGAATTAAAATACAAGGTGAAAGGATATCAATGATACGATTCGCGGATTAAATGATCTGCTGAACGGAATGAACAGTCTAATGAGTACACAGTATGGTTTGAGAGTAAATCGGAGAAAGACGAAGGTAATGAGAAGTAGTAGAAATGAGAACAGCGAGAAACTTAACATCAGGATTGATGGTCACGAAGTCAATGAAGTTAAGGAATTCTGCTACCTGGGCAGTAAAATAACCAATGACGGACGGAGCAAGGAGGACATCAAAAGCAGACTCGCTATAGCAAAAAGGCATTTCTGTCCAACAGAAGTCTACTAATATCAAATACCGGCCTTAATTTGGGGAAGAAATTTCTGAGGATGTACGTCTGGAGTACAGCATTGTATGGTAGTGAAACATGGACTGTGGGAAAACCGGAACAGAAGATAATCGAAGCATTTGAGATGTGGTGCTATGGACGAATGTTGAAAATTAGGTGGACTGATAAGGTAAGGAATGAGGAGGTTCTACGCAGAATCGGAGAGGAAAGGAATATGTGGAAAACACTGATAAGGAGAAGGGACAAGATGATAGGACATCTGCTAAGACATGAGGGAATGACTTCCATGGTAATAGAGGGAGCTGTAGAGGGCAAAAACTGTAGAGGAAGACAGAGATTGGAATACGTCAAGCAAATAATAGAGGACGTAGGTTGCAAGTGCTACTCTGAGATGAAGAGGTTAGCACTGGAAAGGAATTCGTGGCGGGCCGCATCAAACCAGTCAGTAGATTGTTGAAAAAAAAAAAAAAGTCAGGTTCGTGTGCTCCAGTGCTCCAGTGATCAAAATACACTGAGGTTACAATAGTCATGGGATTGTGATATGCACGTCCACAAATAGTGGTAGCATCGCGTACACAAGGTATGAAAGGGTCATTTGCACTCAGGCGATTCATGTGAAAAGGTTCTCGGTATTATTATGGTCACAGGAATTAACAGACTTTGAACACGGAATGATAGTTGGGGCTAGAGGCATGGAACATTCCATAAAGAAATCGTTAGGGACAATATTTCACCATACAGAGAGTCAACCGTTTGGTGAATGTGCCACATTTCAGGCATTACCCATCACCACAGACCATGCGGTGCCCCCAACGGCTTTCACTTAACGACCGAGAGCAGCGGCGTTGGCGCAGAGTTGTCAGTGGTAATAGACAAGCAGCACTAAGTGAAATAACCACAGAAATCAATGTGGGCGTATGACGACCGTATCTGTTAGGACAATGCGGTGAAATTTGGCGTTATTGGGCTGTGGCGACCCACGACTGGCGCTAGTGTCTTTCGTAACAGGACGACCTTGCCTGCAGTGCTTCTCCTGGGTTCGTGACTATGGACCCTGAACGGCTCGAAAACCGTGGCCTACTCAGATGAGTCCCGATTTCAGAGTGATGGTTGGGCTGAGTGTGGCGCAGACCCGACTAAGTAATGGACACAAGTTGTCAACAAGGCACTGAACAAGCTGATGGCGGCTCCATGATGGTATGGGCTGTGTTTATGTGGTGTGGATTGGGTCCTCAGGTCCATCTGAACCGATCATTGACCAGGAATGTTTATGTTCATTTACTTGGAGACCATCGAGTGAATGATTTGGCCACCCCGGCGGCCCGACATGAATCTCATCGAACGTTTAAGGGACGTAATCGAGAGGTCAGCTCGTGCACGACATCCTGCACCTGCAATACTTTCGGAATCATAGACGGCTATATAAGCAGCAGGGATCAGTATTTCTGCAGGGTACTTCCAATAACTTGTTGGGTCCTGGCCACGTCGAGTTACTGCACTACCCCAGGAGGTAGTCCACGACTTTTGTCTCCTCACAAGGAAACCTCCCCATCGCACCCCCCTCAGATTTAGTTATAAGTTGGCACAGTGGATAGTCCTTGAAAAACTGAACACAGATCAATCGAGAAAACAGGAAGAAGTTGTGTGGAACTCTGAAAAATTAAGCAAAATATACAAACTGAGTAATCCATGCGAACGATAAGCAACATCTGGGATAGACTCAACTCAGGAGCGCCGTGGTCCTGCGGTTAGCGTGAGCTGCTGCGGAACGAGAGGTCCTTGGTTCAAGTCTTCCTTCGAACGAAAAGTTTAATTTTTTATTTTCAGACAATTATCAAAGTTCAGGCACTCACACATGGTAAACTTCGCTCTCCAAAATTCCAGGACATTTTCAGATTTGCTTGGGCATATGCAGGATTTGACGGTCTACACACGGAAAAATTTGAAAACGTTAAATACATATGTTTTGACAGAGCACAAGGAAAAGTGAGCGACTGGGAAACTGTTGGATTCATTTGTTGCAGTTTATGTGACAAACTCTTATGTTTTCATCACTTTTTTTGGGAGTAATTATCACAACCACAAGAAAACCTAAATCGGGCGACGTAGAAGAATGTTTTTACCCATTCACCAAGTGTACAAGTTATGTGGGTCGACAACATATTCCTGTCATGTGACGCACATGCCGTCACCAGTGTCGTATAGAATATATCAGACGTGTTTTCCTGTGGAGGAATCGGTTGACCTATGACCTTGCGATCAAATGTTTTCGGTTCTCATTGAAGAGTCACGTCCTTTCGTCTACTAATCGCACGGTTTTGCGGTGCGGTCGAAAAACACAGACACTAAACTTATTACAGTGAACAGAGACGTCAATGAACGAATGGACAGATCATAACTTTGCGAAAATAAAGAAAAAATTTTCGCTCGAGGGAGACTTGAACCAAGGACCTCTCGTTCCGCAGCTGCTCACGCTAACCACGGGACCACGGCGCTCCTGCTATCAGGTTACGCATGATGTTGGCTATCTTCGTATGGACTACTCAGTTTGTATATTTTGCTTATTTTTTCATAGTTCCACACAACTTCTTCCTGTTTTCTCGATTAATCTGTGTTCAGTTTTTCAAGGCCTATCCACTGTGCCAACTTATAACGAAATCTGAGGGAGGTGCGATGGGGAGGTTCCCTTGTCAGTGTACACGTGTAAAGAGAGAAATTTGGCACTAAGAGTGTCAGTTGTCACTCGTTTGGTTATTCAACCAGCCATATTGCCTGTAACTTTTTGACTACGTTTTCCATAATGTATGAAGCAGGTATGAAAATATGAATCTTGAGTGCTTACAGGATGGCAGTATCAACGGTAGCAGTTTAGGGACCTGAGATGTGCTTGACATGTGGTGTAGTAAGTTCAGTTACTTTCAGTAAGAGTCAAAAAATTTCTACTACCATTTTAAAGTGACGACATTATGTGCACAGGTTATCAACGAACGCTATACTTACTCTCCATACGTGAGCTGCGGCTTGTAAAAACGGGATAGCGTGCTGAGAGCCCATTGTCAGTCACTAAGCAGCAAAACTTGTAGCCAGAGAGCTCCAGGGCAGTGTGGCAACGTCATGTTGGATGCAGTAAATGAGTTTACATTTTGCTACCGTTAGTTTTCTGCTGTATACCAAGAATTCAGTTCTTCTACCGAGACGACGAAATTTGTACATTACAGACGAGTTACAGTATCAGAAAACAATCCGACCTAAACTTGCTCTGCGTAATTTGTGATTCTTTAACGGTTATTTCATTCTAGAAATCTAAGAGGGCATAAAATATAGAGGATTAAGTGACATCTAGGCAGCGATTTTTCATAACGAAATAAGCGACGAAACAACAACAGATAGGTTCCGGTAACACAGTGAGCCTCTTTTGTTTCTCTCGATGGTCAGTGACGTTTGTATCGACAGTGGGACTGAATACTCCACATGTTTGGCACGTCCAGCAATTACGTAGTACAGAAAGCATTTTTAGTTACTTTTGGTTGAGTAGTAGCTTACTCTCATAGTTTTTTTGGGGGGGAAATGGATCAAAATCTGACGTCTGAGTTCTCTATAAAACTCATATCGTCAGAATGTGACTTCATTATAAACTAGAAAATTAGCTAAACACATAACCATAAAGAGAAGTAATTTATATTTCAATAAAACCCTAGTTGGTATTGAAAATTTAACTGTAAACACGTCCTTCTATACAGGAAATTCATGTACGATGGTTTGTATTTCGTTTCTCTCTTTTGCTTGAAGTATGTAATATACGTTTTTCTCCGATGAATATTCTGTTGTACATCTGACTGAAGTGACCCACACGGGCCTCCCTTGATGTTGGTGTTGGGTGCTTCTACACTCACACTCATAAATTGCATAATGTGGTGCCACACAACATGGCACTACACAAACTGGACCTAATAGCATAGGCACATAGGGAACACACACGACACAGATCTCTAAGTCCACGGTATTGGTGATAAGTTGAGAAAACCGTCCCGAAACACATGTGCTGCAAAACGCCACTATTTCCTGTGCATGTACCCCGACATCAGTATGGGATATGATCACCATGCACAAGTACACAGGCTGTACAATGGGTTGTCATACTCTGGATCAGGTGGTCGAGCAGCTACTGGCGTATAGCTTTCCATTCTTGCAACATTGCCTGTCGTAGCTCCTGAAGTGTCGTAGTGGTTTGAAGACGTGCAGCGATACGTCGACCGAGAGCATGCCAAACGTGTTCGATGGGGGTTTAGGTCCGGAGAACAGGCAGGCCACTCCGTTCGCCTGATATCTTCTGTTTCAAGGTACTCCTCCACGATGGCAGCCCGGTGGAGCGGTGCGTTATCATCCATTAAGAGGAAGGTGGGACCCACTGCACCCTTGAAATGGCGGACATACTGGTGAAAAATGACGTCCCGGTACACTTGACCTGTTACAGTTCCTCTGTCAAAGACATGCAGGGTTGTACGTGCACCAATCATAATTCCACCCCACACCATGGAACCACGACCTCCTTACAGGTCCCTTTCGAGGACATTAAGGAGTTAGTATCTCGTTCCTGGTTCACGCCAGATGAAAACCCGGCGATAATCACTGTTCAGACTACACCTGGACTCGTCCGTAAACATAACCTGGGACCACCGTTCCAATGACCATATACTGTGTTCTTGACACCAGGCTTTACGGGCTCTCCTGTGACCAGGGGTCAGTGGAATGCACCTTGCAGGTATCCGGGCGAATAAACAATGTTCAGTCGTCTGTAGACCGTGTGTCTGGAGACAACTGTTTCAGTGACTGCATTAAGGTCTCGAGCAAGGCTACGTGCAGTACTCCGTGCCCGTCTGCCTTCACTGATGGTGAGATATCGGTATTCTTGTGGTGTTGTACACTGTGGACGTCCCACACTGCAGCGCCTGGACACGGTTCCTGTCTGCTGGAATCGTTGCCATAATCTTGACATCACACTTTGTGACACGTAGGACCCATGCTAAGACCTGCTGTGTTTGACCAGCCTCCAGTCGCCCTAGTATTCTGCCCCTCATAACGTCATCAATGTGTGTTCTCTGAGCCATTTTCAACACGCAGTCACGATTAGCACGTCTGGAAACGTCTGCACGCTTACTCGCTGCACCGTACTCTGACATCCACCAACACATCTCTGCGTATGTGGACTGCTGTCAGCGCCACCGTGCGACGAGCGCAGGTCAAATGCACCGGAAGGTCATACCCCAAGGTGATTTAAGCCCGCAAACCTGCCACCAGAGCGTTGTTTCACCAAGTATCAGCATTATCCTTAATTTATGAGCATGAGTGTAATTAACGTGCAGCTACTCACAGAGGTCCAGTGTGGACTGTAATTACCGTATCACGGCGAAGCTTGGTAGATATTCTATTGCGTTAAAGCGGAACTGATTAATGACTGAAAAGATATAGTTACAATTTTTGGCCACAAGGTGCAAATCTGGCGCTGCATAGCATTTCGTCTACATCTCCGGTCCTCACATTAAAGTGCGCGAGCGGCGGTTAATAATAACATCGACATTATGCCTTTCTCTCTTTTTTTGACTTTCCTGCCAGCGACCCGTTCGTATTTCATTACATATGGAAACATTTGTATACGTATACCTTGCATTCGCAGTGCCAGATATGCACGTGGTGGCCAAAATTAGAACTAATTTTCTCCAGCGTAAATAGTTTCCGCATTAACACGTAGAATGTATACCTAGCTTCGCTGCTATACGATAATTACAGCTCAACTGGACGTGTATGAGTAATTTCACTTTAATTGTACCTACCCGATATTTTAGCGACCATGACACCTCCAGTATTGAGCACGTATGAAATATTGTATCAGTTCTGAGTAAAACTTCACAAAAATTACTACAGAATGAAATACACTGCTGGCCACCGTAAATACAACACCCTGAAGGAAGCATCCGAATCAAGTGAAATTTACACCATGAGTTTGCAGCGATGAGATATGCAACTGATTAGAATTTCAGCGCAGACGCACACCACGCGCGCCTGTGGCGCCACCTCATAGCGCCATTTAAGGCTTGGCGATTTCGACGAGTGTACGTTCGGCACGTGTGTTTACCTTGTGGTTGTTTCACAAGACGATCAGTTATGCCTCGTAGACAACAGCGAACATCGTTTGATCAAGTATCCGAGTTCGACAGAGGAAGGATAGTGGCCTACCGAGATTGTGGATTATCATACAGAGAAATCGCTAGTCGTGTTGGACGAAACCAAACAACTGTAATGCGGATATGTGACCGTTGGATGCAGGAGGGTACGACGGACCGACGTGGTCGATCGCATTCACCTCGGTGCACCACTGCACGTGCTGATAGGCAAATTGTGCGCATGGCAGTGACGGATCGCTCAGTGACATCCCGAACCATAGCACAGCACATTGCGTCTGTAACGCATCGTCCAGTGTCTGCGCGTACCATTCGACGCCGTTTACAGCAGAGTGGTCTGCCCGCAAGACGTCCATTGCTTCGTCTACCATTGACGCAGAACCACAGACGTCTCCGTCGCCAATGGTGTGATGACAGGCGGATGTGGACGGCAGAATGGAATGGCGTTGTCTTCACTGACGAGGCACGCTTCTGTCTGCATCACCACGATGGTCGGATTCGAGTGTGGAGACACCGTGGAGAGAGGATGCTGGACAGCTGCATTATGCACCGCCACACTGGTCTTGCACCGGCTATTATGGTATGGGGCGGTATTGGATACTACTCTCGCACGCCTCTAGTACGCATTGCCGGTACTTTAAATAGCCTGCGCTACATATCCGAGGTGCTGGAGCCAGTTGTCCTTCCTCACCTTTAGGGCTCTGCCACAGCCATATTTCAACAGGATAATGCGCGAACACACGTGGCACGCGTCGTCCAAAGGTTCTTCGCCAACAACCAGATTGAACTGCTTCCCTGGCCAGCTCGCTCTCCGGATCTTTCGCCGATAGGAAACATGTGGTCCATGGTTGCTCAACGAGTGACCCAGATTACATCCCCAGCTGCCACACCAGATGATCTTTGGCAACGTGTGGAAGCTACTTGGGTTGCTGTACCCCAGGAACACATCCAACGTCTCTGTGACTCAATGCCGAGATGTGTGGCAGCGGTGATCTCCAACAATGGCGGCTACTCTGGCTACTGATTCTGCCAGGAACCACATGTCACAGTAGTCTATAAAAGTAATCATTTGATACTTGGTCAACATGTTATCTACAAAACAAATTTTGTTGTGCTACCTCTTGTCTTTCTTGGTGTTGCATTTACGGTGGCCAGCAGTGTATATATAGTATTTAACATTCTTCTCAACATCAACATTAAAGACTATATTTGACTAGTATTCTAGCAAAGCCCTAACCAGATTAACCTACATTTTCAATAAGTTGTAAATCCATTCGATAGTCGATGAGTTCAGTGAGCGAGTGTCAATCATCGAAGACGATTGGTTACTCACGTCGCACAAGATGGCAGATTTTGCCGGTGAGCACCAGTCGACTCTCCAATTACAGCTCAGACTGAACGTGTATGATAAGTGCACTTTAATGACACTCATACGATATTCTAGCGACCTCTAGGCGCTACAGTCTGGAACCGCGCGACCGCTACGGCCGCAGGTTCGAATCCTGCCTCGGGCATGGATTTGTGTGATGTCCTTAAGTTAGTTAAGTTTCAGCAGTTCTGAGTTCTAGGGGACTGATGACCTTAGAAGTTAAGTCCCATAGTGCTCAGAGCCATTTGAACCATTCTAGCGGCCATGACACATCCTGTATTGAGCAACAACCTCGTGCGGATCTTAACAGAAGTGTCTTAAATCTACGAAGAGGGTGTTGTTCTCAACACTTGCATGATTTGCTTTCCATTTGATTATCGGTGACATTGTAATTCACTCGCGGTTGACTTGGTTATCTCCTGCCATTGTTCGGCCACGCAGCCCAATATACAGGGAGGCAAAAGGATATTACGCAAAACTTTAGTTTTGCTTATGTGGCCGCACAGCAAAGTAATGTGGTAAAGGACAGAACTGTGCAGGCAACCGGCAGACTTTGCAGTAATTCATCGAGATATAGCAATACCCCTTTTCCATCACTCTGATGCCTTGAATAAACATGTTCAGTTTAGACTCCAATGTGATTTCAAAGTTAGCTTCAAGCTTTATAGATCCTAAACTACAAAATAAATCCAAAATTTGATTCAACGAAAACGGATAGGGCCACACTGAGGAATGAAGGCTAATCAAGTTACTGTTAATAAAAGTGTACACGGAAAGATCGAACAGTACAAACAGATTTTTTGTTGGGATCTAAATAAAGTAGTGAATAATGTAAACATCAGCCTAAAGGCTGACGCTGGTGCAGTGCATAAAGTCTGCCTAGAAAGTTGCGAGGTTTTAGAAAAGCAAGTGGAAAGAAAAGTAAGTCGGGTGTCCAAAATTTGTCTTGACAAACATTAAAAAAACTTTGTGTTCTGCCTTACTGCAGGTCTTTTCATGTTGGAAGCCTCGTCAGAGAGGTCCACCGTATGAGCGTCTAGGGAAGTGATTCCAGTGGTGGTGTCCCGTTGACAAACATACCGGAGCGAAATACAAAATATGAGAGCTTCACGCTGTAAGCAGTGAATTTACTATTCGGTACACGCAAATTTATGGTTAAATAGCTAGGCAATCCGAGGCAAGAGAATTTGATCCTGGTATTACTGTACAAGTGGGAGCTGTGGGGATTAATGTGATAACGCCAAACAGTACAGTAAACAGAAAGCAGCAAGTGGCAGGGACAGTAATATTGCCAATACTACAGTAGTATACAAGGAATCCGCATTTATTAGATGCAGGAAGTTTCAGCGTTTTAATTCTCATGTTCATGTACATTCTGAGGAATGATGAAATGATGATGAACATGTATTGCGATGATTAGCAGAAGTAATGATGAAATGCGAAACTACGATTGCACTGATTGAAGGCCGCTTTTATCAAGAATTTATGAGTCAAACAGAACAGTTGGGAGGGGCTCGGAGGTTTGATAGGTGGAAAAGAGAACCCGGGCAAGAATTTATAAAGGATTTCTCGAGAAAATTGTTTCCTAAATGATCCTATTTGAGAAATAAATTGGAACCTCGAGACCGAGGTTGTAGTGATGGGATTAGAGAACAAGTTACCCGTCTACCGGCGTAAGAGGCTTACTTCGGCGCCTCGTGACAGTCTGACAAGTTCATTCAGTACTTGGAGTGGGTGTAAAGATTTTCTAGGGAAGAGGAAGTGCAGAGCACTGGCGTGACAACGTAAACGTGAGGCAGCTGCGAGTCCACGATGAGACAGAATCCAGCAGGCGAGGCTGTGATCCTCATTTTAGAACTCCGCCGATCGAAACAGATCGTGTGGTTAGGCGGAATGTGAATTGAACCCGCCATTAGCCAACACGGAAAGTGTAGCATTGATTGAAGTGAGTAGGGAGGTTGCACTAATTTCGTTAGTACATTGTGCGGCAGGCATGCCTAACCGATTTTGACGTACATTTTGAAATGCACACTTACAGAAAGAGACAGGGGACAAGAGGCTAGGGTTTCCCATATTATTGATATGTTTATTTGTTGTTCTTTGCTACTTTGGGGTGTATTTTGCATAGGTCAAGGGTACTGATACGCACCACATCAGATGTCAAATTGTAATTGCAGTTACATGATTGTTTTTGCTCATGTTTGTTACACGTAGGTCTTGATTAATTATATCCACTAGTGAGCCGATGTGATGCTTTTATTGTTGGTGATGGCAAGGAGAAATACATTTGAGTTTTTTCTGATTTTGGAATACTTATTTTGGTTGATTCATTAATGTAGAAATCGTAAATCAACTGTTTATTCGCTTGGTTGCACACCAAACGCAAACATACAATAATGGCTCCTGTTATAGTAGGAGTGTTCTCTACAAGTGGTTGGAGATGCGTGTAGTGATGTGGTATGTTTATTTTGGTCTGTTTGAAGTCATCAATGTCTTGTAGTACAATATGCTGATTAACAGTGTTTACCTGTGATAGTGACAGAGGTTCGGAGGAAATAGCTTTTCATCCAGAGCGAATATGGAACTAAAAGCAGGGTGCCATTGAGGTAATGTGCGTGGAGATTAGCCCGTACGGGCGAAGAGGCGCTAGAGATCACTTGTTTTGAATTTGCGAAAGCAGCATCGAAGAGCGCACGATATCGCTTGTGAGGGTAACACAGGAAGCGATGCTTTTATTCACTACTGGCCATTAAAATTGCTACACCAAGAAGAAATGCAGATGATAAACGGGTATTCATTGGACAAATATATTATGCTAGAACTGACATGTGATTACATTTTCACGCAGTTTGGGTGATTAGATCCTGAGAAATCAGTACCCAGAACAGCCACCTCTGGCCGTAATAACGGCATTGATACGCATGGGAATTGAGTCAAACAGAGCTTTGATGGCGTGTACAGGTACAGCTGCCCATGCAGTTTTAACACGATACCACAGTTCATCAAGAGTAGTGACTGGCGTACTGTGACGTGCCAGTTGCTCGGCTACCATTGACCAGACGTTTTCAATTGGTGAGAGATCTGGAGAATGTGCTGGCCAGGGTTGCAGTCGAACATTTTCTGTATCCAGAAAGACTCGTACAGGACCTGCAACATGCGGTCGTGCATTCTTCTGCTAAAATGTAGGGTTTCGCAGGGATAGAATGAAGGGTAGAGCCACGGGTCGTAACACATCTGAAATGTAACGTCCACTGTTCAAAGTGCCGTCAATGCGAACAAGAGGTGACCGAGACGTGTAACCAGTGGCGCCCCATACCATCACACCGGGCGATACGCCAGAATGGCGATGACAAATGAACGCTTCCAATGTGCGTTCACCGCGATGTCGCCAAACACGGATGCGATCATCATGATGCTGTAAACAGAACCTGAATTCATCCGAAAAAATGACGTTTTGCCATTCGTGCACCCAGGTTCGTCGTTGAGTACTCCATCGCAGGGTCTCCTGCCTGTGATACAGCATCAATGGCAACCGCATCCATGGTCTCCGAGCTGATAGTCCATGTTCCTGCAAACGTCGTCGAACTGTTCGTGCAGATGGTTTTTCTCTTGCAAACGCCCCCATTGTTGACTCAGGGATCGAGACGTGGCTGCACGATCCATTACAGCCATGCGGATAAGATGCCTGTTATCTCGACTGCTAGTGATACGAGGCCGTTGGGATCCAACCGTATTACCCTCCTGAACCCACCGATTCCATATTTTGCTAACAGTCAATAAGACTGAGATTAATCAAAATCCACTAATAAGTTAGTTTTACGGGAAATATTAAGACAAATAAACTTTAAAATAAGTAAATGAAGTCTAAAATTTATAAAATATTAACGAGCTATTTCAACAGCAGTGCAGCACACGTGACTTCACTCCAAAGATTCCCATCTGCAGGGTGTTCCAAAGACTTGTTTAGTCTATGCCACGTCGAGTTGCTGCACTACGCGAGCAATACGAGGTCCGACACGATATTGGGAGGTATCCCATGTCTTATTACCTCAGTCTACGGTGAGGAGTTTATCATTTGAATATGCATGAAGTTGTGCCATATAATTATAATGAATTTTTTTGTGTACTTAAAGTCATAATTGCTGAAGTATCTAAGAGACATGTACCTAGAATGAAATTTTCACTCTACATCGGAGTGTGCGCTGATATGAAACTTCCTGGCAGATTAAAACTGTGTACCGGACCGAGACTCGAAGTTTGGAAGGTACGAGACGAGGTACTGGCGGAATTAAAGCTATGAGGACGGGGCGTGAGCCGTGCTTGGGTAGCTCAGTTGGTAGAGCATTTGCCCGCGAAAGACAAAGGTATCGAGTTCGAGTCTCGGTCCGGCACAGTTTTAATCTGCCAGGAAGTTTCAGACATGTACCTGTTTCGTGGGCGTAATCTGTACATAAAGTGTAACTTCATTCGAATCTTAATTTGCTGATTTTGTAACAGTATTTTTGTGAAAATTTGTGATTTCATGGGCGATTGTTAGAGGAAGAGTTCGTTCTCTTTATTATTTCCGACATTGTCAGGTTGGAGATAAGTGACCCATTTACGTTAAAAGTTACAGATTATTATAAATAATCCTTTATAAGATCGCAAAAATTATTTCCAATGTCGATAACTAGTTTTGCTAAAATAGCTAGCCCTTTACAGACCTGAAATTTTATAAAAAATTACACATGAAGGAGAGTAGTGTGATGAAGACTGTCGCTATGACTACAATAAGTCAGTACACATAAAATAAGGTAAAATTGCTGTGTATGATCACCAGCCCGGTAGGAGCCACACTGTCATCGATAAATTACATACTTGAGCTTAACACCGTTCATAACCCAACCTTTTTGTACATGTACAACTCGGTGAACATTTATGTGAGTATCACCTACAAATATAACATCCGAATTGGAAATACAACTCAATGTGTCATTATAACATTGCAAGGTTGAATCCACATAATTCTCATTCAAATGTTTGGGACCGTCGTACTCAATGTGCAGTGGTATTGTAACAGCTAGTGTTTACATATGAAAAGGGCTTATCACAAATTAGCGAACTAATTTCCCTCTTTCATGGGGCACCATTAAACAACAGAGTAATATGCCCATGTCAGATCAGGCAGCACACTTATGATGTTACGTGGTGGGGCTTACAGGAAAACGACTCGCAACCAGGTGGGATTGTAGTTTCAGTATATTAAATGAAGCACAAAGATAACTCTACTAACTATTGTATGAGGTATACAGGGTGTAATAATAATTGTCATTAAGTAATTAGATACGTTGCAGACAAAAGAAAACCGGATAATGGTAAGTTTTATTCACATTTCAAAGTGAAAAAGTCACTAGATGGCAGAAAATTTTCTGGAAATTAACCAGTATAAGAAATTATACATCAGGAAAGGTATCCTGCGTTAAACTGAATTGGTTTGACTTTTCGAACTGTTGTATAGACATCGGACTACTATTCATAGATTGTTTATGAGACAAATCCATATTTTCATTATACTTCTGGCATTAATTCTTAAATATATACAATTAAAATGTGATGGTGGTCTATAACAAATTCTTTGTTGCACCTAGGTTGAGCTTTTTTCTTGATCTTGTCGAGTATCTCTTCATTCATTTACTTTTGAGTAAGGATGCACGCCATATAATTGCTATCTTCGCTTGAATAGGGCGTTTTCCTATCAGATATCTTCATAATTACGCTTTCTGTATACGAATAAATGATCTGTTATGACTTCTGTAGATTATGATAGGACATGCCGTACTTGCATTGTAATATCTACTGGTTTCTGTGCCGTGTTGACTTATAACGATTAGTGAATTGATGTTACGAATGCTGGGACAGAATCCATCCATATGCTTCCGAATCGCATATGTCATTATCCTACATTCTGAGGTAAAACAAGTGGGTCTCCAGTACGTTCCTCACTAATGTAATAATTTTATGTCCTTGGATACTCCAACGCTTCCGGTTGGTTACACCTAACTGCTTGGTATAACCAATAAGCAAATTTTCTTATTAATACTCTGAATTGCATAAAAAATTAAGTGTCGTCTAGCGGCACTTTATCACTACGTAATATGAATGAAAGTTACCATTCCGCTGTTTGTTTTAATCTGGAATTCGTCTACATGTATAGTTACAATAATTATTATTATTATTACTATTATTACATTCGGTATACATCATATGTTATTTGGTATAATTATCTTATGTTTCAATTAATTTATTGTGACTGCAGTGTCATCAGCTGGCGTGTCGTTTTCCTGTAAGCCCCATCACGTAGCAATTAGTCACTGGTCTGCCTGCTCTGATACTGGCATATTACTCTGTTGTTCACTGCTTCTACGTGAAAGAGGCAGATTTGTTCGCTGCTTTGTGATGAGAACTCTTCGCATGCAGTTATTAGTGATACCGTGTTACTGTTCATGTGTTCAACGACCTCACACATTCATCCTCGCAGTGGTAAAATGGCACACTACGTCATAGTTCCTAGTCGGACTGTATATGTTTAAGGTGGTACTTACATGAGCAGATCGTGTAAAGGGAGATTTGGCTACGAATGCTGTTAAGTACAAGTATAATCACCGGCGTGGTGATTAGACATAGCAATGTTGGTCGTCATTGGTACACACTGGCTTTACAGAACCTTTGAGATAATGACAGTTTGTGTTGCCCTGCTCTGCCTCATATGTAATGTTCTGTGAAATTTTATAGCTGAAGATGGTTAGCTGTTTTACTTGTAAGTAGGTATCATAATTATACAGTGTGTTCGGAAATTCTCGTTACAAACTTCTGGAGCCAGCCGTTGTGGCCGAGCGGTTTTAGGCGCTTCAGTCTGGAACCGCGCTGCTGCTACGGTCGCATGCTCGAATCCCGCCTCGGGCATGGATGTGAGTGATGTCCTTCGGTTAGATAGGTTTAAGTAGTTTTAAGTCTAGGGGACTGATGACCTGAGATGTTAAGTCCCATAGTGCTCGGAGCCATTTTAGAACAAACTTCTAGAACTTGTAGAGGGAAGTGAGTACATAATATTTTGAATGGGAACCCATATCCGGAAATGTGCCGATTCAGTGCTACCGCTGTTCGCATACATGTCTGCTATGAAGGTTTGCAACAGTGGTGGTGCTTAAGTCGGAATGGCTGATGTCATACCTCTCTCACCTGGGTCGAGCCTTATGCACGTGTCTGTCAGTGTTACATGTTGTATGGAGTATTGGAGGTGTTATGGGTGTAGTTGTTGGTCATCCACAATATACCAGACGGTGTTGGGATCAACATCCACTGCACGCACAGTTGAAGGGGTCTCATCATGGTGACGCAGTCCGGCCTCTTCCAGTTCAGATGTTCAGCGTCTCAGTGGAGCACGACAGTGGCACCTACCGAAGCTGAAGTAACCCTTTCTCGAAACCGTTGCAAAACTGTGGCGGAAATGGGGACAGACATTGTGGAGAACGATCTTGATACAGACGGCGAGCAGCTCTTCCATTATCGTGAGCGTACCCATACAAAAGAATCATATTGGTGCTTTCTACAAAAGTACAGGGTGATTCAAAAAGAATACCACAACTTTAGGAATTTAAAACTCTGCAACGACAAAAGGCAGAGCTAAGCACTATCTGTCGGCGAATTAAGGGAGCTATAAAGTTTCATTTAGTTGTACATTTGTTCGCTTGAGGCGCTGTTGACTAGGCGTCAGCGTCAGTTGATGCTAAGATGGCGACCGCTCAACAGAAAGTTTTTTGTGTTATTGAGTACGGCAGAAGTGAATCGACGACAGTTGTTCAGCGTGCATTTCGAACGAAATATGGTGTTAAACCTCCTGATAGGTGGTGTATTAAACGTTGGTATAAACAGTTTACAGAGAATGGGTGTTTGTGCAAAGGGAAAAGTTCTGGTCGGCCGAGAACGAGTGATGAAAATGTAGCATGCATCCAGCAAGCATTTTTTCGCAGCCCAGGAAAATCGACTCGCAGAGCTAGCAGAGAGCTGCAAATTCCACAATCAACTGCAGAATGGAGCGCCACCACATTGGCACTTATCTGTCCGTAACTACCTGAACGTCAACTACCCGAGGCGATGGATCGGCCGCCGGGCAGCCCGTGACAGAGCACTTCATCACTGGCCTCCAAGAAGCCCTGATCTTACCCCCTGCGATTTTTTCTTATGGGGGTATGTTAAGGATATGGTGTTTGGGCCACCTCTCCCAGCCACCATTGATGATTTGAAACGAGAAATAACAGCAGCTATCCAAACTGTTACGCCTGATATGCTACAGAGAGTGTGGAACGAGTTGGAGTATCGGGTTGATATTGCTCGAGTGTCTGGAGGAGGCCATATTGAACATCTCTGAACTTGTTTTTGAAAGAAAAAAAAACCTTTTTAAATACTCTTTGTAATGATGTATAACAGAAGGTTATATTATGTTTCTTTCATTAAATACACATTTTTAAAGTTGTGGTATTCTTTTTGAATCACTCTGTATACTCAGTCATGTTGCTTTAACACTCAGACACATGAATGAGTTTCGAACCAGGTCAGCAAACATGTTATCAAACGGCTGTAGCACGGGAACGGTACATTTCTGGATATGGGTTCCTCTTAAAAATATTATGTACTCACTCCCCTCTACAAGCTCTAATGTTTGTAACGGGAATTTCCGAACACCCTGTATGCTATGTTTGTAGTCATGACTTATAAATGATTATTTACAAGTACCTATAACTTTTATTATCTTTATTTATAAGACTATAGGGCCTCGTGGCGAAAATATTGAATAAAATTTACTCCAGTTTCCAGCCATACCTAGTGGTTACAACGCCACGAACTTAAGACCAGGCATTCCTTAGTAATTGATAAGTAGAATGACTGCTAATGGACCGCTCGTACGCTCTTATATACAGTAGCTGTCGGCTCTGGCACGCCTGGTGCTCATGGTATATCCAGATAGCCGGCCGGAGTGGCCGTGCGGTTCTAGGCGCTACAGTCCGGAACCGCGCGACCGCTACGGTCGCAGGTTCGAATCCTGCCTCGGGCATGGATGTGTGTGATGTCCTTAGGTTATGGCTCTGAGCACTATGCGACTTATCTTCGGAAGTCATCAGTCCCCTAGAACTTAGAACTACTTAAACCTAACTAACCTAAGGACAGTCACGCGGTTCCAGACTGCAGCGCCTAGAACTGCTCGGCCACTCCGGCTGGCTGTCCTGAGGTTAGTTTGGTTTAAGTATTTCTAAGTTCTAGGGGACTGATGACCTCAGAAGTTAAGTCCCATAGTGCTCAGAGCCATTTGAACCATATAGCCAGATACTGACATACATCGACTCCGTATTCGTTGCACCCGCTTCAACCAAAAATGGTTCAAATGGCTCTGAGCACTATGGGACTCAACTGCTGAGGTCATCAGTCCCCTAGAACTTAGAACTAGTTAAACCTAACTAACCTAAGGACATCACACACATCCATGCCCGAGGCAGGATTCGAACCTGCGACCGTAGCGGTCTTGCGGTTTCAGACTGCAGCGCCTTTAACTGCACGGCCACTTCGGCCGGCTCCGTTTCAACCGCACGATCGCCGGATCTCACGCTCTGCTGATCTGCGGGTCACAGTCTCTTGTAAAAAGCGTTATCGCTGAATTTTATTTCGATGGCTTCTTTGATTTCACAGACCAAAAGCCATTAGTGCAAGCGGCGACTGAGTTTACATCAAATTTGTTCCGGTGACCGTTTTCAGTGCATCCTCAGCTAAAGTCAAATATTCGGGGTAGCATAGGCGACGAAACTTCTCATCCTACTTTCTTAGTTGTTGTACAGCGAGCATTATTTGTCCGCCTTAAGATATTGTTGTACAGCGCGCAACTGTCCACACTTGCAAGGTATCTTCTAGACCTCGGTGTTCTGAGACATGCTGCAACTTTAGCTGGTCTCACAAACTGCGGGATTTTTGTCGTAGGCATGAAGGTTGATTACATTCTGTGAAAACGTTTATCAATGGTTCTGTCAACAGTTGCAATATTTGTTAGGTTGCAATATTTGTTAGGCAATCAGTTTGGAACCTTGTTGTTGTTGTTGTGGTCTTCAGTCCTGAGACTGGTTTGATGCAGCTCTCCATGCTACTCTATCCTGTGCAAGCTTCATCTCCCAGTACCTACTGCAACCTACATCCTTCTGAATCTGCTTAGTGTATTGATCTCTTGGTGTCCCTCTACGATTTTTACCCTCCACGCTGCCCTCCAATGCTAAATTGGTGATCCCTTGATGCCTCAAAACATGTGCTAGCAACCGATCCCTTCTTCTAGTCAAGTTGTGCCACAAACTTCTCTTCTCCCCAATCCTATTCAATACTTCCTCATTAGTTACGTGATCTACCCACCTTATCTTCAGCATTCTTCTGTAGCACCACATTTCGAAAGCTTCTATTCTCTTCCTGTCCAAACTGGTTATCGTCCATGTTTCACTTCCATACATGGCTACACTCCATACAAATACTTTCAGAAACGACTTCCTGACTCTTAAATCTATACTAGATGTTAACAAATTTCTCTTCTTCAGAAACGATTTCCTTGCCATTGCCAGTCTACATTTTATATCCTCTCTACTTCGACCATCATCAGTTATTTTACTCCCTAAATAACAAAACTCCTTTACTACTCATTTCCTAATCTAATCCCCTCAGCATCACCCCATTTTATTTGACTACATTCCATGATCCTCGTTTTGCTTTTGTTGATGTTCATCTTATACCCTCCTTTCAAGACACTGTCCATTCCATTCAACTGCTCTTCCAAGTCCTTTGCTGTCTCTGACAGAATTACAATGTCATCGGCGAACCTCAAAGTTTTTACTTCTTCTCCATGAATTTTAATACCTACTCCGAATTTTTCTTTTTTTGCCTTTACTGCTTGCTCAATATACAGATTGAATAACATCGGTGAGAGGCTACAACCCTGTCTCACTCCTTTCCCAACCACTGCTTCCCTTTCATGCGCCTTAGAACCTTACAGGTTCATTTTCAAGCCTGGTCTATTTAGGCTGCACCGACAGTGCCTGATCTTAATAAAAAGCATTGAGTGGCAACACATGCTCTATTTTGACTTGGTAACAGGCATTTATAGATCACGTGTTGCCATTCAACGTTTTTTATTAAGATCAGGCACTGTCAGTGCAATCTCAGTAGGCCAGGCTTGAAAATGAACGGGTAAGCTTAGAAGCTTAGAATTAATCGCCTATTAAATACTGCAACTGTTGACACAATCATTACTAAACGCTTTAATGAATTTAAATAAAATTCCTGTTCCCTGTCAATGAAGTGTTGAAACTGACGATTTGTGACGTTTCGGCAGGGCTGATCTTCCCGAGACGGAGCAAGAGAACTACAAAAAGGCAAGTTTTTCTACTCCTCGTCGGTGGACTTACTGTGGTTTGTAAGGTCGCCTCATTTATTTGGTGAACGCTGTTGCCGTTGTTCCTGAAGACCTAGCGTAGGTAGCTTAGGTCAGGGGGCAGATTATCGACGTCTGATATCGTTCTCGCATCATGTACCACTGTTTGTATCAATGTTGATAATGGCTGATGGTTGCGAATACGGGTCGGTGTTCGTTGATTTCCTGTGGACGCTGTATCCAAGGTACCCACTTCTTTAGTGAACTGGATGTTACTGTTAATGGTGTTGAGATGTTCTATGAATTCGTATAGTTTTTCACGCCCGTGGGGCCAAATGACAAACGGGTCGTCAGCACATCGAAAGAAACACCTACGGTTTAGTGAGACCATGTACATCATATTATTCCCATTTTAATTTGTTTCACTGATAAAGTTATCTTACCCGGCACAGCAAAAATTTGAATGTTAGACGCAGTAGATTTGGCAATGTATTTTGATTTCAAGCGAGCAGCTGGTTTGCAGGGATAACAGAATTATAAAATGGTGGGTAACATGGAGACGTATTTCCTGTATATGAAGCTTCCATGTGGTAACGGCAAACCCAGATAAGGACACACGGCAAGTGATTTCCATACACCATGATTTTGAGGTACTATGGCAATGGACATTGTTGAGGCAAAGGAAATTGTTCTCTACTTTATTCCTAATGCCGTCAGTGACGTGTGAAAGACGATCATCTCATCGGTTTATCACTTCCTCTGACAGATAATGCGATGGAAATTGGTGATAGAGAAGTGTAGAAAATGACCTCGTTTGATCATTTTGTAATTTCTTATTTTCTTATGTTTGATGTGGATGTACCACTTGAAAGTAAAATGTAGCATGGATAGCACTAATTAATTCTTTTTATAATGCCTAATAATTTTTTTAGGTTTTTTTACTACCTTATAGTCATTTGTAACGAGAAACGACTGCAATGATAGTACTGACAATATGTTTCGTAAAGTTTCCATTCGTCCTTAAGTTTCGAATTTCAAATCTCATACATTTATTTTCGCTTATTATATAAAAAATGTAGTGGTCTTTGGTTTTCATGTTTCATAGAAACTACTTTTGTTTTCTTTGAGATATCAGCAAATAGGCAGTGTCTTGTTGAAACACCTAGAACAAATTTGATTTTATAAATGTATATATTTTCTCGCATGACAAATGGTTCAAATAGCTCTGAGCACAATGCGACTTAACTCTTGAGGTCATCAGTCGCCTAGAACTTAGAACTAATTGAACCTAACTAACCTAAGGACATCACACACATCCATGCCCGAGGCAGGATTCGAACCTACGACCGTAGCGGTCGCTCGGCTCCAGACTGTAGCGCCTAGAACCGTATGACAAATGCTTATACTACGACACAGAACAATGTAAATTTATACATTCATCTCACGATTAAAAAAAATTTTCTTAACTCATGTTCCTCCTTTCAGGTGTAACTTAATTTTTCTAGAGAGATTTTAGCTGTGAGCTGGTATTGCTCTGAGAACAAGCACTTCGAAACTAAGATTGAGATTTTGTATGTGCATGCAAAGTTTGAAATAATCTCGGGTTTCTTTAGACTGTTTGAAGATTAGCTTTGCCTACGTTTGCATACCTATATGATGGCAAATTTAAAGAACGTTTCAGTTAGTTGTTTTCCTTCTTTCAGCATATAAAGTGGTTATAAGGTTACAGTGCGGTGTGAACTGAGGCGGTGAAACTTAACTTGGACTTTGATTCTGAACAGTTACATCCGAGTTTTATATAATTTTGATTAGACGTATTCAGGTGTGGTACTCTGAACATTTTCGAATGGATTGCGTTCCCTATATAAAAACCGTGTGGCAGCACAAATGGATTTCTAGCACTTGTGAGCGTTGCTGTCGTATGGCGAGCATACATTTTATGAACTTTTACTATTTTTCGTTTTTCAGCTGATGGAATTTTTTCATCTCGATAAAGTATGATGGTTGGCTGTTCTGAATAAGAACATCAATTTTGCAAATGAATATGCCTTGTTGAACCACTGTATCGAAGACTGTGTTTACCATTGTAACCCCTGCTCATTATCTACATCCAAAATAAATTTTGGTACAAGTGTGGATACTGTGGTGAGACACAGCGTTTTGCTGTTTCCTCCCACGCACTTAGGCAGTGTAAATCCCGACGAGGAGTTGAAAATGAACTGAGAAGCTAATAACGAGTCCATATTCTCTCGTAATTCTGTATTCTATTCATATCACTGGTACAGCGTTCCCGTCACCCATGATTATTAGATTATCATTGTCATTCACATACTGAATTACACATTCAGTGTTCTCATACATTTTATCTCCTCATTATTTGCTTGGGCGTCAGTATGTACGTCTGAACCAATGTTGTAGGCGTCGTTTTGTTGTTTACAACATAAACGGCAGATCAGTACTGTCAAAGAGGGCATTATTGGCCAAAATAAGTCCACTGATCTGAAAAATCAGCCTTAATTTGAAGATTTTTTCTGATAACGTACGTTTGGAACACAGTATGAAATGAATCTCTCGTAAACCCTCATCGCCAGTTGTGTAAAAGCTTCGTCGCTACTACTGTTGAGGCCGAGTTGCCACTGTAGTTGCGGTAGGCCCAGCTTCTGGGTTCGGTTCAAAAAATGGCTCTAAGAACTATGGGACTTAACATCTGAAGTCGTCAGTCCCCTAGACTTAGAACTACTTAAACCTAACTAACCTAAGGACATCACACACATCCAGGCCCGGGGCTGGATTCGAACCTGCGACCGTAGCAGCAGCGAGAGTCCGGATTGAAGCGCCTAGAACCGCTCGGCCACAGACGCCGGCTCTGGGTTCGGGAAACGTCTTCTGGTGCAGTACACTGCTAACAAGGGAACCTCCTCATCGCACCCCCCTCAGATTTAGTTATAAGTTGGCACAGTGGATAGGCCTTGAAAAAATGAACACAGATCAATCGCGAAAACAGGAAGAAGTTGTATGGAACTATGAAAATAATTAGTAAAATATACAAACTGCGTAGTCCATGTGAAGATAGGCAACATCAAGGACACTAGCAGGCGAGGAGCGCCGTGGTCCCGTGGTTAGCGAGAGAAGCTACGGAACCAGAGGACCTAGGTTCAAGTCTACCCTCGAATGAAAAGTTTAATTTTTTATTTTCAGTTTGTGACAAACTCTTATGTTTTCATCACTTTTTTGGGAGTGATTATCACATCCACAAGAAAACCTAAATCGGGCAAGGTAGAAGAATCTTTTTACCCATTCGCTAAGTGTACAAGTTAGGTGGGTCGACAACATATTCCTGTCATGTGACGCACATGCCGTCACCAGTGTCGTATAGAATATATCAGATGTGTTTTCCTGTGGAGCAATCGGTTGACCTATGACCTTGCGATCAAATGTTTTCGGTTCCCATTGGAGAGGCACTACCACTAATCGCACGGTTTTGCGGTGCGGTCGCAAAACACAAACACTAAACTTATTACAGTGAACAGAGACGTAAATGAACGAACGGACGGATCATAACTTTGCGAAAATAAAGAAAGAACAATTTTCAGTTAAGGGAAGACATGAACCTAGGACCCCCGTTTCGCCGCTACTCACGCTAACCACGAGACCACGCCGCTCCTCAGCTCACATTCTCCTTGATGTTGCATATCTTGCACATGGACTACTCAGTTTGTATATTTTACTAATTTTTTTCATAGTTCCACACAAATTCTTCCTGTTTTCTCGATTGATCTGTGTTCAGTTTTTCAAGGCCTATCCACTGTGCCAACTTATAACTACATCTGAGGGGGGTGCGATGGGGAGGTTCCCTTGTAAGTAATTTTTCCCTGCCACTACTACTAAGCTATGCCCCAGGGTCAGGTAACAGGATAGGAGAATGAAGATTCCACAACACTCCAACAAATTAGTAAGAAAGCCACACAAATGAGTTGATAAGGTTTACTTCTCTTCGTGACTTGTTGAATGATTAAGTCTGCAACACTGCATGTAACATAAAACAAAAAGGCCCTCAATGGATAAATGCAAATAATCGTAGGTAGACTTCACAGTATATATCAAATGCAATTTACAACAAATGTCTGTTCCCTTCTAAGAGACGTATTCGGTGAAAGTCAACCTTGGACGTTGATCTTTAACCAAATGCGCGAGACCTGTTCTTGTATCTTCCGAGTATGCTTCTGACCTTTGTCGTCCGGTCATTGGCGGATTGTACTCGGCCGACATTTGGCCGAGGCGAAGTCGATATCTTCATCCTCAGTGCCGCCCATGGTGCCGGTGGAACTCACGGAAGTGGCGAGTCTCGTATGGCACTGGCACCAGCTCACATCTTTGCGCCTGCGGTGCTTTTGCCCTGACTGTGTCTTGTCCGGACAACACGGCAGAATCAAAGTTAAAAAAGAAAAAAGGACAATCATATTTTTCACATGTGATATTACAGGATATTAAAAATAAAATGGACTAATCAGATAAGAATGAGGAGGTTCTCTGTAGAAACTGCGAAGAAAATAACACTTGGAAAAGACTGACAAGAAGCGTACAACTTTGAACATGGCTGACGTTTGCAGCCTGTCAGTCTCCTCACACCACAACAGTGTTGCTTATGTTTTAATGTTTGACTTTATGAAGAACATTATGTCTTATATTTTAATGTATGACTTGAGCAACCTAGCTGTTAAATCACTGTCCATCTTTGACGATATGTTCTTCATGTAATTACACCTTCTGATGAAATCACCCTCAGAGGTGACGAAACCTGTTCAACGTATATAGAAAACCTATAAAACCGGTTGGCAGATTTTTACATATTTTTAGAAACTGACAAGAAAGGACAGGCTGATAGGGTATGTATTAAGACATCAGGAGATAACGTCCTTGTTACAAGACGCAGCTAGAAAAGGTAAAAGCTGTAGGAGCAGCCATAGATTGGAATACATCCAACAAATGATTGAAAACTTGTGTGTGAGCACTTCTCTAAGGTCAAGAGGTTGTCACGGGAAAGGAAATTGTGACGGGATGTACCAAACCTTGCAGAAGATTGATGACAGATCCCTCCCCCCTCCACCCCCTCCCCCCTCCCCCCTCCCCCCACCCCACCGAGGACCTATAAAAAAATCTGGCCAGGGTGCGAACACGTTCTAAGCATGATATATCCCTTGGACGATAGTTTTATTTCTAGTGAACTTAGTACACTATATTTCCAGCAGTCAGTCTGCCTTTCCTGAAACTAAATATTCACATTCCTAGAAAAGAATCGCATCGTTTGTATATATCGAGTTACTTTATACAGGATGTCCCACGAGGAATGTCCAGTATTCAGGGATATGACAGGAAGAATCATTCGAAGCAAAGGAGTCTAGTAAACATGGTAAACATGGATTCTTAAATAGCTATGAGCACTTTTTCACCTTCGCTACTGTGAAACACATCTCTTTCCCTGAACACGTGCTACTAGCTCTTAAGCTATGCATTTTAGAGCCGGTGTTCAAGAAATAACTTTTTTCCTGTTTTGATCCGTACTACCTCCTGCCAAAACATTGAAAGCAAAAAGCTCGCAGTAGAAGAGGTTTCACAGTATCGAAGATGAAGTGCTCATAGCTCTTACTGTATGCATTTTAGAGTCCATTTTTACTAGAATTCTTTTGCTTCGAATGATCGTTCCTGTCAAATCTCTATATGTTGACCATTCTTACTGAGACTCCGTGTATTTTTCTGCCGAACGAAAGCCACATAATACACTCCTGGAAATTGAAATAAGAACACCGTGAATTCATTGTCCCAGGAAGGGGAAACTTTATTGACACATTCCTGGGCTCAGATACATCACATGATCACACTGACAGAACCACAGGCACATAGACACAGGCAACAGAGCATGCACAATGTCGGCACTAGTACAGTGTATATCCACCTTTCGCAGCAATGCAGGCTGCTATTCTCCCATGGAGACGATCGTAGAGATGCTGGATGTAGTCCTGTGGAACGGCTTGCCATGCCATTTCCACCTGGCGCCTCAGTTGGACCAGCGTTCGTGCTGGATGTGCAGACCGCGTGAGACGACGCTTCATCCAGTCCCGAACATGCTCAATGGGGGACAGATCCGGAGATCTTGCTGGCCAGGGTAGTTGACTTACACCTTCTAGAGCACGTTGGGTGGCACGGGATACATGCGGACGTGCATTGTCCTGTTGGAACAGCAAGTTCCCTTGCCGGTCTAGGAATGGTAGAACGATGGGTTCGATGACGGTTTGGATGTACCGTGCACTATTCAGTGTCCCCTCGACGATCACCAGTGGTGTACGGCCAGTGTAGGAGATCGCTCCCCACACCATGATGCCGGGTGTTGGCCCTGTGTGCCTCGGTCGTATGCAGTCCTGATTGTGGCGCTCACCTGCACGGCGCCAAACACGCATACGACCATCATTGGCACCAAGGCAGAAGCGACTCTCATCGCTGAAGACGACACGTCTCCATTCGTCCCTCCATTCACACCTGTCGCGACAGCACTGGAGGCGTGCTGCACGATGTTGGGGCGTGAGCGGAAGACGGCTTAACGGTGTGCGGGACCGTAGCCCAGCTTCATGGAGACGGTTGCGAATGGTCCTCGCCGATACCCCAGGAGCAACAGTGTCCCTAATTTGCTGGGAAGTGGCGGTGCGGTCCCCTACGGCACTGCGTATGTTCCTACGGTCTTGGCGTGCATCCGTGCGTCGCTGCGGTCCGGTCCCAGGTCGACGGGCACGTGCACCTTCCGCCGACCACTGGCGACAACATCGATGTACTGTGGAGACCTCACGCCCCACGTGTTGAGCAATTCTGCGGTACGTCCACCCGGCCTCCCGCATGCCCACTATACGCCCTCGCTCAAAGTCCGTCAACTGCACATACGGTTCACGTCCACGCTGTCGCGGCATGCTACCAGTGTTAAAGACTGCGATGGAGCTCCGTATGCCACGGCAAACTGGCTGACACTGACGGCGGCGGTGCACAAATGCTGCGCAGCTAGCGCCATTCGACGGCCAACACCGCGGTTCCTGGTGTGTCCGCTGTGCCGTGCGTGTGATCATTGCTTGTACAGCCCTCTCGCAGTGTCCGGAGCAAGTATGGTGGGTCTGACACACCGGTGTCAATGTGTTCTTTTTTCCATTTCCAGGAGTGTATTAGAACAAAAATTTCAGACATGTTCCATTTCGTTTAATTCGACAGGTTATTAATTGCAATTGCTTGAATGTCTCGATAATGCCGGCAACTAACAACTTTACATTTAGCCTCAGGTAATTTTGAGTTTGAGGTACTTGGATGTATTTGCTAGTTTTTTGTTATAAAAGATCTTAGATGACAAATATTGCCAATTTAGTGGAATGTGTTGAAGAACTTTAGCCAAGAATTATTAATTCGCCACTAAAAATAAGAAAGTGAAGTTGGTTGAGCCAGTGAAATGTTTTGTACGAGTTTTGTATTGCAATAATATATACCGTTAAAGGAAACGTGCTCATTGCTCTCATCCGTCAGCAACTTGGAGAACGTGAATAGTCTCCACGCTGCATCTCCTAGTGGACAGTCAAACGCTGCTTTGGGGCAGGGAATGGTCACCCCCGTCTAGTACGTTACACTCTGTTTCACAGGGGACATGACAAAACGGAAAGTAATGTTCCACGTAGTTGCAAAAAATGCGCAAATCATCGACGTTTTCCGGGAAAGTTGTCGAAGAGCTTGAAACAACTGTAGACCTGCATTGCTACCATCAATTCGCTGCAGAATATGTAACACGTCTTATGATAGCGTATTAGGACTTTCATCAATACCCACAATGTGAGAATCAATATGAGTTCCTCAACCGCTGTTCGTATACGAGACTGAGATGGTCGTAGAGAGCAGCGACCAAGTTTATCACCGTGTTTAATAACCTCTGGAAGGCGTTTCATGCTGTTTTTCACCGTCGCCTAACGGGCAAAATACGATCATGTGGAATATTAGAGTAGCTTTCCGACTGGATTTAATATTTCCTAGCAAACAGAAGACAGCACGTCGTTTTTAGTGGAGGGAATTCATCAGACGTAAAAATAGCTTGGACATTATATCAAGGGAGCATTATTGGGCAGTTAAAGTTGTCAACAGATGTAAATAAACTAGTGGATAAGGCTGCTCGGGGATAATGGTGCTGTAAACGTCCTAAGTCCTTATGTAGCATATATGCTATATAGAAGTTTAATTCTTTTCTAGTTCAGCCACACGGAGCGGCCGCGCGGTTAGAGGCGCCATGTCACGGATTGCGCGTTCCCTCCCGTCGGAGGTTCGAGTCCTCCCTCGGTCATGGATGTGTTTGTTGTTATTAGCATACGTTAGTTTAAGTAATAAGTAAATCTAGGGACCGATGACCTCAGCGGTTTGGTGCCTTAGGAATTCACACGCAGTTGAACATTTTTTCTAGTTCAGGGAATATACTACACATACTGTGCCATATACTTTACACATACTGTGCCATATACTTTACACCATGCATACTCCCAGTAGGTGACAGCATGTGCTTGAAGAAAGTTGTTTGTCATACTGTCAGCATTTCTTAGAGAAATGAAGTTAATTTCTGTTTGTTTTAAGTAATTCTAGACTTGACTGTTTTTAGCATATGGTGTCAAATGCTAATATACCCTACTGTATTGAACGATTATTTCATCACAACAATGTAGCACTGGGTCAACTTTTGGCAATGACCTACTTCTCGTATTCCGTTGGCAGATTTTAGTTCTCTGGCGTTATGTTTTCTGAATATTGCTTTTACGCTCATGCTTATAAATTAAGGATAAGTGCAGAATGTGGTGCCACACAACAAAGCACTACACAAATCTGGCGCTAATAGCATAGGCACATAGGGAACACACACGACACATATCTGTAAGTCCATGGTATTGGTGATAAGTTGAGAAAACCGCCCTCGCAACACATGTGCTACAAAACGCGCATGTACCCCGACATCAATATGGGATATGATCACCATACGCACGTACACAGGCCGCACAACGGGTTGGCATACTCTGGTTCAGGTGGTCGAGCAGCTGCTGGGGTATAGCCTCCCATTCTTGCACCAGTGCCTGCCGGAACTCCTGAAGTGTCCTAGGGGTTTGCAGACGTGCAGCGATACGTCGACCGAGAGCATCCCAGACGTGCTCTATTGGGTTTAGGTCTGGAGAACAGGCAGGCCACTCCGTTCGTCTGATATCTTCTGTTTCAAGGTACTCCTCCACGATGGCAGCCTGGTGGGACAGCGCGTTATCATCCATCAGGAGGAAGGTGGGACCCATTGTACCCCTGAAAAGGTGGACATACTGGTGCAACATGACGTCCAGATACACCTGACCTGTTACAGTTCCTCTGTCAAAGACATGCAGGGGTGTACGTGCACCAATCATAATCCCGCACCACATCATCAAACCACGACCTCCACAAAGGTCCCTTTCAAGGACATTAAGGTGTTGGTATCAGGTTCCTGGTTCACGCTAGATGAAAACCCGGCGAGAATCACTGTCCAGACTATAGCTGGACTCGTCTGTGAACATAAACTGGGACCACTGTTCGAGAGACCATGTACTGTGTTCTTGACACCAGGCTTTACAGGCTCTCTTGTGACCAGAGGTCAGTGGAATGCACCTTGCAGGTCTCCGGGCGAATAAACAGAGTCTGTTCAGTCGTCTGTAGACTGTGTATCTGGAGATAACTGTTCCAGTGGCTGCTGTAACGTCCCGAGGAAGGCTACCTGCAGTACTCCGTGGCCGTCTGCGGGCACTGATGGTGAGATATCGGCCTTCTTGTGGTGTTGTACACTGTGGACGTCCCGTACTGTAGCGGCTGGACACGTTTCCTGTCCGCTGTAATCGTTGCTATAATCACACTTTGTGCCACACGGAGGGCTCCTTGCTACGACATGCTGTGTTACACCAGCTTCCAGTCGCCCTAGTATTCTACCCCACATAACGTCATCAATATGTGTTCTTTGAGCCATTTTCAACACATAGTCACCATTAGCACGTCTGAAAACGTCTGCATACTTACTCGCTGCACTGTACTCTGACATGCACCAACACACCTCTGTGTTCGTGGACTGCTACCAGCGCCACCGCGCGACGGCCGCAGGTCAGCTGCACCGCATGGTCATACCCCGAGGTGATTTAAGCACGCAGACCGCCCACCAGAGCGTTGTTTCACCATGTATCAGCATTATTCTAAGTTTACGAGCATGAGTGTAGTTCATTAATTTTCTAAAAAAAAACAGTTTTCGCTTTGAACAAGTCCTAAAAAGCAGGTGAAGCACACCAAATTTGTAAATTGGTCTTATTTTGTCCAATAACAGTGCATTAATCACTAATATATACTTCCCATTCATAAACTCTAATATCAGGTCTGGTGAGGATATACAGAAGTAGAAGCACTGAGAAATTGTTGCGAACTTGTGGGAGACCTGCAGAGGATCAGGACTCGGTGCAGTAATTGGAGGCCTGCCCTCTACATAAAGAAATGTAAAACATCAACATTCCGTCTTTCATAGCTGAAAGCTGGTGACCCATCGAACAATCCTCTTAACAGTCTGCTTTCGTTTTTCCCAGTCTTCTGCATCTCGGGTAGCTGGCCCCAATTCTGATGTGTCTTCCTTTTTGTTCGATCCATCCATTGTCTCGGTAGTCTTTCCTGCAAAATATTCCCTTCGTATTTGCCTTGGATGATCATCTATTCCTAGTTTGTCGGCGAATTATGTGATCAAAGAACTGCAGGTTTCGCTGGAAACAAACAATGGACAACCTCTTCTCCAACCTGAGTTTTTGAAGGATTGATTTAGTCGTCCGTTTGTTCATTCATGGTATCCTCAGCATCCTCTTATATGTCCACATCTCAAAGAGTCAGTTCTTTTGATGTCACCTTCAGCTATTGTCCATGTGTCAGCGGCATAAAGAAAAAGTAGGTACACCATACATTTCAGCACTCTCAATTATTATGTGTGGTCACGGCTTGGTCTTTACAAATCGCTGTCTCTTTTGATGCAGCATCCCTACCCAGAACAATCCTACGTCGTATTTCCTGTGAAGAGCCACCATCTTTCTGAACCACTGAGCCCAGCTAGACGAAGTGATCGACTTAATCCTATTCTCACAGTGCATCAGTAGCTGGTAATGATTGACCTTTGCCAATTATCATGATCTTGGTCTTTTTCTTTTCAATTGGCAATCGAAATTCCTCACTTTCTCTCTGCTTCCAGAAGTTTCTTCATTTCCACTTGTGATTCTGCGCACAGTGTCGCGTTATCAGTAAATCTCAAATTACTGATTCTTCGCCCGCTGATTCGGATTTTTCTCATAAAATATTCTCCATCGATCTTAAATAGAATCGGCGATAAAATGCATTCTTGTTAACTTCTGTCATGATTTAAAGGGGCTTCAAATAGTTTATCTACTCTGATTATTACCGTATTGTTAGAGTAGATATTTTTGATAAGGGTAAAAAAATCACCAGTAACGCCCATTTCTGTTAGTACGCTCCACAGTACTTTCAATCGAATACAATGGAAAGTCTTGCTATAGTCGAAGAAAGAAAGAACTAATTGAGTATTGTATTTTTCCGTTAGCTGTCTGTCATTGAGAATCCCCTCCCGTGTTCCTTTATTATGCACAACCCCAGCATGCTTTGGCGGCATTTCTTTATCTAAGTAGGTTCTTAGGCGTTCATGGATGACACTGAGGAGCATCTTTCTGGCATGAAATCAATGGAATGGTTGTGTAGTTCTCACAACGATACCCGTTTTATTTTTTATGAGGAGGAATAATAAGCGACATGGACCAGTTTCTATCCATGTCCCATTATTCCATGTGCTGTTATATATTTCATGCTTGATTTTCGAGCCAAAATCTCCAGATGCTTTGATCATCTGAGCAGTAATAAGGTCAGGTCCCAGTGATTCGTTATTTTTCGATTGAGATACAGCTTTTCGGGTTTCTTCTTTTAAAATATTAGGTTCCTTCTCTACCGTGATGTTTGCACTACCAAGTTTTCCAGTTTTGTCTATGTAAAACTTTTTTCAGTATGTTCTCTACCGATCAATAGCTAGTTCCATGTTGGTTAGAGGTGTGCCATCTTCGTCTTCTATCATTCATGTCCTTGGTTTGAACGATCTTGGTAGTTTATTTATTTCATTGAACATGCATCTGGTCTCATTGTAATCCCGGAGTTTCTCAATTCTGTCATATGTTTCGCTGATATAATTATTTTTGTCTCTTCGGCAGTGGTACTACTGAGTTCCCTGTAATCCTCTAATCTCTAATTTCACTAGCTTTCTGTCCCCAGTAATTCGTATGGTTTCATAATTTTTATTTGAGACATCCAGAGCTGTTCTGCGACATTTTTATGGTAAAAAAATCCGTCACAGCTGTAAAGAATTTTATTGACTGATGTCTTGCACGACAGCAGTCGCTATACCCACCACGGTTTCGGTGTCTTAGCCCCATTATCAGGTGTTCCTGGAATCTAGCAGTACTAGAACGTCATGTCCATCCCCTGACAACTGATAGGCAAACATCCGCCTTAGGTGGACCGTCAAATAACAGTCACAATTTGGGACCTTATTTATCGATCCAAATACGGTGGATGTTTAGCTATTAGTTGTTAGGGTGTGGATATGACTTCCTACTACTGCTGGATTTCAGATACACGTGATGATGGAGCTAAGACCGCGAAACCGTGGTAGTGTATAGCCACTTGTGTTGTGCGAGACTTCTGTCAGTAAAGTATTTTACAACTGTGACGGATTTCTTTACCATGAACAGGTTGTATATTTTCGTTAGTAAGCCACTTATTTTTATTCACTTTTTGCTATACTTAATTAGTTACACTAATGTTGTAACTAATGTCTCCTTCAACAAATTCTATTTCTCTGCAGATTACGTACTAACCGACTGATCGTTCGAAAGTGTTTCTTGGACTCGATTCCTAAAAATTTCAGTTTCAGCTTTTGCTCTAATCTTCTTGCTTTTAGGGGTGTCTCTTCAATTTAGTCAGTTTCATTCTCAGTTTAAGACATAAATGCTGAGGATAAGAACCGCAGTCGTCACCAGAAAGAGTCTTAAAGCTTTTAACCGACGATCTCTATATTATACCAAACAAAGAACAGCCTGTCTTATTACGATATGTTCTATCTCGTGAGACCCAGGTGCAAAGTCTTGGTGGATTACGTTGGAATCAGGAGCTGGTTATAACAAACATGTTTTCCTGACAGAACTGAATCAGTCGATCTCAATGATCATTTCTTTCGCTTAAACCGTGATAGCTAAGTACTTCATTCCCTTCCTACCTCAGCATTAAAATCTCCTTGCACTACAGTCACTTCCTTTACGGGTGTCGATTCTAGTCAGTTGGAATTTACTCATAAAATTCTTCTTTCATCGTTAGTTGTTGAATATTGTACATATGCCTTTATTACATTTAGCTTGCAAGGTCTAGTGCTGAACAAGACTAATATTATTCGGTTACTGACACGCTGGTATTCAATCACTGCGGCATTCCATCCCTTGTGCACTAACAAGGTATCGCCATTGATCGAGTTATCTGATCTAGCAGACAATTATATTGTAATTAGCTGTTTTGAAGTTCCGTGTGCCTTTCCAGCGAGTCTCTACTAATTCTAATATCCCCATTTTAGTTCGCTGGTATTCCCTTTCCACACTCTGTAATTTTTCAATTTGGCATAATCCTTGTACATTCCAAGTCGAATTCTTGTATATATTCCTTTGGATGTTGGCAGTTTTACTTGCAGCCGTTGTCTGCCCCGCTCCCCCCCCCCCCCCTCCCCCCGATCCGACTGGATTGGGGGACTGTTCATATCTTAGCGCTGTTTGTGTCAGCAAATCTGTATGGCTTATCTTGGGACCAAAAACACTGGAATAGTTTCCCGTTGCCTTCCCCTGTCAGTTGGGAATATAAAGCAATATATAAAGAGCAGCTGAAGCGGTTAGGATAAATGGGAAGGTCATAGTTCATCCTGGATAAGGAGGTAGGACGAACGAAGAGCTCGCGTAGGCAGGATCACTAAATTTATGAAATAGTACTGTTAGTTATTGGGACTGCGAAGGGGTTCCTACCGGCTACTCACAATGTGAGCGTAAAAATGACTAAGCACTATGAGACTTAACATCTGAGGTCATCAGTCCCCTAGACGTAGAACTACTTAAACCTAACTAACCTAAGGACATCACACATATCCATGCCCGAGGCAGGAATCGAACCTGCGACCGTAATAGCAGCGGTGTTCCGGACTGAAGCGCCTAGAACCGCTCGGTCACAGCGGCCGGAAAACTGAGTTTAAACGGGCTGAAATACCTCTGACTACTTGGTTGCATGTTTATCGAACATTCACTGGAAAGTATCAGATCCATTAAATATTCAAGAGTGTATGCACCGGCCTTAGTAAAATGAAAAGATCACATAAAATTAATCAAATGAAAGCCAGAGGCCAGACAAATTAACTGCACGAATCCTCAGGAAATGTCACGCCATTCACGAAGGTAGTAGATTACAATTGTTCCTCAATCCGGGATCCTTATGAGGTGTGACTAACAGTCGAAATGGAGAAGATTCGAAGAAGATCTACGTTTTTGGTAACGGGTTGCTGGGTCACAGAGGTTCCTAAGTGCAGTGGCATATGCAACAACAGAGACGTCGTGCATTTGAATGTGATTTGATGCTAAAATTCCGGGGACCTACGATGCCGGAAAACTCAGATTACCCATTGCTTCCTTCTATCTATATATTTTCAGAAATACTTCTTCTTCTTCTTCGCTTCAAGGAGTAGACTTATAGCCCGTTCCGTCTACACGAAAGCCATATTTTCCTTGGTCATCCTGTATTTCCTTTTCCTTTAGGTCTATAGTCCATTGAATGTGTGACTATTTTTTATGCCACCATTCTTTCAATATGCTTCTTCCGTTTAGTTGCCCCGGACTTTCAACCACGCAAAGTATAATTCTTACCTTATTTCAGAATTGTTTGATCTCTGAGTATATCCTTTTAATTCCCTGAAAAGTTTCATTTCAGCTGACTGTATCCTTTTTTCGTCGTGATCATAGGTGTTCCAGTTACTTTGTACAAGTTTGTATTTATGTCTTTGTATATCATTCGAAACTTACTTAACTTACTGGAGATGTAATTACCATATTCATAACTTATATGACAACGTACTAACAGAAAGTGGGACACGTGTCCTACAAATTTCCATTTAGCATTATTTTAGAAGATATTGTGTACTCCTTTAAAAAACATAAATTGGGTTTTATTTATTTTCTGATATTCTTAAATTATAGAGTTTGCTTATCAAGTACAAGCGATGTAGAGCAAATTGTAAATAATTATCTGTCGTATATAAAAATTGGTTTTCCATATTTAACTTTTAATTTTACATCTGGGTTAACTTCTTGTTTCCATTGTCCAACAGTGTCGCCAGTAAATATATTAAATAAAGTGGATGGGAGAATGCACCCTTGCCATACTCCTCTGTTAACTGCTGTTGATTCTGTTGTCTCTTTGCCTCTATTGATTAAAGTTTCGTTATTTAAATACAGACGTTTTATCACTTGTATTAAATGTTAAGGACTACTTCGTTTGTACATTATACTCAACAGCACATACCTATTCACTCTGTGGCAGAAATACTGTGGAGGTGTTATTGGAGAAGTATGAGCGCTGGTTGATGGTTATTAACAGTCGTTTCATTTCCGCACTATTCGCTACTGAAACAGGAAAGGGAGGCAAGTGACAGAGGTGCACAAAGGCAGCACACAGATATAGATGTGGGGCGCCTTGCAACCGCCACACTCCTTTTTCTTTTTTGCCAGTATGGCCGCCCACCACCTGCCGCGCTCGAAGCCTGCCCCCCCCCCCCCCCCCGGGGGCAGAAGCGTTCAGGAGTTCGGACATAACAGCGCTGTCAGGGCAGGGAAGATGAATGGTCCTTCATTGTGCGGGACGTATGTAAGAAGGGCCGCCGCTGCCGCGTGCAAAATACCGCGTTCGTAGCAAGCACACAAGAGCGCCTGCCACTAAGTTTTACATGAATCATGACACTGATTTCCGTTTCCACGATAGAATACAGCTTTGTTAGATTTGACTATAGATAATGAGCGACAAATATGATCCAAGTCTCGGAAGTCTAAGCGAAGTAGTTACACATGTAGTTTTCGTGAGCTATTTTCTTCCCCTCCTGATTCGAATGTAAAGCGTAAAAAGAACCTGAATCGTTCTTAGATACAGTCTGAACGTAAGCCAGCAGCGAAAACCAGATAGTATAAAAACAAAGCAGGCTCGTTGTAGGCGTGATGTTATGACGTAGTAAACACTTGATAAACCACGGCACAATTGTAGATATTTCGTTTTTTCCAACTGTTTTTCTTGCACAGCACCACCAGCCGGGCTGATCTAACTGAACTAGTTAAGGGTGATGTGTACTTATTCGCATCGCAGTTGCGTCTTGTGGGGCTTGGAGTCGCTTTCAGACCTCTGGCGTTGGCGTTAGCTTTCCTGGGGAGGAGGCCACTAAGTGGTTCCTTTGACTAAGGTCCTACTGACAATGTATGAGAGCTTAGTCGTATTCCGTATCTGAATCTTCAAGCAGGGAAGCGGTACCGGGTATCGATCTCAGTTACGGTGTGTAGCCTGTGACTCTGATGGGGTGTCCCTTCTGGTACGAGGGCAGTTCAGTAAGTAATGCAACACATTTTTTTTCTCGGCCAATTTTGGTTGAAACAACCGGAAATTTCTTGTGGAATATTTTCAAACATTCCCGCTTCGTCTCGTATAGTTTCATTGACTTCCGACAGGTGGCAGCGCTGTACGGAGCTGTTAAAATGGCGTCTGTAACGGATGTGCGTTGCAAACAACGGGCAGTGATCGAATTTCTTTTGGCGGAAAACCAGGGCATCTCAGGTATTCATAGGCGCTTGCAGAATGTCTACGGTGATCTGGCAGTGGACAAAAGCACGGTGAGTCTTTGGGCAAAGCGTGTGTCATCATCGCCGCAAGGTCAAGCAAGACTGTCTGATCTCCCGCGTGTGGGCCGGCCGTGCACAGCTGTGACTCCTGCAATGGCGGAGCGTGCGAACACACTCGTTCGAGATGATCGACAGATCACCGTCAAACAACTCAGTGCTCAACTTGACATCTCTGTTGGTAGTGCTGTCACAATTGTTCACCAGTTGGGATATTCAAAGGTTTGTTCCCGCTGGGTCCCTCATTGTCTAACCGAACACCATAAAGAGCAAAGGAGAACCATCTGTGTGGAATTGCTTGCTCGTCATGCGGCTGAGGATGACAATTTCTTGTCAAAGATTGTTACAGGCGATGAAACATGGGTTCATCACTTCGAACCTGAAACAAAACGGTAATCAATGGAGTGGCGCCACACCCACTCCCCTACCAAGAAAAAGTTTAAAGCCGTACCCTCAGCCGGTAAAGTCATGGTTACAGTCTTCTGGGACGCTCAAGGGGTTATTCTGTTCGATGTCCTTCCCCATGGTCGAACGATCAACTCTGAAGTGTATTGTGCTACTCTTCAGAAATTGAAGAAACGACTTCAGCGTGTTCGTAGGCACAAAAATCTGAACGAACTTCTCCTTCTTCATGACAACGCAAGACCTCACACAAGTCTTCGCACCCGAGAGGAGCTCACAAAACTTCAGTGGACTGTTCTTCCTCATGCACCCTACAGCCCCGACCTCGCACCGTCGGATTTCCATATGTTTGGCCCAATGAAGGACGCAATCCGTGGGAGGCACTACGCGGATGATGAAGAAGTTATTGATGCAGTACGACGTTGGCTCCGACATCGACCAGTGGAATGGTACCGTGCAGGCATACAGGCCCTCATTTCAAGGTGGCATAAGGCCGTAGCATTGAATGGAGATTACGTTGAAAAATAGTGTTGTGTAGCTAAAAGATTGGGGAATAACCTGGTGTAATTCAATCCTGAATAAAACAACCCCTGTTTCAGAAAAAAAATGTGTTGCATTACTTATTGAACTGCCCTCGTATATACTCCTCGCTGAATCTTTGAGGAAGTCCGTCAGGAACGATATTCCGATTGCTTCATGAAGAGTAATAATCCATGTTAGCAGATGCACCCGTAAACTCCAACGAAGGTTCTTGTTTTTAATCCTTTTTGAGCATCTTCGTTCTTGTGACGCTGAACATTTCCCTTGTGGTGCACCTGTACATGTCTGACAGGCATGCAACTGAGCGATAAAGACGCTACTTAGTGCCAGATCTGTCGCCCATGCTGATGAAGAACGGGTACAAGGCCATCGCTACATACTCAGCGTACCGACGGAACAAGAGTTTGTAGTCTAATTTAACCCCAAAATTTTTTGTGACCAGCGATTAAGGTATTCTGATGCTCTTGACGGTAACGTTATTGCGAATGATAGATTTCTTCTTTGTAAAATACATCGCCCTCGTTTTTTTTTGGCATTTAGTACAGTTTTGCTTAGCATGGACCACTTGATCTTTTTATCGACTTAGCTGTGGAGACGGCTAATTAGCTCCCCTGTACTGTGCGCTTGAGTGAACAGAGCCGTATCACCTGCTTATTGAGCTAATGGGTATTGTGGCTCCAAGAGAAAATCGTTTAAGTAGGTGTTAAAATAATACGAGCGACAGAATTGAGCCTTGTGGCGTGCAAGACGAGGGGGGGCTGTGTGCTGGAGCGCTGGTCGTTTTGTGTGGCCGCAGAAATCTTGTTTTGGAGAGAATGTCAGCGATGGGATGAACGTAGATATCCGGAATTGTGGTTCGCGTTACCAGTTTGTAGATCAGGTTTTGCCGCCAAACCTTATTAAAGGACCGAGCGAGGTGGTGCAGTGGTTAGCACACTGGCCTCGCATTCGGGAAAACGACGGTTTAATACCGCGTCCGGCCATCCTGATTTAGGTTTTCCGTGATTTCCCTCAATCACTCCAGGCAAATGCCGGGATGGTTCCTTTGAAAGGGCACGGCCGACTTCCTTCCCCGTCCTTCCCTAATCCTATGAGGCCGATGACATCGCTGTTTGGTCTCTTCCCACAAACAACCCAACCCAACCCTTATTAAAGGCATTCTGTAGACGGATAAGGACAGCCGATGTGGACATAACGCAATTGAATCCCTGGTGATTTGCTCGGCCAGGCAAACTACTTGCATTTCTGCGAACATGTGTGAATTAAAGCTGAATTTTTGATGTCACATAGTGTTACTAGTGGTCATATTCATTGCAGGAGAAGTATGTTCAGCACCGTGGACATCGTGTTAAGAAGGCTGATTCGACAGTTATTCCTTGGTATTGTCGAGTCGTTGCTGTGTTTTTGTATGGCAGCTAACATCGCCTCTTTCCATTGCGACGAAAAGTGCCGGCAAGAAGGCAACGGTTTAGGAACCGCATCAGCAAAACCAAGGGCAGGCGTGGAAGATATCAAAGGTGGATATTCGTGATGCCGTCCAAGCTAAGGGCAGACTTTTTTACATCGAAGAACGTTCCGGACCTCCACTGGAGTGATAAGTCGTGGTTGAGGGAGAGGTGGTGTATTCTAGAAAGCATCGATCGCTTTGGGGATACACCGTCCCATCTGCAATGCGTGGCGTAAGGGTTCAATGCGACGACTCGAGTTTGGGCCTCTCAAATTTATCGAACATTTGGTGCTGTAAGTGAGGTCCATTGCTGTTCTGAGAGGGTGGAGCGCCCTTGGCTTGTTGCATCTCAGTCCGATTTGGTTTGAAGACGAAAGTGGTCCATTCTGTCTTTCCACTTATCATTTTCCCACTCGACAAGGAGACGTCGTAGTTCCCGTTGGAGGCGGCGCATGCCGATGCTATCTGTGCCCGGCGTGACATGCCTGCCCTACCGTTTGTCGGCAGCAATCAGCATCTCTACATCGCCTGTGCATTCGACGCCATCGATAGGCGAAGACCCTAAAGAGTGATTCGGGGCTCACAGTGAGGTCAGCAGCCACCATGAAAAGGAAAGTTCACTGAATGTCATTGCATTGTAACATTAAATACAGTAATTTATTTCATGAATACTTGCTTGCTTTTTCGATGGATACCGGCATCGGTTTTCTCTTAATAATGCCCAATCGAAGACATCTGAGGCAAAACGCTCATGACGCGAGCGCTATTACGATATTATACTGTACTGTTCTAATTTCTTCAAACAGATGATTTTAAACAGATTTACAACACAAATTTTGGACACTTTTGTTCACTGTCATCTCTATTTTGGAATACAGATTACGGGAGTGGAAACATTTTGCAGGCCGGGGTCGCCGAGCGGTTCTAGGCGCTACAGTCTGGAACCGCGGGACCGCTACGGTCGCAGGTTCGAATCCTACCTCGGGCATTGATGTGTGTGATTTCCTTAGGTTGGTTAGGTTTAAGTAGTCCTAAGTCCTAGGGGACTGATGACCTCAGAAGTTATGTATTTCAAATAAGTATCTTTGTTACTGAAAGTGGAACAAAGCAAACAGGAAACAAGAAATTTGCATGTGTCCCTCGAGAGGAGCGAGTCATGACCGAAAATCTCATCGCCTGGGAATGAAAGGGCCTTACGAGTGATTAAAATTGGGAGGGGAAAAAGAAAAGAATTGTGAATGGAAGTATGGTGGCTCGTGAAGTGACTCTACCTCCTCCATACTAGTAAATAAAGCAATTCGTGAGGGCTGTGCATCCAAAAGTTAGATAACTTGCACATCTGACAAATTCTCTCTTCTTCAAGGTAAAAAGATAAAACAAGATAAGTTTCTGGACCCGAAAATCAAGGAAAAAAACTTCTGAAGCGCACTTAACTTGGAAACAAAAGATAACATAGGTATACTTTATGAAGATAAGGGAATTTCCTTGGAAGAAGAAAGAACTAACAGCTATAGAGCTATGGTGAATAAGTTGACTGAATCCTATAAATGGATGGAATGCAATTTGGAAAGGTACATCTGGAATACTGTACGGAGAATGATGTATTCTAAGCATATATTTTTTAACTTGAAAAATTTGTCTATGGGGAGCTGACTCTTCTTGTATTATTATTATTATTATTCGAGTGTGCTTCGAACATTAAAGGCGCTAGGTACAAAAGAAAAAAAGTAGTAATGATTATCTTTTGTTTGCTCATTTTTCTTCTATTGTCAATAAACGTATATTTATAAAGAGTGCTACAAAAGTGTATGCCACTTGGTTCACTCGATTCGTTAGTAACATCACAAACTCCTTTTAATACCAAGTTCATGCTCAGACTAAACAAGTTGCGTCGTTAAGGTATCTAGGTTGCTATGCAAATAAGTTACACAATGACAAAAGATGTTAATAAGTTGCTGTAGATCTCGATTAGGTACGAATATTTTAATGAACAGATGTTATTTTTCTCGTCGCAGTCTGTTACATAATCATGTGAAAACACTAAGGTAATTGAAAACTCTCTACAAATTACTAATTCAAAATAATCCTTAAGGGTGTTATTACTATTTCTTGGCCACTCATAGTTTATCTGGGATAGTTACAATGTCAAAAATAAATGTAACCTACTGTCCATTTCTAAGGGAAGATAATGCTATGTTCGTCAATTATGTCAATCTGGTGAGTATGTGTACTAAAACTGCTTGTTTGGCCGTATATTAGGTGTAAAATTAGATATCACACACTAAAATCCACGTTGTAAAACACATTGTACAAACATGTGTATCACGATCGTTTCTACGTCTTATAGTGCTATTGTGCTAAGTACGAGTGTTCGTTTCTGCAGAAAAAAAATCTGTTGGAATGCCAATGAAGATAATGTATGGTGCTATACGGCGATTATCTTCACTAAGAGACTCTCGTACAACACACAAATGTGAGGAATGAGATGCATAGCTATGCGGTTAGGGAGTAAAGCTCCGCTCATCTAGCTGTCTACATTCTGTTCCTCATAATCACGCACTTAAAAAGCACAAAATCTGCATTAACAAAAACAACACAAAGGCTTTGGCACATTAAGTTATCGTCTACCTTTAACATCAGCAACACTAACTGTCTGTTTTGCCTCTTCATACTACCACTTGTTTTCTCCTTTTCTGTATTAATGACACTAACGTCACACCAGCTGCCGTCTTGTACACAGGCTTTCTCTGTAAACAGGCATACTTCTCCAGATGATGTCACTGAACGACGAGCCGTTCACTGTCTTCTAGAGAACAACATTGTTAAAAGTTACCTATGCAAACTGCTAACATATATCGCATTGCTGCTAAATTCAGAAAAGATCCATGAGCCCACTGAAGAAACCGTTATTTCTTTCTCCAGTTTGTGCGTTAAACGCAATGGTCAATCGCTGGTTGCAGTGCAAGAAAAGTTAATACCCTAGCATAGTATCAATAAAATGTCTGGCTGAATTTAAAGAGTAGTTAGAAGTGTGTAGATAAAAGACAGCACCCTTGTTTTTTACCTATACGAATGTGTATTAAATTCAAATGTTAAAACTAATGTTCCATATGTTATTTCTTAGAAATGTTATTAAGTTTCCACTGTGTGGCAACTTAAACCAGCTATCGCCAAGTGTACCTTAACCTTTACTTTAGATCAGTAATGCCAATAAGAGAGCCACGTGAATTTTGTACTGCTGTAGAAAAATAATACAGATATATTCTGGATTCTATAGAGTAATATTTTATTTTCGTGCAGAGATGGAGCCGGCCAGAGAGGCCGAGCGGTTCTAAGCGCTACAGTCTGGAACCGCGCGACCGCTACGGTCGCAGGTTCGAATCCTGCCTCGGGCATGGATGTGTGTGATGTCCTTAGGTTAGTTAGGTTCAAGTGATTCTAAGTTCTAGGGGACTGATGACCATAGATGTTAAGTCCCATAGTGCTCAGAGCCATTTGAACCATTTTGCAGAGATGGACTTTTGGCCGTGATCAGAGATCAAACTTTCCTCTATATGAAACATTGCCCTACGTAGTGCAAGTAATAACATAATAGAAAGTGAAATGTCTTTGGTAGACAAAAAAATTGCTCTGAGCACTGTGGGACTTAACTTCTGAGGTCATCAGTCCCCTAGAACTTAGAACTACTTAAACCTAACCTAAGGGCATCACACACATCCATGCCCGAGGCAGGATTGGAACCTGCGACCGTAGCGGTCGCGCAGCTCCAAACTGTAGCGCCTAGAACTGCTCGGCCACTCCGGCCGGCCTTTGAGAAGCAGAGCAGAACCCTTGTTCATCGAAGTGTTTATGAAGCTGACATATACTGTTTGATATTTTCTTTTTCATACCTCTGTATTACGGAAGTACGCGGTTTAAGTGATATTCTGCATTGTAGATATCTCAAACGCATCATTTTTAGCGAGCTTTCTTGTGCTTACGTGTAGGTAAATGTGATGTCGATGGATAATTGTGCTATAGATCTAGTTATTATTTAGCAGCTGATCATGGGAAGCAAAGGAGATACAGAGTATTAACTTTCTAGTGAGTCTTGGAACCATAAATATTATCGGTAAATATCGCAGCCTTCCCCGAAAGTTCGTTTCTGTAGTCCCAGACGTACACACCTCAAGTAGCCCCAAGGTGAAAATGAGTGTTATGGAACAATAAAACAGATTATTTAGATGTGAAGGTAACGAGAATTCACAGCCGTATTTCTGGCACCAAGTGTGCCTTAACCAGTAACGTACACCAATAATGTCAGCATCTTTACTTATTTTGAGAAATAATACGAACGGTTTACAGGTGGAAATTATATTTTGATACTTCAGAGAGCACAATTAGCGCATTTTAAAATCTAATTTATACCACCAGCAGTAATATCTTTACACATTTGCGTAAATAATACAGGCAATTGGGATGTGGAAATAACAAGAGTCCACAGTAATGTTTTAGGTACTTTAGGTACTTATCTTAATCCGCTAATTACACCGGTAAAGTCAGTATCTATATGTATTGAGGTAAATAATACACACAGTTTAGACACGGAAATACATTGACATATTTCATTTAACGGTGCACTGTGCTTTGCGGTAAGTGAGGTATAAATATCATACTTTAATCGTTGATAAATGGGGTACAGGAAAGAATATAGTTGGTTTGGGATCACAAATTGGTTGGCTGTTTCGTTTTAATGTCAGGTAAAATACTAAAAATGGTTCAAATGGCTCTGAGCACTATGGGACTCAACTGCTGAGGTCATTAGTCCCCTAGAACTTAGAACTAGTTAAACCTAACTAACCTAAGGACATCACACACATCCATGCCCGAGGCAGGATTCGAACCTGCGACCGTAGCGGTCTCGCGGTTCCAGACTGCAGCACCAGAACCACGCGGCCACTTCGGCCGGCCGGTAAAATACTGATTTGTGATTAGGGGAGCAATATACACTACTGGCCATTAAAATGCTACACCACGAACATGACGTGCTACAGACGAGAAATTTTACCGACAGGAAGAAGATGCAGTGATAAGCAAATGATTAGCTTTTCAGGGCATTCACACAAGGTTGGCGCCGGTGGCGACACCTACAGCGTGCTGACATGAGGAAAGTTTCCAACCGATTTCTCATACACAAATAGCAGTTGACCGGCGTTGCCTGGTGAAACGTTGTTGTGATGCCTCGTGTAAGGAGGAGAAATGCGTACCATCACGTTTCCGACTATAATAAAGGTCGGATTGTAGCCTATCGCGATTGCGGTTTACCGTATCGCGACATTGCTGCTCGCGTTGGTCGAGATCCAATGACTGTTAGCAGAATATGGAATCGGTGGGTTCAGGAGAGTATTACGGAACGCCGTGCTGGATCCCAACGGCCTCGTATCACTAGCAGTCGACATGACAGGCATCTTATCCGCATGGCTGTAACGGATCGTGCAGCCACGTCTCGATCCCGAGTCAACAGATGGGGACGTTTGCAAGACAACAACCATCTGCACGAACAGTTCGATGACGTTTGCAGCAGCATGGACTATCAGCTTGGAGACTATGGCTGCGGTTACCCTTGACGCTGCATCACAGACAGGAGCGCCTGCGATGGTGTACTTAACAACGAACCTGGGTGCACGAATGGCAAAACGTCATTTTTTCGGATAAATCCAGGTTCTGTTTACAGCATCATGATGGTCGCATCGGTGATTGGCGACATCGCGGTGAACCCACATTGGAAGCGTGTATTCGTCATCGCCATACTGACGTATCACCCGGCGTGATGGTATGGGGTGCCATTGGTTACATGTCTCGGTCACCTCTTGTTCGCACTGAGGTCACTTCGAACAGTGGACGTTACATTTCAGATGTGTTACGACCCATGACTGTACCCTTCATTCGATCCCTGCGAAATCCTACATTTCAGCAGGATGATGCACGACCTCATGTTGCAGGTCCTGTGCGGGCCTTTCTGGATACAGAATATGTTCGACTGCCTCCCTGGCCAGCACATTCTCCAGATCTCTCACCAATTGAAAACGTCTGGTCAATGGTGGCCAAACAACTGGCTCGTCACAATACGCCAGTGACTACTCTTGATGAACTGTGGTATCGTGTTGAAGCTGCATGGGCAGCTGTACATGTACACGCCATCCAAGCTCTGTTTGACTCAATGGCCAGGCGTATCAAGGCCGATTTTATGGCCAGATGTTGTTGTTCTGGGTACTGATTTCTCAGGATCTATCCACCAAAATTGTGTGAAAATGTAATCACATGTCAGTTCTAGTATAATATATTTGTCCAATGAATACCCGTTTGTCATCTGCATTTCTTCTTGGTGTAGCAATTGTAATGGCCAGTAGTGTAAATGTGTACGTTCGGTTAGAAGATTCCTGACTGTCCTACTTCCAAGAAAGGGATGTGGCTTAAGAGAGGGAGGGGTTGGGAAGGGGGATAGCTTAGCAGAGGGAACGGGAGAGGTATGAGGAGGGAATGGCATGTGAAAAGGCGAAGGGGTGTGATGTCGAACATTTGTCCCTGCCTCTACTTGTAAGCAAGCCAACACTACAGGACCGAATATGGTCGGAAGTATAACTGCATTCCTTCTGCAGTGTACACGATAAGTGATATTTCTATTAGAACGCTGCTATGTTGAACTTTTTTTTTGAGTCGTCAATCTACTGACGGGTTTGATGTGGTCCTCCACGAATTCCTCTTCTGTGCCAATCACTTCATCTCAGAGTATCTCTTACAACCGACTTCCTCAATTATTTGCCGGATGTATCCCAAATTTTGTCTTCCTGAACACTTTTTACTCTCTACAGCTCACTTTAATAGTGTGAAAGTTATTCCCTGATGTCTTAACAGATCGGGTATCATCATGTCCCCTTTTCAAATCAGTGTTTTCCACACATTCCTTTCCTCTCCAATTCTGCAGAGAACCTACTCATTACATACCTTGTCACTCCACCTAATATTCAATATTCTTCTCTAACACCACATCTGAGATACTTCTGTTCTCCTCTGTTCCAGTTTTCCCAACACTCCATGTCTCACTGCCATACAGTGGCACATTCTGAGAATTTCTACTCAAAATGCCTATGATTTGATACAAGTAGACTTAAGAGAAGAAGTCGTTAGTCTGCTTTCTATGTTCTCCTTGCTCCATACATCGTGTTATTTGTACCTAAGTAGCAGAATTCCGGAACTTCATCTACTTCATGATCGCCAGTTATGATGATGTTTTCGTTGTTCTCAATTATGCTACTTCTCATTACTTTCTTCTTTCCCAGATTTTCTCTCAATCTATGTCCTGTACCCAACAGACTTCATTTCATTCATAAGGTCCTGTCATTCTTCAGTTTCTCTGAGGATAGCAATGTCGTCAGCGACTCCTGACACTGGTATTCTTTCACCTTTAATTTTAATCCCACTTCTAAAACTTTCTTTTATTTCCCTTATTGCATAGATTGCATAGATTGAACAGCAGGGTGAAAGACTATAATATTGATTTACACTCTTTTTAATCAGTGCATTTCGTTGATGATCTATATTCTTATTGTTTCCTCTTGGTTCTTGTACATATTATATATTACTCGCAATTGCCTATAGCTGATTCAAATATTTCTCAGAATTTCAAACATTTTGCACCAATTTATATTGTCGAACGCTTTTTCCTGGTCGACAAATCCTATGAACTTATCTTAATTTTTCTTCAGGTTTGCTTGCATCATCAACCGCAACGCCACAAATGCATCTCTGTTGCCTTTACCTTTTCTAAAGCCAGACTGATAGTCATGTAACAGATCCCCAATTTTCATTTCCATTCTTCTGTATGTTATTCTTGTGAGCAACTTGGTGCATGAGCTGTTAAGCTGACTGCGCGATAATTCTCGCATTTGTCGTCTCTTGCAATGTTGGAAATAGCGTAGAAGGCGTTTTTTCCGAAAGCCTGGTGGTATATTGCCAGTCGCATAAATTCTACACAAATGTGAATAATTGTTTCGGTGCTACTTCCTCCAACGATTTTAGAAATTCCGATCGGGTGTTATCTATCCCTTCTGCTTTATTTGATTTTAAGTCTTTCAAAGCCCTTGTAATCCTGATTCTAATACTGGATCCCTAACTCCTCCTATCGACCTGTTTCTTCTTCTGTCCATCTTCAGATATGTCCTCCCAGCCATACGGGCCCTCAATTTACTCTACCAATGCACTCTCTCCTCTGAATTTGACGCTGTAATTCCCATTGCATTCTTAAAGTTACCTCCCTTGCTTTTAATTTCACCGAAGATTTTTTGTCTTATGTATGTTCTATGTCTGTCCTTTCGCACTTCTTCTTCGATTTCTTCACATATTTCTTTTAACCATTTCGCCTTAAATTTCCTGCACTTTATTTCATTCCTAAGTGATTTGTATTTCTGTATTATTGAATTTCCCTGAACATTTTTGCACTTCCTTTTATGTCGATTAACTGAAGTATTTATTCTGTTACCCATTCGCAATTACCTTCCTTATACCTATGTTTTTCTCTCCAGCTTCTGTGATTGCCCTTTCTAGAGATTTCCATTCCTTTTCAACTGAACTGCCTGGTGCGCTATTCATTACCGCAATATCTATAGCGTCAGAGAACTCTTTATTTCTTAGAACTTCCATATCCCACTCCTTTGCGCACTGATTCTTCCTGTCTAGTCTCCAACTTCGGCCTAGTCTACATCATTGCAAAATTGTGATGGTAGTCTATTAAGCAATACAAACTAGTTTTTATGTCACCAAAATGCAACAAAACTGGCTGTACCATTGTTCCATTACGTCCCATTAAATTTGCAGTGAGTGATAACTTCATTTTTTGTTTTGTTTTACGCATTTGTTTATTGAAACTGATCCGACATACAGAATTTTTCCGTCAGTATTTAACTTATGTGCAAATAATAGTGAAACCATAACCCTTCTGCTCCAATATATCCCCACAACTAACCACTACCAGCCACCTACTTCCACGTGTGTGCACCTATGTTGCCATGTTTATTTCACTGGGCTTAAGATAGTTTCCTTGGGATGGGTTTGGATGTTATGGAGTCGAAAATTGCTTGAAGTCATCTCACTTTAATTACTACAATATGTAATTAGTGACGATGTATTTTTCGAGCTGAACTTTATGAAATTATGTGATTTCATTTGGAATGTTCATGAATGTTATGGAAAATTCAGCAATGTTCTAATGTGTTCCTGAATACTTCAGAAAAGCTATTAATGGTTTCAAATTTTCTCCAGTGTCATGGAATTTTCTTCTGTGTCGTCGAATCGCCAGCCATCAGAAATGTGACACATTAAGAAAAAACCTCATTAATTGGAGTAGTAGAAGCTTCATCATTGACGAGCTCCGCTTCGGATTGAGACCCGATGAGCAGCCAAAATATATCTGGAGACACCCTGGACAGTAGTCGGATATCAACCAGACTATCGCCTATCATATGGTGCGACTACCACGAATGATGGTCTGGGGTGACACCTGGCTCTGGCTCTGAGCACTATGGGACTTAACATCTGAGGTCATCAGTCCCCTAGAACTTAAAACTACTTAATCCTAACTAACCTAAGGACATCACACACATACATGCCCGAGGCTGGATTCGAACCTGCTACTGTAGCGATCGCGCGGCCCCAACTGTAGCGCCCAGAACCGCTCGGCCACCCCGGCCGGCGGGTGACATCCCTTACACTACTGAGGTACGTCGATGATATTCTTCGTCCTATTTTGTTGCCCTTCATGGCAAGCTATCCTGGGCTCACATACCTGGAATATAATGCCCGCCCGCACACGGCTAGAATTTCTATTGCTTTTCGTAGTTATATATACTTGTATATATGGAAACAGTAACTGTCCACGAAAGAACAGATTACTGTTGTTGACCGTGCAGCTTTTCCCTGGAATAAATGATGACTAACTGAAACCCTCAGCTGCCGACAGGTGTTGTTGATATACCTCGATGTGGACAGCTGAAAATGTGTGCCCCGACCGGGACTCGAACCCGGGATCTCCTGCTTACTTGGCAGACGCTCTATCCATCTGAGCCACCGAGGACACAAATGAATAGCACGACAGCAGGGACTTACCCTTGCACGCTTCCCGTGAGACTCACATTCCCAACTGTCCACAATTCCACGTATGTAATGTACCTTATAGACATTTGCATATTCACTCATTACTCGCGCACGCTTTGGCGATTCCCGTAAGAGTTTGGGCAACATGTGCGCATTCGCACGGACGAAGGTCAATGGCTGGGTAGCCATTAACTATATGTATATGGAAAGGGATAAGTCCCTGCAGTCGCGCTATTCATCTGTGTCCTCGGTGGCTCAGATGGATAGAGCGTCTGCCATGTAAGCAGGAGATCCCGGGTTCGAGTTCCGGTCGGGGCACACATTTTCAGCTGTCCACATCGAGGTATATCAACAACACCTGTCTGCAGCTGAGGGTTTCAGTTAGTCAGCTTTTGTTAGTGTTTGTCAGACCCCATCATGGCCGGCAAGGACACCGGATCCCTCTCTAATTGAGAACTTTTGAAAGATTCGTGGTAGGGCCCTCCAACCATCTAGGGAGTCTGACGATCTAAGGCGCCAAATGGATGCAATTTGGCTCGATATCTCACAGAAGAACATCCAGCAACTGCTTGAATAAGCGGAAGAGGTGGACCAACGCGTTGTTGACTTGCTCAATTTGTGAAGCTCATCAGATTTTTCTGAAATTGTAATTATTTGTTTGTCTGTACATGTACATCACAACTGCCGATTTCGGCCGCATTCGAATAATTCCTATAGGTTGCAAATTTCTTCTATCTTAGAACATAATTTAGAACGATCTTGAGTGTTCTTGAATTATTTCCAATCTCCCAAAACTAGGAATACTCAGTGCTGTGTTCCGTAAGTTTCGGCCTCTGAGATTTATACGTGTGTGTCAAAATTACATTAGTTATAAGAGAAAAAAATGAATTCTCCTGAATGTACATGGCACCACATTTCTGATACCAGTCATTCGACGACACTGAAGAAAATTCCATGAAACTAGAGAAAATTAGAAACCATTCACAGCTTTTCTGAAGTATATGGGAACACAGTAGAACATCGCTGAATTTTCCACAACGTTTATGAACATTCCAAATGAAATCACTTAATTTCAGTCAAATGTTTCGATCAATAAAACTAGATAAAGAGAACGTATGCCCGATTACGTAAATAAAAAAGAAAAGCCCATAGTGAATATTTAAGGGAGAATTACGAAACTGTTATTTAACATGTAAGAGAGACTCACTGTTCGATGCCTAAACCCAAGGAAGTATTTATACTTTCTCGAGTGAAAGCATGAACAGGCAAGGCAGCAAGAATACACGAGAAACAACTTGGTTAAAACGAAAATATTATCGACTAATATATTCATACTAAAAAGGAAAATTTCGTATAGTTACGTGTTTTTTTAGAGGCAGACGATGTGCAACCAGGAAGGTTTTCTACCCGCGCGCACACACATAAAAGTGTGATATAGCAAATATCTTTACGTGCATTGCAGAAGTGGAATGAATTCAGAAAACTTACAAAGCGAAACGGATCAACACATACAAATTAAACAGGAAGAATGTATGTAAAATCATAATAACTATGATATGGAAGTCTTAGAAGAAAACGTTATGGTATAGGACGTTCCAAGGACCAGTGTTGCTAGTATACATGAAATGTCGTGTGGCTAGGGCCTCCCGGCGGGTAGACCGTTCGCCAGGTGCAGGTCTTTCGAGTTGACGCCACTTCGGCGACCTGCGCGTCGATGGGGATGAAATGATGATGACAACACAACACCCAGTCCCTGAGCGGAGAAAATCTCCGACCCAGCCGGGAATCGAACCCGGGACCTTAGGATTGACATTCCGTCACGCTGACCACTCAGCTACCGGGGCCGGACGCTAGTATGCATGATAACCATATACTGATTTAAGTGAAAGACTGATGACAAAGGAAAATAATCATTTGTGATAGGGTAGGGAGTGTGCTTTAAATCAATTGGAAATGCAGTGGCTGCTTTAAGGGTGACACCGCTAGCTGTCTTTGGAAGCCGAAAATGTGAATCATTTCTTGAAGATCATTACGGAAACTGTTTCAAGGTCGGGTCCCTGCTATTTAGCGAAGGCGATCTGTGTGCATGAGTAGGTAGAGCTCCCACTAACACACTGGATTCACATTCGGGTGAACTCCAGTACGAATCCTTGGTTTCCTTAAACCGCTTTAAGAAAATGTCAGGAAGGTTCCTCAGAAAAAAGCGCGGCCGATATCCTTTCCCACTCATTAAAAATGCAAAATTATGTCGCGTTTTTAATTACACAATCGTCGAATATACATTGAAAACTAATCGTCCTCCACATCATCCTCATCAAAAAAGAACGGAAAAGTACAAGTACACTACTGGCCATTAAAATTCCTACACCACGAAGATTACGTGTTACAGACGCGAAATTTAGTAAACAGGAAGAAGATGCTGTGACATGCAAATGGTTAGCTTTTCAGGGCATTCACACAAGGTTGGCGCCGGTGGCGACACCTACAACGTGCTGACATGAGGAAAGTTTCCAACCGATTTCTCATACACAAACAGCAGTTGAACGGCGTTGCTGGTGAAACGTTGTAGTGATGCCTTGTGTAAGGAGGAGAAATGCGTACCATCACGCTTCCGACTATGATAAAGGTCGGATTGTAGCCTATCACGATTGCGGTTTATCGTATCGCGACATTGCTGCTCGCGTTGGTCGAGATCCAATGACTGTTAGCAGAATATGGAATCGATAGGTTCAGGAGGGTAATAGGGACCGCCGTGCTGGATCCCAAGGGCCTCGTATCACTACAGTCGAGATGACAGGCATCTTATCCACATGGCTGTAACGGATCATGCAGCCACGTCTCTATCCTTGAGTCAACAGATGTGGACGTTTGCAAGACAACAACCATCTGCACGAACAGTTCGACGACGTTTGCAGCAGCATGGACTATCTGCTCGGAGACCATGGCTGCGGTTCCCGTTGACGCTGCATCACATACAGGAGCGCCTGCGATGGTGTACTCAACGACGAACCTGGGTGCACGAATGGCGAAACGTAATTTTTTCAGATGAATCCAGGTTCTGATTACAGCATCATGATGGTCGCATCCGTGTTTGGCGACATCGCGGTGAACGCACATTAGAAGCGTGTATTCGTCATCGCCATACTGGCGTATCACCCGGCGTGATGGTATGGGGTGCCATTGGTTACACGTCTCGGTCACCTCTTGTTCGCATTGACGGCACTTTGAACAATGGACATTAAGTTTCCGATATGTTACGACCCGTGGGTGTACCCTTCATTCGATCCCTGCGAAACCCTACATTTCAGCAGGATAATGCACGACCGCATGTTGCAGGTCCTGTACGGGCCTTTCTGGATACAGAAAATGTTCGACTGCTGCCCTGGCCAGCACATTCTCCAGATCTCTCACCAACTGAAAACGTCTGGTCAATGGTGGCCGAGCAACTGGCTCGTCACAATACGCCAGTCACTGCTCTGGATGAACTGTGGTATCGTGTTGAAGCTGCATGGGCACCTGTACCTGTACCCGCCACCCAAGCTCTGACTGAATGCCCAAGCGTTTCAAGGCCGTTATTACAATCATAGGTGGTTGCTCTGGGGACTGATTTCTCAGGATCTATGCATCCAAATTGCGTGAAAATGTAATCACGTATCAGTTCTAGTATATTTGTCCAATGAATACCCGTTTATCATCTGCATTTCTTCTTGGTGTAGCAATTTTAATGGCCGGTAGTGTATATTGTAGAAACAGTAAGCGGTGATGGCTCAAGATAGAGAGTACTACTGTCCCATTGAGAGCGTTCGGGAGCTGTCTCCACGATCCAGCTTCGCATTCGTAAGAGCCTGCGTGTGTCCTCACCAGACGCAGGCTGTGATTCCGCCTCCCGATGGCCTGGTTTCGCTCCACCGTGCGCAGCCATCTGTCTGCCCGACTGTGGGAGCTGCCACCTTATTGCCGGTTAATGCAGCGCCTCCCGCTGCGAAACAAATTGCTCGGCCCTTTTGTTGCCAGCGAACGACAATCTTCCCCGCCATTAGCGCTGAATACAACCAGGATGCACTCGCATTTCCCGTCGGTAAATTGCGTTTTGTCGCTTGGCTACAATCCGTCTGCGGATATGAAGCTCTCTAACTTTAAGTGAGCTTCTCACAACCACTCTTAAATCTCGTGGGTTGACAGACAAGATTTTCGTGAGAACGGTGATCTATATCTAAACTTTGAGAACTAGTGCATGAGCATGTACGTAGAGATAAATGCCAACGACCGTCATTATTTACAGATGAGTACATTTTCGTGATGCAGATTTGTCTCTTGGGCTGAAGCACGTAATGAATATCTAAGCGTCCTCCAAAATTTATCGAAGAGGGGGAAAGATTCTAAAATTGCCTTTTTTGCTATAGCTGATTCTATGAGTTTGAGAATAAGTTATGACTAAGAACTCAAATTGATAGCAAGTACACAAATCTTATTGTATCTCGAATATTTGACGGCTACCCACTCAATATAATTTTGAAAATAAGATTACTTTCATACCTAAAAAGTAAGCATATTTTAATGAGCATCAGCAAAGCAAGTGTTTTGAATATAATTAAATTAAAAGAGTTAAAATAAGCTCTGAAATATATACAAAACGTACTTATATTCATATATCAATAACGTTAGGTTGGTACTGAAAATTAAAAAATTAAAACAGAACAAAAAATCTGATCCATTGAAGAAGTCCAATTGGATTTCTGCAGAAATAACAAAAAAATACCTATTTTGATACTCCACTATGTGGAGAAACAGGAAATAAACTTATCAAAGAAACGCGTGTCCAACTCTGTACCTTCCTTTTTTTGCTTACAAGATTTGTATCTGCTAGCGTCAAAGGATTTACTTCGCTATTTTCATGACTTCTTTATTTCTATTTTCATTAAATAAACCTATATTTATTAGGATTGTTTGAGTGAAATGTAACCCAGGTCCAGCACTCGACAAGATGAACTGAGAAACTACCTCAAACAACCCTTCCATTGACTGGTAGGAGAACCTAGGACTTAACCAATACAATCTTCATCTCCTCAATCTGATACATACTTGTGCAGTCATATCTAAAGGACTGCACATTTGCTAACACGATGCTTGCGTGTAACACTGTATTAGAAATATGGCTGACTGTATTTCGGCGATGTTCACTATAGGTGCGATTCCGTCATGGAAAATGACCAATCCGGAAACCGCCGAGCATACATTAGGAGATACAGTGAAATCGTAATAACCAAACGAACCAAAGCTACGTAGTGCTTGGTAATACCATTTTTTGCTCGTTTCACTAGGCAGTGCTAAATATGGGAATTAGAAGTATCACGGACAGCCACAGTCAGGATAAGAATTCTGTAAAGAATGAGGTGTCTTAGACCAGACTCCAGGAGGAGCAAGTGACCTCACCCCTCCGCGCCCTCCCGGCCCCCCTTGCTCCCCACTCAACCACCACCACCACCCATCCTCCCTTGCGGATGCCTATGCGTAAGCTGAACATTTTGTTACAAATAGTGGACGTATCTGGAAAACAGGCCACGAGTGAAAAACGTACTTAATCAACATTGATACTATGAGCATCTATAGTGGTGGGCAAATCTTAAGGACGAAATTAACTTTCCCATGTGTCGCTTCCAAATAACGTAACTCCACGAAACTTGGACCATACATAGAAAGAACTGCTGTAGTGTAGTACGGAAGATAACTGGAATTAATGATCAATGAGACAAACAGAAATGACACTTTTATTCAAAGACAGATATTTAAATCGCCGCAGTTCATGATGGTCTCCTGGACATTACACGTCATAGAAGACGATTCTTAACAGGGTGTGTGTTCACCCGGGACGGCAGTTTAGTTTAGCTTAGTTTAGTTATGTTCCGTAGATCATTTTCCCGATTATTCTATCGATATGATGTGGAACAAGTCAGATTACAAGATATATAGGGTGAGTCACCTAACCTTACCGCTGGATATATTTCGTAAACCACATCAAATACTGACGAACCGATTCCACAGACCGAACGTAAGGAGAGGGGCTAGTGTAATTGTTTAATACAAACAATACAAAAATGCACGGAAGTATGTTTAACACAAATCTACGTTTTTTTAAATGGAACCACGTTAGTTTTGTTAGCACATCTGAACATATAAACAAATACATAATCAGTGCCGTTTGTTACATTGTAAAATGTTAATTACATCCGGAGATATTGTAACCTAAAGTTGACGCTTGAAACCTCCGACGTTCAGTTGCGTGTTGTAACAAACACGGGCCACGGTCGGCGAGCAGCATCTGCAGGGACATGTTTACGATGACGACCGTGTTTACGAGTGTGGCTGTAGTGCACTGTTGTGGTTTGGTCTAGCTGTCGCAGTGTCCGCATGTAGCGCTTGCTGCTATTGTTATTCTGCATTCGTCTCCGCACGCAGACCAACTGTAGTACACCGTGTTAACAGACGTCTGTGATAGTGTAGTGTTGTAGGAACTGTGACCATGGTGTATTCGAACTCTGAAAAGGCGGAGATGATACTCATCTATGGCGAGTGTCGACGAAATGCAGCTGAAGCCTGCAGGGTGCATGCAGAACGGTACCCGGACAGAGAGCATCCAATGTGCCGCACATTGCAAAACATCTACCGCCAACTGTATGCAACAGGTATGGTCGTAGCACGCAAACGGGTCCGTAACAGGCCCGTCACAGGAGAAGCGGGTGCAGTTGGTGTGTTAGCTGCTGTTGCCATGAACCCACACATGAGTACACGGGACATTGCGAGAGCCGGTGGACTGAGTCAAAGTAATGTCATGCGTATACTGCATCGTCACCGCTTTCACCCGTTTCATGTGTCGCTACATCAGCAATTACATGGGGATGACTTTAATCATCGAGTGCAATTCTGTCAATGGGCATTAACAGAGAATGCGTTGCAGTTCTACCTGTTTACCGATGAAGCGGGTTTCACAAACCACAGGGCAGTGAATCTACGGAACATGCATTACTGGTCCATGGACAATCCTCGCTGGCTCAGACAGGTAGAGCGACAGCGACCGTGGACTGTAAATGTATGGTGCGGAATCATTGGCGACTACCTCATTGGTCCTCACTTGATTGCAGGGGCCCAAACAGCTGCAACATACATCGCGTTTCTACAAAATGATCTGCCAACGTTGCTCGAAAATGTCCCACTGGAAACGCGTCGACGTATGTGGTATCAGAATGATGGTGCACCTGCACATTCCGCAATTAACACTAGGCTAACCCTTGACAGGATGTTCGACGGGCGTTTCATAGGACGTGGAGGACGCATAAATTGGCCAGCACGTTCTCCTGATCTTACACCTCTGGATTTCTTTCTGTGGGGTACGTTAAAGGAGAAAGTGTACCGTGATGTGCCTACAACCCCAGAGGATATGAAACAACGTATTGTGGCAGCCTGCGGCGACATTACACCAGATGTACTGCGGCGTGTACGCCAGAGATTGCAATTGTGTGCAGCAAATGATGGCCACCACATTGAACATCTATTGGCCTGACATATCGGGACACACTCTATTCCACTCCGTAATTGAAAACGGAAACCATGTGTGTACGTGTACCTCACCACTCATGGTAATGTACATGTGCGTCAGTGAAAAAGGCCACTAAAAATGTGTTAGCATGTGGACGTAATGTGCTGTTCCAGTCTCTTCTGTACATAAGGTCCATCACCGTTCCCTTTGGATCCCTACGTAATTCGGTGCTCTCCGATACACACGATCGAACAGCGGAGGAGTGGTACTCAAGCGTCAACTTTAGGTTACAATATCTCCGGATGTAATTAACATTTTACAATGCAACAAACGGCACTGATTACGTATTTGTTTATAAGTTCAGATGTGCTAACAAAACTAACGGGGTTCCATTTACAAAAACGTAGGTTTGTGTTAAAAAACAGACTTCCGTGCATTTTTTTATGGTTTGTATTAACCAATTGCACTAGCCCCTCTCCTGACGTTCGGTCTGTGGAATCGATTCGTCAGTATTTGATGTGGTTTACGAAATATATCCAGCGGTAATGTTAGGTGACTAACCCTGTATATACACACATGTATAGTGTTGTTATTAATATTACTGAAATTTTTACTTCTACACATGCAACTACATTTATAGGTACAATTTTTGTTTAACCAGTTCTGAAACAGAAACTCGTCCATGGAACAGAAGGAGCTGTCCAAAAGAAATGATTTTAAGCTAGATTTAAAACTTGATCTGCTACCTGCCAGACACATTATGTTATTGGGCAAATGATCAAAGATTTTTGTTGCTGAATAAAGTACTCCAGTTTGAGCAACTGAAAGCTTCAATAACGGAAAGGAAAGGTCATTTTTCCCCTCTAGTGTTGTACGTATGAACATCACTGTTCTTCGCAAACTGCGATGGATTATTTGCAACGAATTTCATTAGCGAATATATGTACTCTGATGGTGCAGTTAAAATACCTAATTCCTTGAAAAGGTGCCTACATGACGTCCTTGGGTGAACACCACAAATTATTCTCACTGCTCTCTTTTGTGCAATCTATACTTTCTCTCTAAGTGGTGAGTTACCCCAGAAAACTGTTCCATACGACATTATTGAGTGAAAATATACAAAGTGCGTTAGGAGGGTGATCTCTTTATTGCCCAGACTAGCGATTATACGAAGAGCGAAAGAAGCTGAATTTAATTGTTTGAGAAGCTCAGTAAATATGCTTCTTCCAGTTCAAGTTGACAGCAATGTGGACACCCTAAAGTTTGGAGAAATCTACCCTGTTAACTGAGCCCCTTTAATATGCTTCATCAATTGTTGGTATGACTCTATTCGGTGTACAGAACTGGATATAGTGAGTTTTTTCAAAATTAAGGGACAGTCCATTTTCTGAAAACTACTGAATAATTCTTTGAAAGACATCATTAACAATATCTTCAGCTGATATTTCTGGAATGGGAGTTGTTATAACACTCGTGTCGTCTGCAAAAAGTACTAGTTCCGCTTGCTGAATGTTAAGTGAGAGGTCATTGACATGAATAAGGCACAGCAGAGACTCCCTTTGTGGTAACTCCCCATTCACTAGAATTTACCACCCTCCGAACATTATTTGTGCTGTTCAGCACAACTTTTTGCTTTCTGTTCAATAAGTATGATCCATACCATCTGTGTGTATCGCCTTCAATTCCATAAAACCTGAGTGCTTACTTTCCAAGGTGGTCCCACGCTAGCCACAAGTTGGTAAGAGGGTCTAGTGGTAGAGCGTTCTACTCTTCCACCACCGTGGTTGACAGCTGCTGGATGGTAGTTGGTGCACGCGGAGGTGCTTAAGTACCTTTCCCCGACCCATCCCACACGTGTGCGACTGGACTTAAAATTGGGGAAGGGGGAGGTCTGTATGTTCTAAAAACATTGTCATTGCAAGCACTCCTCCATCAGCGCAGACCTATGCGGTCGCGGATTGTCATCCACAGAAAATGGTTCATACTGTTTTACCTCATTTCTGTGTCATTGCCAGTGCATGCTTCGATTCGGGATCATTTTCGAGATTTGGACTTTTCAGGACGTAAAGGCATTTTTGCTCGTCAGCTGTGAGCTATATCACGAATCGTCTGTGTATTTTAAAGTTTTAGGGTTGGTAACATTCTGCACTTAACATTGCAGGCTACGACCAGTGTTGATCCAAGGTAAGTGATCTGCTCTCACACAGAGACAATTTTTCAGTTTTTCAGCGCCGAATGCACCACTGAAAAGACTCTTACATGAAGGAGTTCAGTATCACAGTAATACTGACCGGTGAGTGTACTCTGTTCAATGTTATGCCTGCCAGCACAGTAACACCTGGACAACGAAGCGGTCATGTCCGACGTACTCCCATATGGCGAGAGGTAGGAACATGTAATGCACCCACCATCATTGTCGGACATAGTCGTTTCCTTGGTCCAGGTCTTACGGTATGGAAATGTTGCACGGGCGTACTGACCTTGAACACAATAAGCCTACACTCAAGGGTACTGTACTCCCCCCCAAGCGCATCTTTTCAGTGTTGCATTCGGCGCTGACTTCATTTTGGGGGGATTACAATGCGCCCTTAGAACGAGAGGACATTCGGTTTGAATTGGCCTGCCCGTTCTCCTTCTTAAATCCTATCGATCACGTACGAGATGATTTTGGGTAGATGTACTGCAGCACGTCCTCAAGCACCAGACTCTTCGGCAGCTGTCAACCTCGCCGGCGGAGGAAAGGTGACAAGAACTCATTACCAACCTTGTAGCTGGCATGGTAGCCTCTTGCTGAGTACTCATTGTCTCCCGTGCTCGTCACACACCCAGTTAAGAACGTTGTCCCACAAATGTTAATGTCCAGGGGAGGATCACAAACCGCGGTGACTTCACTGTACTTGTAGTCTTTAAATAAAAGTGTCACTTTTGTTTGCCTCGTTGCGTATTTATTTCAGTTTCCATCTGTACTCTACCATAGAAGTACTTTCTATGTGTTGTCCAAGTTTCATCGAGTTATTTTATTTGGTAGGGACACATGATAAGGAAGTTACTTGCGTTTCGCACACAAATGCAATTTACCGCGGTGGCGTCTTTGCTTATTTGTCCCACTAGATTTCTTTTACTATACTCAAGCTTCCTCTTTCGCCATCATTAGAAGTTATCTGTCATACTAAAAGACCGTGTAGCACTTCTGTATGGAGTTGGTTGAATATGTCAGCGGAACTTCCATAAGCTACCAGTTATTTGGTCAGTATTTGTATTAGAAAAAGATTAGTAGTGATGCTGATTCTGTAAGACAGTACAATTTCAGCTTCTTTCTTTGTAGCCTTTCAGCATCGAGCACCCTTTTCCACGCAGCACTAAGGGTGTACCCACTGTTTTGGTAAAGAAAGCTGTTGCTGCAAATTCTGATTTCAACGGCTTCCTCGATGACAGAATCGGAGTACGTTAATGCACAAGACTTACCCTTTCGTCAAACATAATCTCATATGTTCCTGAGTAAACGGTACGCACATCAGTTCACGGTTTACACGCGTCATCATTACCGCTGTTAATGTCCCTTCATCACATGCATAGATGTAATCTCTCGTTGCATAGTACCGTGACCTTGTGACCTCTCCATAACTTTATTATTGGTGCCACAGTCGTACACAGAATGTTAATACTTAATCTTCCCTTTTGTTCCATACTTAAGTACAACATGGGCTATTAATAAGACAGTTAACTCCTGAAGATGATGACAGAGTACTCAAACAGCTTGTAAGTTATCAGCATTCATCGGATGCTCGCGGGGAGTTGAAGATAATCTGAGAGGGTAAAAATGTAATACAGATTAGAACTGCATACCACACAGGATGTGTGGCAAAAGGACGCAATCTGAAGTTAGCTTATTAAGATCTGTGTTATGGACTTGTAAAATTGCGTGGATACATTGACTCACATGACAGCTTTGACGACTGCATAGACAGTTGTATCTGATTTGATAAATGTACACACAGTTTTATTTCCTTTGATAAACGCGTAGGCAGTTCTTAATAAACGAGTTAAGAATGATGACTTCTTGTAGACTAAAGGATTTTCAAATCCCCATATGTCAGTGCTGCCTAGCTGTTTACTATAACAGATACACTCAGGAAAAATGTGACGATAATGTAAAGTTCGAAGAAGTAATGCGACTACCTCCTGTCTGGGCGCCTTAGACCCCTTCACGAAGAGCAATTCAGTTGATTTCACAGTGCAGTGAGACAGAGGTTCGTTTAAGCAATATAAGCTCGCACCATCAACAAAAGTAAAAGTGATGGAATGTTGTAGACTCACGCGATGCTGTAGAGTGTATAAATTAACTATCAAATGTGCGAAAGAAAGTAATGGACGAGGTTTGGTATTTTGGTAGCAAAATAACTGACGATGGACGAAGTAGGGAAGATGTAAAATGCAGTCGTTTAATAGGAACAAAAACATTTTTGGAAAAGAGAAAATACTGTAACATTTAGTGTGTGGTGGGTTAATGTTGTAGAGGGAGATCAAAGTCGTGAATGCAGCAAGCATGGTGAAGTGAATATAAGTTACAGTAGTCACCCAGAGATGGTGGGTCTTCCACAGGATAGTGTGGAGAGCTGTATCAAACCTGTCTTCGGAATAAAGATCACAACAACAACATCAAGATGTTTCATTGTGCATAACATAGGAATTTGAATACGGCTCTTAACAGCTCTTAACAGTAGCTGCGAGTACCATCAACTGATAAAATAAACAGCCAATCAGTCGCTAGAAGTTTATTTATGTAAACTTGATCTAGATTTCGATACTACTATGAGTATCTTCAGAAGTACCGTACATATGCTACAATGGTTACGTTAAAAAATGTAATTAGTGGTTTTTGTCAACATCGTCACTCACTGATCATTTTCATGTATCATACGTCTTTCCTTGCATTATCCTGTTAGGTTCATTAATAATGTACAAATAAGCTCCTTACACTCGCTCTGTAAGGCTACTGCCGCCCCTGTACACCAGTAAGCAAACACAAATAAGGGCGTTTAGAAAAAAATCGAAAATTTTTGCACATGTGTCATGAACAACATGCTAAAAATATTGACCAGTGGTGTGTGAGAGTTGGGGTTTGGGTGTGTTTAAAGGTCACTTTTCCTCGAGTAAGTCGAAAACTGTGATTCTAACGAAAATATTTCGCAGTAAAAATTAAACAACGTTAAATTTCCTACAATGTGCTACCTATTTTGTCTCTAGGACTGATAGTTTCCGAATCCAGGGGATGGAAAAGTGGCAGATTATTAAAAATATTACTGTAATGGTTTAAAATAAATGTACCTCTTCAAATGAAGTCTGTTAAAAACAATTTGTAAGTATGTGTGCAGTATCTAAATGCATTAGAGCCGCATTAAAGGATAAACTGTGTTCTGGGAATGTAACAGGATGGAGGGGGAGGAGTATATGATAATGTGCGAGGGAGGACAGGTTCAAAAATAGTTCAAATGGCTCTGAGCACTATGGGACCTAACATCTGAGGTTATCAGTCCCCTAGAGCTAAAAACTACTTAAACCTAACTAACCTAAGGACATCATACACATCCATACCAAAGGTAGGATTCGAACATGCGACCGTAGCGGCCACACAGGCCGGCGGAAGGCAGGTCACCGGATTGTGTTGATGCACTTCCTTCCTTCATAGGTGCAGAGTGAAGGTGGAGCCGGCGATTCCCCACTCTTTCTACCCCATGAGATCACAAAAAGCAATTACAGGGTGTTTCACAACCATATAACAACGTTCCACAGCGCATATTATGAAACAACGGCGACGCAGAGCAGGCGTGTTTATTTTGCACAAAATGCGTTAACATTACATAGCATGTAGACACGAGCGACAAATAACACTAACGCAACTAATGCTTATGCACAGAATCTACGTACATCTCTGCAGACACTGCTAGAGGAGAAATCGATTCATAGTCATCCTGTGCGCAGCTATAGCGTTCTGCAGGGACAGGCTACTTCCCCACTACGAGCGCTGTCCTGTTTTCGCTTCTTTCTGAGAGGCTATACCTCCCTAGCTTTTGCTTTCCACTTCTGTTACGCCAGAAGACAAAATAACTTCACTGAGCTTGCGTACGTATAGTGAAGTTATTTTCGGGTTGTTGAGTGACTACTTATTTGTAGTTGCTAACTGAGCTGCTATCTAAAAAATTCCTATTTGTTTGATTTGTCGTTATGATTTCATTAACCTATACAGTGTAGGTGGAAAAGAAATTGGGCTGGTAAACGTGGCATCTTGCTGCTATCTTTCGTTGACAGCATGTTGTAAAGCTGTGTAACCTCATTTTAGTCACTTGTTGTTAATTAATGAATGATCGACAAGTTACTGAACTTAAGCGCTTCTGTCCCTTAGATTGTGTTATTGATAGAGTGAATAACTCTTTTCCATTCAGAAACTTATGGTACTTGTACACTGGGCTGCGCTGATTGGAGAGAGACTGGTTTGATGCAGATTTCCATGCTACTCTATCCTGTACAAGCTTCTTCATCTCCCAGTACCTACTGCAACCTACATCCTCCTGAATCTGTTTAGTGTATTCATCTCTTGGTCTCCCTCTATGATTTTTACCCTCCACGCTGACCTCCAATACTAAATTGGTGATCCCTTGATGTCTCAGAACATGTCCTACCAACCGATCCCTTCTTCTAGTCAAGTTGTGCCACAAATTTCTCTTCTCCCCAATTCTATTCAATACCTCCTCATTAGTTATATGATCTACTTATCTAATATTCAGCGTTCTTCTGTAACACCTCATTTCGAAAACTTCTATTCTCTTTTTGTCTAAACTATTTATCGTCCACGTTTCACTTCCATACATGGCTACACTCCATACAAATACTTTCAGAAACGACTTCCTGACACTTAAATCTGTACTCGATGTTAACAAATTTCTCTTCTTCAGAAACGCTTTCCTTGCCATTGCCAGTCTACATTTTATATCCTCTCTACTTCGACCATCATCAGTTATTTTGCTCCCCAAATGAGAAAACCCATTTACTACTTTAAGCGTCTCATTTCCTAATCTAATACCCTCAGTATCACCCGATTTAATTCGACTAGATTCCATTATCCTCGTTTTGCTTTTGTTGATGTTCATCTTATATCCTCCGTTCAAGACACTGTCCATTCCGTTCAGCTGCTTTTCCAGCTCCTTTGATGTCTCTGACAGAATTACAATGTCATCGGCGAACCTCAAAGTTTTTATTTATTCTCCATGGATTTTAATTCCTCCTCTGAATTCCTCGTTTCCTTCACTACTTGTGCAGTATACAGATTGAATAACATCGGGGATAGGCTACAACCCTGTCACACTCCCTTCCCAACCACTGCTTCCCTCTCGTGCCCCTAGAATCTTATAACTGCCATCTGCTTTCTGTACAAATTGTAAATAGCCTTTCGCTCCCTGTATTTTACCCCTGTCACCTTCATAATTTGAAAGAGTATTCCAGTCAACCTTGTCAAAAGCTTTCTCTAAGTCTACAAATGCTAGAAACGTAGGTTTGCCTTTCCTTAATCTGAAACTTCCTGGCAGATCAAAACTGTGTGCCCGACCGAGACTCGAACTCGGGACCTTTGCTTTTCGCGGGCAAGTGCTCTACCAACTGAGCTACCGAAGCACGACTCACGCCCGGTACTCACAGCTTTACTTCTGCCAGTACCTCGTCTCCTACCTTCCAAACTTTACAGAAGCTCTCCTGCGAACCTTGCAGGAGAGCTTCTGTAAAGTTTGGAAGGTAGGAGACGAGGTACTGGCAGAAGTAAAGCTGTGAGTACCGGGTGTGAGTCGTGCTTCGGTAGCTCAGCTGGTAGAGCACTTGCCCCCGAAAGGCAAAGGTACCGAGTCCGAGTCTCGGTCGGACATACAGTTTTGATCTGCCAGGAAGTTTCATATCAGCGCACACTCCGCTGCAGAGTGAAAATCTCATTCTTTCCTTAATCTATTTTCTAAGATAAGTCGTAGGGTCAGTATTGCCTCACGTGTTCCAACATTTCTACGGAATCCAAACTGATCTTCCCCGAGGTCAGCTTCTACCAGTTTTTCCATTCATCTGTAAAGAATTCGTGTTATTATTTTGCAGCCGTGACTTATTAAACTGTTAGTTCGGTAATTTTCACATCTGTCAACACCTGATTTCTTTGGGATTGGAAGTATTATATTCTTCTAGAAATCTGAGGATATTTCGCCTGTCTCATACCTCTTGCTCACCAGATGGTAGAGTTTTGTCAAGGCTGGCTCTCCCGAGGCTATCATTAGTTGTAAAGGGGCCTTGTTTCGACTTAGGTCTTTCCCTACTCTGTCAAACTCTTCACGCAGTATCATATCTCCCATTTCATCTTCATCTACCTCGTCTTCTACTTCCATAATATTGTCCTCAAGAACATTGCCCTTGTATAGACCCTCTATATACTCCTTCCACCTTTCTTCTTTCCCTTCTTTGCTTAGAACTGGGTTTTCCATCTGAGCTCTTGATATACATACAAGTGGCTCTCTTTTCTCCAAAGGTCTCTTTAATTTTCCTGTAGGCAGTATCTATCTTGCCCCTAGTGATGTACGCCTCTACATCCTTACATTTATAATACGACACAACCTTCAATACGTTAGTTCAGTTGAGTGAATTAATAACATACCAGAACAACATTTAAATGTCTGAGAGTAAATAATAAAATTTTAACTAGTAGCCTGCTACTGAAACCTTGGAAAGTAAATTCAAGTCATTTGTAAGCAACACAACTGTCACTGTCTATACAGCAACAGTAATCTTTCTCGTAGGTATTTGAGATATGGCTTCCGTATATGTACACTTAGATACACGTTCGTCGCATGTGATATTTTAGGCGATCTATCACTGTTTTCACATTGTGCCTATAGGTACAGGGGTTAACGTAACGATGCGAGTGTTTCATAGTTCTCATGAAAAATGAAAGGGATACACTGCCAAGTAATTAATAACAATTTCATCAGTTGCAAAGCTAATAATTATTACGAGCACATGGTAACCGATTCAGACATATAGTCCGTGCAAAAATAAAAACTACTTTCGTGTTTGGGGTAAACCTTTTTTATTTTTCGACATGACTGCTTTTAGACTTTGACACTTCGTCCAACGCTGTTCTAATTTGTTGATCCATTCGGAATAATAGAAAATAGCTACTAGTTGCTCATCGTTTGAGTAAACTCTTTGTACCGCCCGCAATTTCTTCAAATTGCGGAACAAATAGTAGTCCGAGGGAGCCAGGTCTGGAGAATAGGAAGGATGTGAAACGAGTTGGCATCCTATTTCCATTAATTTTGCGTCCACAACCGCTGAGGTGTGTGCTGGTGCATTGTCTTGATGGAAAAGGACTTTTTTGCGGTCCAATCACCGGTGCCTTTTTTTTTTTTTTTTGCACCTCGGTTTTCATACTGTCCAATAACGATGAATAATATGCACCTGTAACAGTTTTACCCTTTTCTCTATAGTCGATGGGATTATCCCTTGCCAATCCCAAAAGACAGTCGCCATAAACTTTCCGACAGAAGGAATGGTCTTAGCCTTTTTTGGTGCAGATTCTCACTTGGTAACCCATTTTTTGATTGTTATTTGCTCTCAGGAGTATAGTAATGTATCCACGTTTCATCCACAGTGACGAAACGACGCCTCAAGTCCTGTGGATTCTTCCTGAACAGCTGCAAACCATCCTTACAACACTTCACACGATTTCGTTTTTGGTCAAGCGTGAGCAATCGTGGAACCCATCCTGCGGATAGATTTCTCATTCTCCCACTGCACTAACAATCTCATGCACCGTAACGCTTCCGTCATCCATCACCATATCATGGATTTTATCTATGATTTCTGGAGTCGTAACCTCCACAGGGCGTCCAGAACGTTCAGCATCACTTGTACCCATATGGCCATTCCGAAAAATTTGAAACCACTTATAAACGGTTTTAATCGAAGGTGCAGAGTCACCGTAATGTTTATCAAGTTTCTCTTTAGTCTCCTCAGGCGTTTTGCCTTTCATAAAGTAATGTTTGATCACGATACTCCTTTTCGTCCATTTTTTGACAACCACTCGACTTCCTTGATTCACACGAATGCCAAACACAAAAAAATAGACCAATATGGCTGCAACTTGGTGTGCGTTCATCCAAAGATGTTACTAACCAAACATGTGCTCGACATGCGCCGTTAGTGCCACCTCTCAGACATTGCACGGACTTTTCAAACGCCCCTCGTACTGCGAAGAGATAGTGAGGACTTGAGAGCTGTTTCTGTTTATTTGATAAATAGGTATAAGGCGCAAGAACGTTCAATCAAGTCATTAGAGAATAATTAGCGCCGTTTTAGCAAATCCATTGATTATACGCTGCATACCGTGTGTCAGGCACACCTTCTCCCGACACTCACGAGAAAAACAGTCCGCGGCGCGAACGTCACAACACGTGACACTGAAGGTTCAAAATGGTTCAAATGGCTCTGAGCACTATGGGACTTAACAGCGGAGGTCATCAGTCCCCTATAACTTAGAACTACTTAAACCTAACTAACCTAAGGACATCACACACATCCATGCCCGAGACACGATTCGAACCTGCGACCGTAGCGGTCACGCGGTTCCAGACTGAAGCCCCTAGAACCGCTCGGCCACATCGGCCGGCACACTGCAGGTCTTATGAGTGCAGGCAGCGTCTCCGGCGGGGATCGAGTAACAATTTCAGACGAGTTTAATAATTACTAACTGCTTGTTTAAACGCATGCAAGTTCTCGGTAGCACACGACAAAATTAAGACCTTTAGTGGGTACCTTTTCAGTTAAATATTGATTTTCCAAGGGCCTTTCACGCAGCCGAGCATTCGCGAAGTGTGGTGCAGGAGCCAACTAGTGTGACGTCACAAGTTCGTTGCATGGCCCGTATGTCTCGTTGCCCCCGCCTCCTCCAAACATTCGCGAAATAAACAAAAAGCACTGCCAACCACGAATCTCTACGTTGTTGTTTAGATACAGACCTAAGACAAGAGAATTACTATGAAGCCGTCACTCACCTGATGCCTCCCCTCGAGGTTCCGTAGTTCAGAGTGACGTCACCGTGCCTCCAGGTTACAGCCTGTCTGCGGCGCGCCACGCACGACAGCTGAATGGTGCTGTTGGGCTCGTAGTACTTGTCGCTCAGCGGTCGGCCGCGCTCGTCCACGATCTCCACCTCGGGTGCTGCCAACAGCAGTACAGAAACACTTTTAGCACGGTTCAGATCCTTCCAAGTTCACTTTTTAGACAATGTTTACCTCCACATTCCAGGTTCACCTTGCAGACAACGTAAAGCTCCATTATACGTCATATCAAACCTAGCAGCTAAAATGTACAACTACGAAATAATCAAATCCGATTACACTCAAATGATTATTGCCAAATCACTCTGAATTTGGCGTTTTCACATCCGTATAACTGAATACGAGGTGTGGCTAGAAGAAAAAAACCGGACTAGTACTGGTGAAACAATAAAACGAATGCAATAAGGCTGAAAGTCGCGTGGCCTGTCACGTGATTCTCGCTCCGCCTACTGCTCGAGTTTCATCTGCCTCCTGCACTCATTCTGCCCGTGGCGTCTGTTTTAAGTAGTTGACGTTTTGTCTGTGCGTCGGAAAATGTTGAGTGTACAGAAAGAACAGCGTGTTAACATCAAATTTTGTTTCAAACTAGGAAAATCTGCAAGTGAAACGTTTGTAATGTTACAAGTAGTGTACGGCGATGATTGTTTAACGCGAACACAAGTGTTTGAGTGGTTTAAACGATTTAAAGATGGCCGCGAAGACACCAGTGATGACACTCGCACTGGCAGACCATTGTCAGCAAAAACTGATGCAAACATTGAAAGAATCGGTAAACTTGTTCGACAAGACCGCCGTTTAACAATCAGAGCAGTGTCTGAGTTAACAGGAGTTGACAAGGAAAGTGTTAGGCAGATTCTTCATGAAAGTTTCAACATGAACAAAGTGTGTTCAAAAATGGTTCCAAAGTGTCTCACAATTGAACAGAAGGAACGCCGAAGAATGATTTGCTCTGACATCCTGGAAAACATTGAAAGTGATCCCACCTTCTTACAAAATGTTATTACTTGCGATGAATCGTGGTTTTTTACTTACGATCCCGAAACTAAACGCCAATCGATGCATTGGAAAACTCCTGGTTCTCCACGACCAAAAGAAAAGCACGAATGTCAAAATCGAAATTCAAGGCAATGATGATTGTTTTTTTTTTTTTTTTTGACATCAAAGGGGTTGTGCACATTGATTGGGTACCAGAGGGACAAACAGTGAATCAGCATTACTACATTAGCGTCCTGGCTACCCTACGTGAGCGAGTACGGAGAAAACGGAACGATTTGTGGAGAAAAAAGTCATGGATCCTTCACCAAGACAATGCCCCAGCTCACAGTGCGTCGTCAGTGAAGACGTTTTTGGCAAAACACAACATTCCCATCTTAGATCATCCACCCTACTCACCTGATTTGGCCCCCTGTGACTTTTTTTCTTTTCCGTAAAGTCAAGTCAGCTTTGAAAGGAACTAGATTTGAGACTGTTGAAGCAGTAAAAGAAAAAGCGACGGAAGTAATGTATGGACTTAGCGAAAATGATCTGCAGCACTGCTATGAACAGTGGAAAATTCGTATGGAGCGGTGTAGAGACCGAGGAGGAGAGTACATTGAAGGAGATAACATGAAATTGTAAATAGTTGTAAATAAATGTTTTTTCCAGCATCAGTCCGGTTTTTTTCTAGCCGCACCTCGTATATAGTTCTCCTATTTCTAGAAGTCTTACTTCCTTTACAACGGAATAAGGGGAGTGTTGGCAGTAGCTGTAATGATGCTCTTCAGGCTAACATTATTTGATATATGGAATTAAATTCTCAGAGTTATAAGGGACAAGAAAATGTGTAAGAAATGGAATGAAATGAGCGTATGGCATCGTTGGCCGGGAGGCCCCTATTCGGGGAAGTTCGGCCGCTAAGTGCAAGTCTTATTTCAGTCGACGCCACATTGGGCGACTTGCATGGCGGTGATGAGGATGAAATGATGATGAGGACAACACAACACCCAGTCCATGAGCGGAAAAAAATCTCCAACCCGACCGCGAATCGAACCCTTTTTTTTATTATTAATCCCATTTTGTTCGTTTTGTTTTCCTTGTATCTGCTCGGGGCGGACGTCGCAAGACACCAGTTTCAGTTCGTCGTTGATCCATTAATTCAGTTTTTTTTATTATAGAGGGCAGCTAACCCTCTGAGCGAACACGCTGAGTTACCGTGCTAGCACCACACAGCTAAGCAGACAGACTAAGAAATGGAACAAAAATGAAATGTGAAACTGCCTCCTAAGGCAATATTGATTGTGCTGTGAAGTGAAAATGCCTCTTCGGCCTATGGCAGAGGGTGTAACGCGTAATCTATGATGCGAGGGTAACTAACATATAAAAACTGTGTAAGAGGTACGGAAAAAAATGTAATGGTTGGACGTTTGCGTGATTCGACAAGGAGCTGAGGTGCTTCCCTGGAGCTCTTGGACTTGGAAGGAAGGCTAGCATTATTCTCGTAGGACTGGTAGATGTCACAACAGAGTTTTGGATTAGCGCTACTAACCTGTTACACTAGCCTTCCTATAAAATACAGAGTATATGAAAATGCGTGTGGGTGGGTAAAGATTTATGTAAGCAAGACAGCGGCTCAGGTGTGGGGAAGCAATGAAGGTACACCGTGGTTTGGCTTCTTGTGTCTTCAGAAGATTTATGTTTTTGAGGGACATCCAAGCATTTGATTGCAACGTCCTTGCCGCAGTGGATATACCGGTGCCCGTCAGATCACTGAAGATAAGCGATGTCGGGCGTGGCGGGCACTTGGATGGGTGACCATCTGGGCTGCCATGCACTGTTGCCATTTTTCGTGGTGCACTCAGCCTCGTGATGCCAATTGGGGAGCTACTCGAGCGAATAGTAGCAGCTCCAGTCAAAGAAAACCATCGTAACGACCGGGAGAGCGGTGTGCTGACCACACGCCCCTCCTGTCCGCATCCTTATCTGAGGATGACACGGCGGTCGGATGGTCCCGATGGGGCACTTGTGGCCTGAAGACGGAGTGCTGAGTGCAAGCATTAGATTAGCATTTTGATTGGACAGTGTATGACAGTAGTATGAGATAGTTAAAGTCTGCTATATGTTTTTGTAGGAGATGTAAATATTGAAATATTAGGCAGTGGACACTATGGTTACTGTCTACATTGTGACAGGATTTATGTTTTGCTACTGGTAACAAAATTAGAGTCCTAAGTTAGTGGTAACCATAGGACGGTATGAAAGAGTGAGCGAAGATTGAGGACGGGCGTATCCTCAGCATACAGAAGATGAATGGAAGAAAATTGCGTGCAGTATGGTGATACTAGTTTTAATTAACGAAACATTTGCGAGTGAATAACTCTAGTTGAAAATGGACAGATATTTGTCTGGGTTCAGGTACGCCATCCGCTTAAAAAACGAACATCAGGACAGCGGAGCGAATGATTCGTGATGATCGTTGTGCTGGAACTGATGTTACTCGGCATGAGTTGAACGTTATCCAAGGTTAAAATCTGAAATCCTACATGAATATTTAAACTATCGCAAAGTTTAAGCTCGTTAAGCAGTAAGTCAAGCAACACACAAACACCAAGTGGATCGTTTAGAAATATCGAAATTGCATTTGAAGTTTTTTGAAACGGAAGAAGACTTTCTCAGTCACGTATTAACCTCCGATAAGACGTGGGTCCATCACTACGGGTCCGTCACTAGGAACTGACAAGAGTATGCTGTAAAACCATACATCGTCGCTCACAGTAAAAAATTCCAAACAACGCTTTTACAGGAAAGTTATTAATGATAGTGTTTTGGGTTATGAAATGTCCACATCTGTTTCATCAAGCTTCCAATGATCAAACATTGCACAATGATATCTACAGTGAAGTGCTGAGAGATGCCAGGAGTAATACCTTTATTTGCATCAACACAAATATATCATCTCCCTTTTTAAGACAATATTAAGGCAACTATATTTAATACATCGGAAAGTAAGGTTATAAAACGACGGTCCCTGTACAACTAAACTAGTAGTATGTGTCAAGAGAGTTTATACTGCAGTTGGTGTATGTAAACATTTTCTTCATTAAGCTTTCCCTGTTTGATCGTGTGTCTATTAATAATCGATATACTAGCCCTAAAAACTAATGCCGTACGTCTGATGAGGGATACATTACAGCAAATTGTTTCCAAACGGCCTTGTGCGTCTGTACGCACAGTAGATTAGGTCTGAAACTGGTTAGGTATTCATCAATTTTCTGTTCATGTTGTGGCCGTGATCTTTGGAGGAGATAAACTGAGAAGCAATTACTGCATTGCGTGAAGATACACTGCCTGACTGAAAAAGTGCAGAACGGGACGAAGAAACGAAATGAGATGGTAATGACGTTATTGCAGTAATTAAAAAATCTAGATTATGTACAAAGAACTTGGCAATGTGAGGCCACACATCAGTATAACGTTGCAACCCCTCTGGCGTGGCTGCGTGCGCTAATTCGGTTGGGCAGGGTGTCATAAGGCCAGTGGAACCTGAGACAAGCCGGCCTACGACTTTGAATAACAACTTTTTGATATTCCAGGTTGAAGTCTGAACTGGTCCAGTACATGTTCTATAGCGGGACTCATACATGTTCCATGGATTATGATACCAAAGGGAGTGCCACAACATCACAAAAACATCATACGTTTGTTTGCATGACCATCTTCCACAGCAGCTGTTAAAATCAGTTACTATTCCTTATCCATCTTGAGCTGACTGCAGTTTAATTATAGAGAATTACACCAGACGCGTTTCGCTTTAATTTGTAAAGCATCTTCCGTGGTTATTCTTCTGATTGGATACATACATTTGTTCATTTTGGTTGTTTTAGGCTGAAAACAGCGTTTTGTTTGTAAAGCTGGTGTGCATGTTATTTACGGTCTTTCTTTACATATTCTACTTATTCCCTATTTGCTAGCGGTGGTTGGCATCGAAAGACTTCGCTTGATATATACACTTGGAAGTTTTTGCCATTCTGCACTATTTATTGTGCTGGATTCATTTCACTTTTATAAACTGTTTTTCACTCTTTACATCAACAGTGTTTATGTCTGTTCGTTTGTTTTCGTTCACGTTGTTTTTGTGAGTGTTGCCAACCTTTGAAACTACTTTGATTGCGTGCGCGCGCGCGCTCTTGTGTGTGTGTGTGTGTGTGTAAATGGGTAACATTGTCTTGTACGTTAGGTAGAGATGTGATGAGAGGGGATTGGAGAAGGTAGAAGTTGTTCGCAATTTTTTTTTTGGTGGGGGGGGGGGGGGGAGGGGTTAGTGCCTGGATGGTTATTTCTGTGGTGGTGTTAACGGCAGCCTACGCCTGAGACGGAGATTCTTTAATCTGGCTGCTGATTGTCGTAGAATGCTGCAGGAAGCCCATTACGTCAACTCGGATGGCAGGAGCAGATGTGAAGGTGTCACGACGTGCTTGGTACACAATACAGCTGCCATCATTTGTTTTGATAAGGCATAGTCGACCGAAACCTTGAATACGAGTAAGCCTGCCCTCTTTGTTCACATGGGGCGAATCATCACAAATCTGCATATTGCACGATTCGACCAATCGATTAAATGGAGAGACACAATGAGGCCCCTTTCAAACTTTGTTAAATACTGACAACGCTGTTTCTCACGAGTACGTGGCCTCTTCGTGTTCTTGACAGTTGTCAGTAAACATCTGATTCTACTCGCGTCCCTTCTTTTAATATAGCGTACCAAGAATGGTAATAACACTAAATATGAACAACACTAACGTACCCTGGTGGCCACTCTGTCACAGAGAACAGATCTCTAATCATTTACATACTCGCCCTGTACGACATTACATTGACTTCCTATCATGTATTTCGGGCGCGTCACTTTTTCTCTCAGGCAGCATAATTTTTCAAGATTAAACTTTGCAATAAAAAGCGACTAGCTTACAAGATATGGTGGCGATGTTAAGTTTGCCGAAGTTCGTAATGTGAATGGCACAACAAACCTAGCAATCTAACATATAATTCGATGACTCTTATATTACCAGAGCCGAGTTCTCTTCAGGTAGAACATTATTGACTGGCTTCACGTTGTTATTTTTGGTTCATGTGCAAATCCTTTTAAACTTCTCAGTTACCATATCATCTCATATTTATCTCGTATTGTAATGTTTACTAGCTGAGTCTACCGTTTTACGATCAGCTGATAAGAAGGAACGAGAAGCCTTATTTTAATTTTTTAAATTTTGTGCGCATCACTGTTTTCTCAACTTGCTCTAGCACTCTTGGCAGCCATAGGATGTTTTGCCTTATGAACAGCTATTACTTCAGATACCTTTCGCGCTGCCACACGCGGCAGTCACCTCTCCTTGAAACAGTAGTGTGGTGCCTGTGCTACGTGTCACGCCAAGCTATCGATCGGAGGGCCGCTATAGCCGCCATGGAATGCAGCACAAAAGCTACGCATTCTTCCCTACGGACTACCAAAGCCTCCAAATCCTGCAAGAATCCTTTGTTTCACGCTCTGCCAACGGCTTCTGGAACTGCAGGCTGGCTCTTGGGTGTCCGCTGTAGTATAAAAACGTATTCGCGAATGTAGAAAATTCATTGTACCATTGGTCTCTCGAATCTGAGTTACGATATACTCATAAACGTCGTTTGGGTAGCGTACTTTGTTATCAATATACCTCATGCATAAGGAGTTACTACTGTTAATACTACATAAAGTTATAGTTTCACTGGTGGCTTACTATTTCTGCTAATGTACTGCACACACACTTTCTGGACATTAATATGCGGTGTATGCACCCTTGGCTTTTATGACGGCTGGAAGTCTGTTGTTCAACTATTGTACAGGGTTATTACAAATGATTGAAGCGATTTCACAGCTCTACAATAACTTTATTATTTGAGATATTTTCACAATGCTTTGCACACACATACAAAAACTCAAAAGTTTTTTTAGGCATTTACAAATGTTCGATATGTGCCCCTTTAGTGATTCGGCAGACATCAGGCCGATAATCAAGTTCCTCCCACACTCGGCGCAGCATGTCCCCATCAATGAGTTCGAAAGCATCGTTGATGCGAGCTCGCAGTTCTGGCACGTTTCTTGGTAGAGGAGGTTTAAACACTGAATCTTTCACATAACCCCATCACTTCATCACTGAAAACAAGTTTCGCACTGAACGCATCCTCTTCCATGAGCTGTTGCAACCGCGCCGGAAATTCAAAGCGTTTGACTTTGTCATCGAGTGTCAGGGCTTGTAGCAATTGTAAACGGTAAGGCTTCTGCTTTAGCCTTTTCCGTAAGATTTTCCAAACCGTCGGTTGTGGTACGTTTAGCTCCCTGCTTGCTTTATTCGTCGACTTCCGCGGGCTACGCGTGAAACTTGCCCGCACGCGTTCAACCGTTTCTTCGCTCACTGCAGGCCGACCCGTTGATTTCCCCTTACAGAGGCATCCAGAAGCTTTAAACTGCGCATACCATCGCCGAATGGAGTTAGCAGTTGGTGGATCTTTGTTGAACTTCGTCCTGAAGTGTCGTTGCACTGTTATGACTGACTGATGTGAGTGCATTTCAAGCACGACATACGCTTTCTCGGCTCCTGTCGCCATTTTGTCTCACTGTGCTCTCGAGCGCTCTGGCGGCAGAAACCTGAAGTGCGGCTTCAGCCGAACAAAACTTTATGAGTTTTTCTACGTATCCGTAGTGTGTCGTGACCATATGTCAATGAATGGAGCTACAGTGAATTTATGAAATCGCTTCAATCATTTGTAATAGCCCTGTATGTATTAAACTGGGGGACTAGAAGCGGCAGAGAGGCTTCGTCCAGCCATAGCCCTCAGTGGTTCTGAACCCCACGACAGGCCACAACAGTCCAACCACCCCAGCCCCCAGTGCCCCCCCCTCCCCCCCTTCCCCCCCCCTTCCCCCCCCCCCCCGGGAAACGTAAACGTCTCATACCAGACGAGTTTAACCCCAAATGTTGCTGCGTGGTAGATTAATGCTGGTGCACTGTGGAAATGGTGTTTGTGCAGCAGTCGCTGACACAGTGTAACTGAGGCGGAATAAGGGGAACCAGCCCGCATTTGCCGAGATAGATGGAAAACCGCCTTAAAAACCATCTGCAGACTGCCCAGCATACCGCACCTCGACACTAATCCGCCAGGAGGATTCGTGCAGGGGACCGGTAGGCCTTCCCACTCGGGAAGCAGCCCGTTAGACCGCGCGGCTAGCCGGGTGGGCCTGCTCGACTATTTTTTTTTTTTTTCTTCAACTGCTGATGCATAGTAGCTGTGCTAACTGGACTGCTAGTACAATTTTGGAACTCAGGAGTGATATCTTCTGCTGATTTCGTGCGATTTATTGCGAGCTTCTGCTTCACAGCCACATCACCAACAGTCGACTTACAAGGGGAGGCCGCCAATTGTGAAATTCAGATTCGATTCATACTGCGCGTAATAAAAGCTCATGGGCAGAGGTGTAATGTGGCAAAGCACCAAGATGCACTTCTCAGCCGTTGTCGAGAAAATCGACAGTTAAAAGAAACCGTTGCGGTGAAATACTCACTACTATTAATAATTTTCTAGAGCGTCGTGGCGCAGCGGTAAGCGCTCGTGTTCGTAATCCGAAGGTCGCCGGATCGAATCTCGAGCCTTGCAATTTTTTTTTATTATTAGTTTTTTGTAATTCATATATATATATATATATATATATATATATATATATATATATATATATATATATATATATAAACTATTAATGAACTGCTTATGCATGTTGGTGAAGGCGGATCGCTCTCCAATTGTACCGCCTCCATTTTGCAGTTTTTTTAACAGGGTGTACCAAAGCTCTCCCATCCGCACTGATTTTCGACGATGTTATAAGTTGCGCTAGGGACCGCATCTACCTTCTTTCGAAGTTAGCAGGCAACTACGCTGTTATGCGGCGGCTCGTTTCGGCCCATTCAACATCTGTCCTTCAAGTGTAACGAGCGAGTAACGGAGTTTATATTTCATACCTGCCGCAGCAAATTTGTGTTCGTGGGGTCTCTATTATAATTCGAACGTTTGACTTACGCTATACGTATTCGTTTCGGAATACCGTTTCTAAGTCTTCCGTTAACTATACGTGGTTAACATTATGAAGACAATTATTAACATTTGGGAAATACAACTTTGTTTGCGGAAAACATAATGATGTTCGGAGTCGCCAGTTTTTCCACGAGAAACGACTTTCAACAACTTATTATATGCATAATGTTGCAACTGATTGCCGGGAATTATATATATATATATATATATATATATATATATATATATATATATATATATATATATATATATGAATTACAAAAAAACAAATACTAAAAAAAAAGGGTTGCATGGTGCGAGATTCGATCTGGCAACCTTCAGATTACAAACCCGAGCGCTTACCGCTGCGCCAGGACGCTGTTTAAAATTATAAATCGTAGAGAGTATTTCAGCGCAACGGTTTCTTTTAACTGTCGATTTTCTCGACAACGGCTGAGAAGTGCATCTTGGTGCTTTGCCACATTACACCTCTGGCCATGAGCTTTTATTATGCGCAGTATGAATCGAATCTGAATTTCACAATTGGCGGCCTCCCCTTGTTAGGCCGCTTTAGAAGGGTTGAAATGTTCCTGGTGGACAGTGAGTAGTGACCGAAATATTATGCAATTTCTGCTTCTCTGCTGACAACACCACCCGCCCTATTTTCTTTTATACTAAGGGGTTCGCGTCCTGTGACATTTGCAGATGAATTCCGCATTACATAAGGGTGTCCGCATACTTTTTATCACGTGGTATAAGATTGCTTTCAATTTGGCTTCAACATAGTGCACAAGAGCTAGCAGAAATCAGAATTCGATGTACTAATTCATCAGGAAACAAAGAACGATATTACCTTACTGTGGTCCTGAAATGAACTCCAACCCTTTACAGGTCTCACTGACTTACTACAGCTCGCCATTTGCAGAATGTTCGTTCACTGACAGAAACGAAAGTGCTGAACCAGCAGTACGATGTTTATTAAAGTTTGTGGACATGTTCATCATACCACGGTTTTTAAGTGATTAAATTTTCATTCTAGCCACAACTGATGTCCATCAGCAGCAGAAGTGAGTTGCGATTTCGACAGTTATTTAAAGGGACTGGCCTTTAAGAGAACAGAGGAAACGGGATTAAAACCCATTCAATATAGAAAAAGAAGGGCAGAGAAGTACTGGCTATACGATTGGTAAATAAGCGTATGTAAATCTCCATCTGGAGACCTCAGCCGACTTCATTGGCTCATGCAAAGGGATTCAACCGAACAGCCGTTCAAACTTTTTATAACATAAAGATTTCCGCAAATTACTGCAACCAGTCGCCTTTTTTTAATGATCTGCTTCAAACTCTTACGAGAAACAGAAAGTTCCTCCAAATGCCATTTATGATGTTAATGAAATGGGAACTTCGACTGTCCCCCATGCTCCCTCAAGAGTACTGGCCTTGTAGAGGAGCAACAAGTCGCTTCACTTTTACTAACAGAAAGAGACACATTGATCACTATTGAAATTTACATGAAAGCTGCAGGTAATTTTTATGCCACCTAGGTTTATTTTTCCTCACAAAATGTCGAACATGGTGGATAAACAAGGAAAGCTTGATTCACTGATTCGATAAATTTGTTGAATCCTCTAATCCAGCATCATAAAAAGCAGGTCTGTGGTTCTAGATGTCCATGATTCTCATACCAAAAGCCTTGAGCTGATTTGTCGAGAAAGAGACAAAAATGTCCTTCTCTTCTGTTTCCCTCCATGCTCTATGCCCAGATTGCAACCACTGTACGCTACTTTCATGTCTCCTCCCTCTCTTACTAAGAGCATGGGCTAAAAAATGAATGATCGGCCACCCTGGGAGAAAGGTAACTATTTATCAAATGACAAAACTCTTAGGGAGCTCATTTGGTAGGGCAGCTGGGATGGAAACAGCCATCCAAGTTTTAAAAGAACCGAATTTTTTTCATTCTACGGATATGCTATCGCAGACCATTTACACGCAACTGCCGAAACAACAAAACTCCTAGGTCTAAACAACCACAAGTGTATGCAGCAACGGTATTATACCAGATCCCACCCTCAACGACAGAGGCAGACGGGTCTGGTGATTAACCTTCAACATTCTGAGAACTCCCAACACCACCAACAGGCCCGCGTATTCCTTCAGCAGAAGGTGGCCTTAGAATTAACTTAGTCACTATTTTTAGAATATTTCCAGTGGTGCTGCAACAATACCCATGCGAAGAGGAAAGTAAAAAAGAAAGAGAGGTGAAACAGTGACTCTTACAGCAACAACTTAAAAAAAAGAAGTTGAATAAGAAGAAACTCTCGAGATGTAGGCAGTTAAAATAGCAAGAAAATTCCTTGAGCCATCAACTCTTTCTAATGTTAAAAAAGAGGAACATAATCAGAAGAAAAAGAAACAGGAGGCGAGTTCTCCGTCTGAATGAAGGAGATTTCACTATTATCTTCAATGTAATGCCGGGGAAAGTAGGATACAGAGCAGCGAGTGCATCCAAAGGGTGCATGAAGATTGCGATGTGTCTGAGTGTAAAGGACAGTTTGAATGCGAATTTTGTATAATATCACTGCAAACATGCACCTGTTGCTTCACTATTATTTAATTGAATTTTTATGTTGCTCACAACTTTTCACGTTAGTTAAGGTAATATAACCATGATCTTTTTCGAATGTGTGTGTGAAATGAAGTCCCATGCTTCTTTACAGAGCGTAGGGGAACGATGCGGGAGACCCGCACCGCCTTACTAGGCAAGGTTCTAATGGAGGTGGTTTGCCGTTGCCTTCCTCCGACCGTAATGGGGATGAATGATGATGATGAAGACGACACAACAACACCCAGTCATCTCGAGGCAGGAAAAATCCCTGACCCCGCCGGGAATCGAACCCGGGACCCCATGCTCGGGAAGCGAGAACGCTACCGCGAGACCACGAGGGGCGACTTCCGAACAAAATGCGATTCTAGAAGCAGGAGTCCACTGTTTTTGTTCATCAGTTTTCTTTCTCGTGGAGGCATTTCCATAGGAACTTGCGTCTCGTAACTTATATTTCCTTATATCTAACCGAGAAGTGAAATATAAAATATATAAATAAATATTTTCTTAAAAATTTTTATTCTCTTTTTCACCCCCTTAAGGTTTTCATTTCCGAAAGCAGTAAAACTTTTTTTTCTAACAGAGAAGCCAAATACAATTTTTTATATTTTTAGCTTCGAAACTGTTTTCATATTGAGATAATTTCGTAAAAGTGTCTTCCCCTATTTCACACACTTAGGGAGCTGATTGTCCAAGTGCACTGAAAAATGTTTTTTTTTTTTTTTTTTTCATCTCACCGAGAAGTCAAATATCAATCTTCATAGGTATGGTTCTTTAACAATGATTTAGATCTTTAACAATGATTTAGTCAAGGAAAAAATCTTTCACTCACTGTTTCACCCTCAGAAGGCTTAAATTTCCAACCATGCTGAAACATGTATTTGTTTACGTCTGACAGAGAAACCAATTACCAGTTTAGCTTCAAAAGCGCCTTAATAGCGACACATTTTCAAAAACTGTTTCACCCCATATTTCATCCCGTTAGGGGTGAAATTCTAAAAATTTCCTCCTGGAACGACGTGTACAGTATAAGATCAACACCCTCTGCACATTTTAAGTTTCTATTCTTAGTGGTTTGGGCTGGACGATGATGATACAGTGAGTGAGTGAGCCAGTCGGTCTTGACATTTTCCTTTATAAACGGATACAGTACTTTAATTTAACATGCACATTCGAAGTAATAATAAACTGACAACAGAAACTGAAAATCGTTGATTTTGTTTCAAGTATCCGATTTTGCTCAACCGATTTTCAGAATGAAAATTTTGTCTTAGTCTATAGTTTGTTCTTTCGAGCGTGTAAGTTATCCTGCTTAACTTTCTTCAACTTGATGTCATATTCGAGGCAAGTTAACGTCAGTGGTGTTTCCCGGATTGAAAAGTACCCTAACAGTTAGCTATGTAGCGATACAGAAGTTGTGTCACAGAGGCCTCTACCGCTGCACGATGTGTGATATTGTATATAGTTAACTTAATGAGTTTATTATAACATTTTTTTGAATTTGAATTGCAGATTGTTTCGTTTGTTTTCACTTGTTACATATTCATCGCTGATGTGTGGCGAGTGCTGACACCTATAATTTGTGCAGCTGGATTCAGAACGCAGTTCATTGACGGTAGTCTGCCGCTACAAAACGTCACAAGCTATGCGACATATCCTGTGGCGATTATGATCTTATAGCGAAATAACTGAAAGAATAATGTATGACATGAATGTAGTTAAAACGTATTCCGTCAATCTTTAGTCATTGACAAATGTTCATTTTCACGGAATGAGCTAAGACCTTTTATCACGGCCCTACCACTCTACATCGTAGGTAGAACCCAGGGTCAACGTTTTATGAGAAACAACTAATACTTACTGAATGACACATACTAACTTACACGCCCAAGAATAATATTGTTTTAGTTATGCCTATTATTGAATTTTAATCGGCTGGTTAGCATCATATGAAAAAGTTCTTTAATTCTGAAAAGTGCTAGTAGTGAGAACTACAGTTTTGTTTTTCTAATACGTCTCCTATATGTATTTACAAAGGAATATTTTGAAGTTTCACAGATTAGAAAATAGCACAGACCGTTTACCTAATACCTAGGTATATTAATGTTATAAAACATCATTTCCAATTGTAAATGCTAACTCAGAAACCAACTGTTCCCGAGTTCCGTTGAGTGTGTAGTTAAGCAACATTGATGGTTGTCTGGGCAACAGAAAACAATCACTAACTGAATTTTACGACAATTTTTAGATAATTTTCCATTCTTTACCTGACTCTTCCTCCAGTGAGACGAATCTGCAGATACTCAGAAAACAAACGGCATACAGCTAAATTGTGTCAAGTATCACATAAATTTGTGGTCGTGAAGGGACAGTACACGGTCGCAGCGTGATAAGCTATATTCCTTGTCGTTGTTTCATATTCGTAAAACGGCCCGTTTCACTTTTCTTTCATCTAATTTATTGGAAATTTAAAGAACTCTTGCTTAATATTTTGTCAAGTCTTCGAATTACTGTTCGGGATATGTGAACAAACATTTTCCAGCGTGCATAGTGGTACTGCACAAGATATGATGTGCAGAGTGCATTAGACTCTGTGGAATATACATGTTCCGTGTTTGTTGATGGGGCAACGTAATATAATTTGGTAGTCAAATGTATTAATATGTGTTTTGCGAATAAAGCATAAGTTTATTTTGTCCCTTAAATAGTTGTTATCTGTCATTTAGCTGCGCTAATCTGCATAAACTGCAACAATAACACATTCCGCAAAAAGAAAAAGAAAAAAAAAGATTGATGGACTCCAGGTACTGATTGATCCGGTTATGTGTGCATCATTGTATCTGGTTCTCTATACTTAGAGTGCATATGGACCTGAAGATGGCATTAATGACACCTCGAAACTCTTCGAATGAATAATATGTTGCTGTTTGGTAATTTATCGTTGGTATTTTTTGGTTTTAAAAACAGATAGTAAATTTTGCAGTTCACTACAGTGCTCACGAGACAATCACGCTTGTCGGTACTTTTTGTCTTCCACAGCCTCATCGCTGCTCATTAAAGAGTAGCTAACGAGGGGCCACTAATGAGTGAGGTAAAGAAAGCCTTCACAAAGTATCGAGACTCAAGTTAACAATTAGATATCGTTTCCCGAGTAACCTCTTTTTAAAGATTTCGTTTGACTATGTCACTGTCACAGCCTCCAGTTAATCTTGTCCTCCTTTCCAGTAGAGTAATTTTCCTTACCTTTAAACTGCCAGAATTTCATTTCCTTCTTCTTTAAGTAAAAACGTCTTTCTCTTTTTCGTAAAGAGAAAAAGTCCATTACCTCTTGAACTAAGAATTCGTCTCCTCTAATACACTGGAATACACAGATTTCATCTTTCTTCGTCAAAATGTTATTATATCTTTTCTTTGTAGAGCAGTAAATTTTAGACCTTGCATAGAATTACAACATGACACGGCTTTCTCTTCTAAGTTTAACAGATGTTTGATACATTCATATCTGGAATTATCTTCAGCGGAAACTGCCTGCAATATGTTTAGGAAAGCTGTAGTAATACAATTGTTTAACTGATGTATTATTTTCACTTTATGTGTTTAGCTTTACGCAAAAGGGTATCAGAAATGATATTTAGTTACAAAATTTAAAGTTGACTGGTTTCATAGTTTATCTTATCGTCGTAACAAAAACATGTTTCGCTGTTGAAAGTGTCACATGAAGCCCTTTCAGGAATCCTGATACGTATTTTATTCATATTAGAATCCTAACACTGACGACTGAACAGGTGGTTCGTAATTATCAAGAGGGGTTTCTACAGCATAATCAACTAAACATAAAACTTCTATTTTAGGCAAAAATAAGACAAGCATATGGAGTTCAACAGATGCACTCTGGTAACAATTACATACTTCAAAGGGTATGACACTGTCCAAAGACTGGGCCTGTATAATACGCTAAGAGAATGTGTTGCTCGAACCAAGTTATTGCGGATAGTACGATCGAAACAGCAGAGATATCAGCTTAGGTGACATACCTCAGACATCCATTAAGTTGGTAATACACTTACGTTCACAAAAGGGGACTGCTATCTCTCTAATACTCATACGCATGGCAAAAGTTTCCTACGTTTTTGTAAGTTTTTCTCCGCATAGGTACTGTTACGTTCACACAGATTACTGAACTGTCCGAAATAAGCCGGCCGGGGTGGCCGAGCGGTTCTAGGCGCTACAGTCTGGAACCTCGCGACCACTACGGTCGCAGGTTCGAATCCTGCCTCGGGCATGGATGTGTGTGAGGTCCTTGGGTGTGTTAGGTTTAAGTAGTTCTACGTTCTAGGGGACTGATGACCTCAGAAGTTAAGTCCATAGTGCTCAGAGCCATTTGAAGCATTTTTTGTCCGAGATAAACATTTCTGTAATGGACACCAACAAGAAATGTGCCACTTTGAATGGATGAACTCATTTTTAGGTATACGTGATGACATTGCAGTCCTGATAGAGACTAAAGCTGAAATGGGGAAGACAGAGAAGGAATGCAGAGAAGATGGTGTTCAAAATGGCTCCAAGCATTAGGGACTTAACATTTGTGGCCATTAGTCCCATAGACTTAGAATTACTTAAATCTAACCAACCTAAGGACATCACACACATATCCATGCCCGAGGCAGGATTCGAACCTGCGACGTATCAGCGACCGTAGCTGAAGCGTCTAGAGCCGCTCGGCCACAGCGGCTGGCAAGATGGTGTGAAGGCTTAAGAGGAGCAGTGCAGCGACTGCCATTACGAGCTGGAGACTTGAGTTATTCTACGGCAGAAAACTTTTAAAAAATATAACTGGGTGTGGAATGTCGGAAGCTTGAACGTAGTAAGAAAGACAGAAAATCTGAAAAGGAATAAGCTAAGTCTCACTCTGAGTATAGTAGGGTCAATGCAGTGAACTAGATTTCTAATTAGACGAGTATGAGGTAATATTAACAGCAGCAGAAAATGGTGTAACGAGAGTATGATTCGTTATGAATAGGAAGGTAGGGCAGAGAGTGAGTTACTGTGAACAGCACATTGATAAGGTTGTTCTCATCAGAATCGACAGCAAAACAACACCGATAACGATAGCTCAGCTATACATCCCAGAATCAGAACTCGTAAAGCACAGAAATGTGGCTGTATCTGAAGAAACAGAAGGAAGGGTTACGAGACAATATGGGCCTGGTAGTAGAACTGAGAGAGGAGAAAGACTAATTGAGTTATGCAATAAATTTCAGCTAGTAATAGTGAATACTCATGAATCACAAGACGAGACTGTACACTTGGAAACGGCCGAAAGATAAGGGAAGATTACATTTACACTACATCATGGTCAGGCAGAGATTCCGAAGTCAGGTACTGGATTGTAAGGCGTACCAAGGACCAAATACAGTCAGATCACAATTTGGTAATGGTGAAGAGTAAGCTGAAGTTTAAGAGAAGTCATGAAGGACCAATGTGCAATGAAGTGGGATACGGAAATAATAATGAATGGAAAGAGGTCAAGGAATTTCTCTGTGTCGAGATAGTTCGAAAATGAATAGCTCAGTTCGCGGTTCTGTTGTGGAATGGTTATCTCTAAAAAGAGCAGTCACGGAAAATGAAAAGGGAAACAAAGGTACAAGGAAGGTTGCTGCGAGGAAACCATAGGTAACAGAAGAAATATTTCAGCTGATCAATGAAAGAAGTAAGTAAAAAAATGTTCAGGGAATTTCTAGAATACAGAGGTACAAGTCACATAGGCATGCAGGGAAGCTGTGGCGAAATGGCTGTATAAGAATGGGAAGAAATCGACAAAGAAATGATTGACGGAAAGGGGGAGTCAGCGTACAGGGAAGTCAAGACAGCCTTCGATATTAATAACAAGGATGGTAACATCAAGAGTGAAATGGGAATTCCATTGTTAAATACAGAGCAGATAACGGATAGGGGGAAAGAGTACATTGAAGGTGTCTATGAGGGGAAGGATTTGTCTGATGAGGTGACAGAACAAGAAACAAAAATCGATAGAGAGGAGGAATGGTATCCAGTACGAGAGTCAGAATGTAATAAAGCTTTGACAGACGTAAGATCAAGATCCATATCCATTTGCCCTACAGCGAAGGCAAACCAAACCTCAAGGAAAACTTTATCGAAAGTGGGAATCGACGGACTGGATCTTTATGTTTTTTTCCTTCATTGTACAATAAATTCAGAACGAAAATATGAGGGTTTAGTGTCTTTTGTGAAAAATCTTCTATACTTGCTCTACAGTTTGTATATATTTGTTAAAGGGCATCTTCTAAACATCAAGTACTGCACTCGAAACGTTTCTTGTTCAAACCGGTATTCGGGTGTATAGCCGATCGTCCATGGCATCTGATAAAGAGCGTAACAAGCAATTCTATATTTACTGATATTTGCAAAATGAAAGTTGAATACATAACTCAGACACGTAAGCCTACTTACACAATGTATCTCTGTATCACTGAAATGTGTGTCAGTTATAAAATCTTTATGATGTTCAACTTGAATCTCATCTAGAAATTAAAAAGATGTCTGGACACATAGATGTAATTACAGCCGTCTGTATGTTAATATGTTACATTACGAAATCTTTTCTTACTCACAGTACAGACTGCCGTGTACGTTACTACTGTAAGTTCTTAGGCAGTCACATGTCTCGATCAAATTTGACATAAATGTCATATAACGTAAACCTGGAACTGACAGATAGACCAAGGAGAGAATATTACATGATATTTCTCATTTGTGAGTCATGTCTATACTTATCTACAACACCCGTTTAAAAATATAAAATATCATGTTTCGACACTTAGAACGTAAGAGAATAATATACAAAAAGTACACATTTGTAAAAATCTGTACAAATTGGATAAAACGTGGTGTTAATTGTGACGAAGTTGGCCTTAACAAAGGAAATATCACGAATTTGTTAATTCGGACCTGGATCCACACATAATCCGACATTTCATGTCAAATTAGATGTTTTTTCATCTAGGAAACGAAGAGACCTCAAACCAAACTTAATAGGCTAAAACATCGTTAGAGTTTTGCGTATACATATTATCCGTTATTCTGTTTATTTATTAAGCATGTTGTTATGATGTTCTGTCACATGAGTGTATATCTGAATTTGTATTAGAATGTTTTCTGCATTGTCAAGAATAGCTAATTAATATCAGCAGATTGCTTGTACTCTCTTAAACGAGTACTGAGGAGTTCGGCTACAATAGCACTACTATGTTCTCTAAATCTTGTTTGTCCCTCTTCACGCAACATAAAATTTATCACATTCGACATAAGTTATATCATATAATCCGGACATTTTATATGCTTGGCTCTCATCTATGTTTTGTATAATACGTGATCTTACATTATTCTCTGTTCTGAAGCCAATTTTCATTCTATATTTTTCCAAGCAAATGACTTACTTTATCTGAAACGTATACCCACTGTGGTAAGCTTATAAACATATTCTTTTGTACTTGTTCGCTCTTTTCTAATGTGATCTCATTTTTATTCTCAAATTGTTATTTTCGTTTTTTTATTTATAACTTCATAACTATTTTTGGGCCATAATCATTGTTAGATGCTGTCTTTTGCAGTGTACCTAATTCAGCATTAATATTCGTCTCGTTAATCGGATATTTGATTAACCCGTCAAACGCTGAGCGGAAATTTGGGTCTTTGTGGGATCGTGTAGTGCAAGAGCTGCTGTGAATTGTGCAGTCAGGTGTACTGAGCTGGAATGTGTTGAAAAGTAGGGTATCTCCTTCCCTTCCAACCTTTAGCACCAAAAAATAATATGCCAGTTACCTTCATCTACATCTATATCTACCTTTATACTCCGCAAGCCACCCAACGGTGTGTGGCGGAGGGCACTTTACGTGCCACTGTCATTACCTCCCTTTCCTGTTCCAGTCGCGTACGGTTCGCGGGAGACCGACTGCCGGAAAGCCTCCGTGCGTGCTCGAATCTCTCTAATTTTACATTCATGATCTCCTCGGGAGGTATAAGTAGGGGGAAGCAATATATTCGATACCTCATCCAGAAACGCACCCTCTCGAAACCTGGACAGCAAGCTACACCGCTATGCAGAGCGCCTCTCTTGCAGAGTCTGCCACTTGAGTTTGCTAAACATCTCCGTAACGCTATCACGCTTACCAAATAACCCTATGACGAAACGCGCCGCTCTTCTTCGGATCTTCTTTATCTCCTCTGTCAACCCGACCTGGTACGGATCCCACACTGATGAGCAATACTCAAGTATAGGGCGAACGAGTGTTTTGTAAGCCACCTCCTACGTTAATGGACTACATTTTCTAAGGGCTCTCCCAATGAATCTCAGCCTGGCACCCGCCTTACCAACAATTAATTTTATATGATCATTCCACTTCAAATTATTCCGTACGCATACTCCAAGATATTTTACAGAAGAAACTGCTACCATTGTTTGTTCCGCTATCGTATAATCATACAATAAAGGATCCTTCTTTCTATGTATTCGCCATACATTACATTTGTCTATGTTAAGGGTCAGTTGCCACTCCCTGCACCAAGAACCTATGCGCTGCAGATCTTCCTGCATGTCGCTGCAATTTTCTAATGCTGCAACTTCTTTGTATACTACAGCATCATCCGCGAAAAGCCTCATGGCTTAAATCGTCAGTAACATCTATTAGCCTCGTTGTGTGTATCAACGAACAACAATAGTGTACCATCTACATAATGGCGACAGTATATGCCGTACTGAGACAAGTCATTGCACCTTTCGAAAAACTCGTTTTCGGTATCGTCTAAAAATATATTTTCGAGCGTTCCGTGATAAGCAGTTCCCCATATCCAGGTCTTCTCTTTGTTCATTCATAAATGTATCCAACAAATTAAAGTCGATCACTCGGTCGTAATTTTATCTTATACTGAAACTAGTTTTTTCACACTCCTGCGTGTCTCAACACTTCTCTTCTTTTATTTCATACTAATGTGGGATCACGCCGGAACTTGTAATACAACCAAGCAACTGCGTTAACGAAGTAAGGTTTTTCCCCACTCTTGCAATTGATTTAATGTGGGCTGTCAAGCTTTTCTCTCCTGTTCCCCTAGCGCTTGAGCCCAACATCCTCAATTAGTAGTTGTAAATATTCCTGGCTCCATTTTCCCCTACAATTATTCCCCGCAATAGCTCACTCTAGAAATTATTCCCCGGTGTCCTTTCATGCCGTCCCTTCTTCTAGGGCCGGCCGCGGTGGTCTCGCGGTTCTAGGCGCGCAGTCCGGAACCGTGTGATTGCTACGGTCGCAGGTTCGAATCCTGCCTCGGGCATGGATGTGTGTGATGTCCTTAGGTTAGTAAGGTTTAAGTAGTTCTAAGTTCTAGGGGACTAATGACCACAGCAGTTTATTCCCATAGTGCTCAGAGCCATTTGAACCATTTGAACCTTCTTCTAGGTAATATTTTTTTCCATAAATTCTTTTCGTCTCTGATTAAGGGCAACACGTCCTCATTTCTAATCACTCCAAACTTCATGCATTCTTCTGTGCCACTGTCTCTCAGACGCTTCATTTTTTGTTTCCCCGTATTCCTTAACTAACCTCTATATAACTGTGTACTACAGACGTACTTTCTTATAAATTTATTTCTTAAATTAAGGTATATGATTGATTCCAGCGCTATACTTTCTCTGTCTGTGCTAATCTTCCCCTTATGCCCTCCTTGCTTCTACCCTCTTCCACGGTAGCAGAATTCTTCATCTAATAGGTGGTCCTCAATCTCACTTCTGATGTTTCCTAAACCTCTCGTCTTTTTTGCTTTACTCTTAACCAGTTTTCTCTGCTCATATCCCGTTCGTCCACATAACCACAACAGTAAAAAACCAAAACATTACATATACTTATTCACCAGAGAATTACACCCATAACAAATTACATCTCTAACATTCATATTACTAGTAGCAAACTTATCATCAGCACACCTACATAACGGACTGAAATACGACTAACACGTATTCACGTCGCTCATTCCACAGAATTTCACGTAAAGAGGGGCTCTAGTACATAAAAGTTCTTTTTGTTTGGGAGAAGTCTTCGACATGATTCTGCTACGCTTATTGTTGTTGTTGAAATCTTCACAAGTTTTTAGAACGATCTATAGGAACTTTCCTCGTCTTCTGACGGTATCTCTCTCTCTCTCTCTGTCTCTCTCTCTCTCTCTCACCACATCCTAGCCAGGACCACACGGTTAGCCCACTCACACTCCTCTAATGCAGTAACTCAGCTGTTTCCAGGAACTTGAGACACATGTTCTGCCCCATCGAAGTAATCTCGGCTTCATTATTTGGACAATGTTTGGTTGACGCATTAAATCTTTTAAAATCCTCAGCTGTCCACATATTGCTCTACTTTAAAGAACTATATTTTCATTTATATAGACCTTTTCTGAGTAGGTGTCGTTGTCTTGTGACTGGTTTGACACGACCAGCCGCGAATTTTACTCCTGTGACAACCTCTTCATCGCAAGTATTAATTGCAGGCAACGTCCTCAATCATTAACTCGATATATTCCTCATATTATTTGTTGTACGTATTCCAGTGTCACCCTTCCTCTGCAGTTTTCCCTTCTATAGCCCCTTCAAGCAACTTGAAAATTATGTAATTAATGTAATACAAGGCCCATCATCCTGACCCCTCTTCTTCTGAATTTTTTCCAGATTTTCCTCTACTAGACAATCCTGGGCAGAACCTCCCTAGTTCTGATCAGGCCATCTATCTTTCATTATCTTTCTATAGAACCCATCTCTCTTTTTTTCCAGTTTTCCAGTAGTCTATAATTCGCTCCCATACAGTGCAGTGCTCTAAATATATGTCCGCAGCTCGTGGTCTCGCGGTAGCGTTCTCGCTTCCCGAGCACGGGGTCCCGGGTTCGATTCCCGGCGGGGTCAGGGATTTTCACCTGCCTCGAAATGACTGGGTGTTGTGGTTTCGTCTTCGCCATTATAATTCATCTCCATTACGTTCGGAGGAAGGCAATGACAAACCACCTCCGCTAGGACCTTGCCTAGTACAGCGGTGCGGGTCTCCTGCATCTTCCCCAACGCTCTGTCATGTAGTATGGGACTTCATCATCATCATCATCATCTAAAAGTATCATCTCATAAATTCCTTCGTCACACTAAGGCTGATATTTGGCCAGAAGTGCACCCTTTGCCTGTGCTGTTCTCTGTGTTACATCCTTCTTGCTACGTCTATCATGTGTTATTTTACTTCCAAGGCAGAAGGATTCGTTCACTTTGCCTACGTCGAGATGACCAACTTTGATACTATATTTAGAGCCTACTCCATTTCTGCTACTGCTCATTACTTTCGTGCCTCTTCAGTACACTCTCAATCTATACTCTGTGCTAGTTAAGCTGTTGCATTCAGCGTGTCCTGCAAGTCTAACTCAGTTTCACAGAGGACATTGATCTCATTAGCGAGTCTTATCATTGATAACCTTTGGCCTTAGTCTGAATACCACTGTGAAACCATCTTGTACTGCCGTGATTACTTCTTCGATGTAAAGACTGCGCCGTAGGGTCGAAAGATTTCGTGTCTGTCTTACAGGCTTTCTTATCCGAGCATTTAGCTCTTGTGCTTCTCTTGACTCTTCTTGTTTTTTTTGGGCTTATTATACATTACTAGTGTTTGTGCCTATAACTTAAATTTATTTTTCATAGAATTTCAAATGTGTTGCACCAATTTACATTATCGACAGCTTTTTCTAGCCCGACACATCCTATGACATGTCTCCAATGTTCTTGACAGTGCAGCACTTGCAGTACTTGAGTTATACTGCTGCAATAATGTCTCACATACATCGAAGATAGGGGACAGCAATCAGCGTCGCAAATGTAGCGGCTGCTAACCGAATTTACGGAAACGTGAATCAAAGGTCGAAATGCTGTGTACCCTACGGCATCTCGTACTTAGCTCAATGAGCTGGAACCATACAGCTATGATGAATACAATCTGTTATTACTGGTGCGTTGGAGATTCCACAAAACACACACACAGATAGCTGCTGACACAGAACCAGTGCTCAACTCAAATTACAGCGTGCACGCCTGTGTCCTTAAAAAAAAAAAGTGTTTCCCAAGAAAAGCACCAAGCTATTTGAATAGGGTAATTATCGATGAGATGTAATGAATGGTATTTAAAAAAATACAAAAACATGAAAAACAACAAGCTTTGCACAGTTCATTAATATCTGGACGGCAAGAGGTAACTCTAAAGCTGTGTAGCTATTATGCTGTTATCATAAAATCTAGACTTTTTACTGACCAGGAAAGTACTTGGGCTCGAACAAACAGATCTGTATGAACGTTTGGTTACAGGATTATTATATACCTCTGAATGTGCTGGTGGGTGTCGTTTTTCTGCAAAACTCTGCAGTCATGCTCTACATATCACTGTAGATGTAATTGCAGACGCCATACGCAATGCAGCAATCTTAACTATAAATGTAAATGCGGAATGTCAATAAAATGCTCCGAGCAATACGACTGACTGCAAAACGCTCAGTGAAGAAATGTAAGTTGATCGCATGGCGCATTTGCACATTCTATAATATCAGTGTTGAACGCCACGTCAGTGACACTTTTGAAGTTGTTCACTGGTTCACCAATATCGTAGCCAGCGTTCTGCCACGCGTAAAGAAGCATTGGTCTGCATAGTCCGGCAGATAACTGATTGTAAATTACAGAATGCATATTCATGATAAAGAATCTGTCGTGCAATTTCGGCTGCATTTTACTGGAACGTAGTTTAATGAAGTCTGTTATTCTCTTGGCATATATTTTATATTGCCTGAAGAAATACACATCCAGAGGTTGTGCATATTTTGTTGTTTTAGGCGGAATGATTTTTAAATCTACATGTTTTCCGCCAGATGCTTCCAGTAGCACTCGTTCATCCTTATGTCCAGACCAGGAGTCACAAAGTACTAATGACTTTATCGACAAATGTGGATTCAAAACTGACAGAAAAAACGTCTTCAGATGTTCTTTCGTCATCTTCCCACTCACACTTGCATCGACGACGACATTTGGAGGGCACCGCGTGTCTATTTCCCTTGACACACGGGGTCCAAACTTTCCACTGGATTCTTGGAAGCAAATATAGAGTTTGTCTGCCAATCGTCCGTCCATTGATATAGCAACATCGAACGTGTAGCTATGTGTTACACAGTTAACTGATTGCAACATCGCGACAGTGTTTCTCTCCCATTTCATGGATAGTGATCTGTCACAAGAAAGTTCATAGTTGAACTGACACTGATCACAGTTCCATACAGAACTAATATCGATTTTTTCTCTCGTGATATATTGACGTCAGCAACAAACGTTTGAGCTCTTTCAATCAGCTCTTCTTCGTCATCCTTATCTTTTGTGCTTGGAGCATAGTGATACGGCGTGATGTTATTCTAAACTCCTTTTTCAAATTAGTAATAAATCCAGGTGAAGCTGTAAAGTTTGTACACCCGAGATTTCTGGCTACGTCCAATGCCCAATGTTGTAAATGTCAATTATGAACGGCGGAACCGCATTCTGGCGCTTCATCGAATTTCGCCATTACACGTTCCTTGATGGTCTTGAACAGCAGTGTACGATTTCCTTTGAAAACTGTATTTCCTTCTCTTTTCTTTGCCACGTAATCCAGTATGTTTTTAACATTGCTTTTTGATTTCAGCTTAGGGTATCTTTTCAGAAGCTTGCGGTATGTGTCGAAACCTCTTACGTAATAATCATCGTACATGTTCTACAGTGTGTTGTCATCAAACGCCGTGATGATACTTGCAACTTTAACCTTCTTCTTGGGAGACGGTTGGTATTCACTGTCACTGCTGCCATCGCCTCTTCCGCACTTGCCGTTGCACTACCGTTTGCAATGAGTTGTTCGTAATTATCATCACTATCATCATCATTATGTGTTAGTGTTACAACAGTATCTGTTTCTAACTTATGCTCATATTTCTGCAATATAATAGATACCAGAAAACGTGCGAATGGTCTTCTACACCAATACCATCTTCACGAAGAAGGGTTCTTCGTAACTTCATCTCAACCAATCGCAATACATTAGCAGGATTGATTACCAACCGCCGAGCCATCTGACGCTTCAATACAGAAATAATGTCACAAAACGCAACTTCAGAGGCACACTGCACCGTCCCTACTGGTCCCGACTGGCGTACCGGCAGCTCAGTGTGCAATGCGACATGGCATACGCAGAGGCCTATAACCGACGACTGCTGAGTTTTGCAGATGCGGGAGTATCACCAGTGCAATAAGAGACCTTTACATTATTTTTCACACGATTTTGGTGTATTTGTGTTTGTTCGAGCCGAAGTACTTTCCTGGTGAGCAGTGATTTTTGCGTAATTTTACAGCGCGACGACATGACAGCCCCATCCTCCTCTTATGTGAGGCTACAGTTTTGTAGTTCATTTTTCACGCGGGCTGTCAGCGAGTGTGCCGGAGCGGAAACGAATGTTGTCGGCAAGTGGGCGCTCGGAGGCGCCCTGGAGCCGCTCCCTCTGTTGCTCTGTCTGCCTAGACCTCTGCGAGGCGGGCGTTGATTGATCACTCGCGCCGCTGATTGGTCTCTTCCTCGCGCACGCACAGCGCTTTGTGAGATGAAAACAACTGATTGATTTACTGCTGACTCAGCTTTCGTCTGAAGATCTGATCTTCTGTTGATCACATTGTGTCCGTGGAAGCGCAAATAAATGTATAAATCCCTAGCGTATTTTCCGATATATTCTCGAAGAATCAGAACCCTCAAGATACAAAATATTACAGTTCAAGGCTTTGTATTTGCCCGCAATTTTTATTATGGAAATTGCAGTCTTGTTTAACTACTAAAAATGTACAAGAGGACGACGATCCTCTTTGAAATGTTTTCAGTGTAATTTCGATATTTCGAAATGTTCCTGTTTATGTTTGTCTGTCAGTTGACGTGGTACCGAACGAAAGCAAACTTTGCGACAGCTCAGATATTCATAGATATTCAGCTCAGATAGTCACAAGCTGAAACTTCCTGTCAGATTAAAACTGTGTGCTGGATCGAGACTCGAACTCGGGACTTTTGCCTTTTGCGGGCAAGTGTTCTACCATCTGAGCTACCCAAGCACGACTCACACCCCGTCCTCACAGCTTTACTTCAGCCATTATCTCGTCTCCTACGTTCCAAACTTTACAGAAGATCTCCTGCGAACCTTGCAGAACCAGCATTCCTGAAAGAAAGGATATTGCGGAGACATGGCTTAGCCACAGCCTTGGGAATGTTTCCAGAATAAGATTTTCACTCTGCAGCGGAGTGTGCGCTGATATGAAACTTCCTGGCAGATTAAAACTGTGTGTCTGACCGAGACTCGAACTCAGGACCTTAGCATTTCGCCGGCAAGTGCTCTACCAGGAGACGAGATACTGGCAGAAGTAAAACTGTGAAAATGGGACGTGAGTTGTGCTTGGGTAGCTGAGATGGTAAAGCAATAGCCCACGAAAGGCAAAGGTCCCGAGTTCGAGTCTCGGTCCGGCACACAGTTTTAATCTGCCAGGAAGTTTCATATCAGCGCACACTCCACCGCAGAGTGAAAATCTCATTCTATTCACAGGCTGTTTCGAAAAGAATATACATGTTACGAAGTATTCTGTTGTCAAAACTATCCATTGCTGCGATACCCCTCGATTATTGGAGAAACAAATATATTGTGTAATTTATATTCGTTATCGCTAGATGTCGTTTGTCGTCTGTTTGCCTGGTCAGCGTCACATGTTGTGAAATGGCCAGTAGGGAGCTACACCGCCTACAAAAACAAATTGATGTATTTTGAGACGTCGATTGGTTACGAAGATATGCAAGTTACAGCTGTTACAAGCTCTACATCATGACAAAGGCAAATGTGTGACATTTTATGATGAACTTCAGCAAGCTGTTGACAGTGATAACACTTTCGCACAAAGCATCATGTTCAGTGACGAATCGACATTCCTTCTTAGTGGGAAAGAAAACATAGGCAGTATTCGAATTTGGGGCCTACAGAACATAGAGTTCATACGCTGAACATGTATGAGATTCAGCCAAAGTCAATGTGTTTGGTTCGAAACCCATTCGTCTGTTTCCGGCCCATTCTTCTTTGATGGAGGCGCTGGTAATGGACAGCAGTATCTTGTAATGTTACAAGACTCATTCCTTCCGAGACCGAAAGAGGACAACGTTTTTCAACAAGATCGAATACCCCCACACTGAAGTCGCCAAGGGCGTGAATATCTTAATGAAACTCTACCCAGCCCCTAGATTGGTCGTCAAACAGTCGACGACTTAGCACGTCTCAGTTGCTCTCCACGGTCGCCAGGTTTGACACCTTGTGATTTCTTCCTGTGGGGTTTCATTAAAGACGACGTTTATGCACCAACACTACCATGGAACCTAGATGGGTTGAAGAACTCAAACCGTACTGCCATAACATCAGTGACGATGGACATGCTCACCCGAATTTGGGAGGAATTCGAGTATCGCTGGTGGAGGACACACTAGACGTCTGCAATTTAAACCTGAGATATTGGTAAGTATGGGTCCGAAGTTTCATAGTCCATGTCTTACAGTTTAATAAATATATATGGTAAACTCGAATTGTTGTTCGTCTCGTGTGAAAATATCATGTTTTGCCTCAACGATTATCACGAGCAATCACAAGTCCTTCGCTCGACTGCCTCAATGTACCTAACATTTTTGAAGCTGATGGCCTACCCGCTCTTTGTTGCGACGGTATTTCCATTCGCTTTACTTGAACATAAACAATAGTTACAAGTTCTGTAGAGGTGAAGACTTTAGTGCGCTACGAAATCTTCTGGCTGGGTGTGGCTACACAAAGGATGAACGCTATGGAAAGCTTCAAGTCCTAGTACGAAGCCCAAGACTGACGTAATGCTACGAGAAATACAGCCACAGACAAACACCGTCAAAATCCGATGTCGCAGTGTAGGTTGTCCGTTAACAGAATGTTAGACTACGCATGTCTACGGGATAAGCATGGAGGGACGAATACTGAAGTGACCCGAGGACGTCGCCTACTCGCCATCACCAATTTACTTCTCATTTGTGGTATATGCAGGTCTTGATCAGAAATAAAAGTGACGGAGACGTAAGCCTCAGGCGGCCAAGCGTTCAAGGACAAATAAATAATTTACGTTATTAATACTGCAGACAAATCGAAAAAGCGATAACTACATTTCATTTATCAACATTTTTATAAAAGGTATGAAAAGAAAATGGCAAAGGAAAGTTCGGGATTGTAAATAAATTTCCAAGGAAAGATTGTACTCACAGCTTCCACAAGAACTCTGCAAATAACTTTCTAAGAAGTAATTGGAACTAGAGCTAAAAGGACTTCGTATTCCACCAGTTTGATTTTGATTTTCAAAGAGCGCTTGGAAACTAATGCAACCCTGCGATTTCTACACTTCTGGAAATTGAAATAAGAACACCGTGAATTCATTGTCCCAGGAAGGGGAAACTTTATTGACACATTCCTGGGGTCAGATACATCACATGATCACACTGACAGAACCACAGGAACATAGACACAGGCAACAGAGCATGCACAATGTCGGCACTACTACAGTGTATATCCACCTTTCGCAGCAATGCAGGCTGCTATTCTCCCATGGAGACGATCGTAGAGATGCTGGATGTAGTCCTGTGGAACGGCTTGCCATGCCATTTCCACCTGGCGCCTCAGTTGGACCAGCGTTCGTGCTGGACGTGCAGACCGCGTGAGACGACGCTTCATCCAGTCCCAAACATGCTCAATGGGGGACAGATCCGGAGATCTTGCTGGCCAGGGTAGTTGACTTACACCTTCTAGAGCACGTTGGGTGGCACGGGATACATGCGGACGTGCATTGTCCTGTTGGAACAGCAAGTTCCCTTGCCGGTCTAGGAATGGTAGAACGATGGGTTCGATGACGGTTTGGATGTACCGTGCACTATTCAGTGTCCCCTCGACGATCACCAGTGGTGTACGGCCAGTATAGGAGATCGCTCCCCACACCATGATGCCGGGTGTTGGCCCTGTGTGCCTCGGTCGTATGCAGTCCTGATTGTGGCGCTCACCTGCACGGCGCCAAACACGCAAACGACCATCATTAGCACCAAGGCAGACGCGACTCTCATCGCTGAAGACGACACGTCTCCATTCGTCCCTCCATTCACGCCTGTCGCGACACCACTGGAGGCGGGCTGCACGATGTTGGGGCGTGAGCGGAAGACGGCCTAACGGTGTGCGGGACCGTAGCCCAGCTTCATGGAGACGGTTGCGAATGGTCCTCGCCGATACCCCAGGAGCAACAGTGTCCCTCATTTGCTGGGAAGTGGCGGTGCGGTCCCCTACGGCACTGCGTAGGATCCTACGGTCTTGGCGTGCATCCGTGCGTCGCTGCGGTCCGGTCCCAGGTCGACGGGCACGTGCACCTTCCGCCGACCACTGGCGACAACATCGATGTACTGTGGAGACCTCACGCCCCACGTGTTGAGCAATTCGGCGGTACGTCCACCCGGCCTCCCGCATGCCCACTATACACCCTCGCTCAAAGTCCGTCAACTGCACATACGGTTCACGTCCACGCTGTCGCGGCATGCTACCAGTGTTAAAGACTGCGATGGAGCTCCGTATGTCACGGCAAACTGGCTGACACTGACGGCGGCGGTGGACAAATGCTGCGCAGCTAGCGCCATTCGACGGCCAACACCGCGGTTCCTGGTGTGTCCGCTGTGCCGTGCGTGTGATCATTACTTGTACAGCCCTCTCGCAGTGTCCGGAGCAAGTATGGTGGGTCTGACACACCGGTGTCAATGTGTTCTTTTTTCCATTTCCAGGAGTGTATTTTTATCGTCCGGAAAATAATATGACAAAGAAGCTTTAAAACTGTTTTACCTTATAGAGAGAGGAAAAGAAATCACATCTTGAGAAGACTATATCAAAACACATTCCATTGCACATCACCAGTTAACCTCACCAATATTTGTCCATGTGATGCGTTTCGCTTGGTTTGCTGCCAAACTGTGTGATGTGAGAGAAGCTTTTGTGAATGTAAGCAAAGTTTATTTTCTACAGAAACTTTAAAACAACCACTCAATTGTAGAAATAAGGCCTTTATAACTTCTGCAAGATGCCGCGAAAATTACTGCTCCCCTTGCTTTTCGATGATTGTACCCCAGTGCATGTAAATCATCAACTGTAAAGTAATAAAGTGTGTAATTTGAAATACGAGGTTTGAAGCCCGCTTTAGAATACCTTCCCGGAAAATTTCTTGCCATCTCACATGTTCCTCTGCCTTCTCTTTTTGTGCTTTTTTATAGTAATGTTATTAAATGCCATTTATTGAGCATTATTTTGGATTGTTTGCAGAGTAAGTAACGTAAAATCTGAATATTAATAATGTTTCCACATACAGATATTTTTAACAATATGTGTTTTATTTAGAATTTATAACAGAATTACGGTTCACACGTTACGAAGCTACAAGTTTATAAAGTTGCAAAGTAGGTAGCATTTATCGCCTTTTCTATATGATTACGTGACTAAATCTTAATATATTTATTACTGACTTCTACTTTCATAGCTGTTTTTGCTTATTTGGTAAATCACTCAGAACATGACAGGCAAGCAATAACTTTTAGTTGGCATATGAACCGAAAATGTTCATACATATTATATGTAAGAAAAATGATTTCTTTTCCATTATACTACGTATTTGGTAGATTTATAGCTTTCACTTTGAGCAATATGGTTAGCTACACTACTGGCCATTAAAATTGCTACACAAAGAAGAAATGCAGATGATAAACGGGTATTCATTGGACAAATAAATTATAATAGAACTGACATGTGAATACATTTTCACGCAATGTGGGTGTATAGATCCTGAGAAATCAGTACCCAGAACAAGCACCTCTGGCCATAATAACGGCCTTGATACACTTGGCATTGAGTCAACCAGAGCTTTGATGGCGTGTACAGGTACAACTGCCCATGCAGATTCAAAACAGATACCACAGTTCACCAAGAGTAGTGACTGGCGTATTGTGACGAGCCAGTTGCTCGGCCACCATTGACCAGACGTTTTCAATTGGTGAGAGATCTCGAGAATGTGCTGGCCAGCACAACAGTCGAACATTTTCTGTATCCAGAAAGGCCCGTACAGGACCTGCAACACGCGGTCGTGCATTATCCTGCTGAAATGTAGGGTTTCGCAGGGATCGAATGAAGGGTAGAGCCATGGGTCGTAATACATCTGAAATAAAGCGTCCACTGTTCAAAGTGCCGTCAAAGCGAACAAGAGGTGACCGAGACGTGCAACCAATGGCACCCCATACCATCACGTCAGGTGATACGCCAGTATGGCGATGACGAATACACGCTTCCAATGTGCGTTCACCGCGATGTCGCCAAACACGGATGCGACCATCATGATGCTGTAAACAGAACCTGGATTCATCCGAAAAAATGACATTCGGCCATTCGTGCACCCAGGTTTGTCGTTGAGCATCAAGGGTAACCGCAGCCATAGTCTCCGAGCTGAGAGTCCGTGGTGCTGCAAACGTCGTTGAACTGTTCATGCAGATGGCTGTTGTCTTGCAAACGTCCCCATCTGTTGACTCATGGATCGAGACGTGGCTGCACGATCCGTTACAGCCATGCGGATAAGATGCCTGTCATCTCGACTGCTAGTGATACGAGGCCGTTGGGATCCAGCACGGCGTTCCGTATTACCCTCCTGAACCCACCGATTCCATTTTCCGCTAACAGTCTCGACCAAAGCGAGCAGCAAGTCGCGATACGACAAACCGCAATCGCGATAGGTTGCAATCCGACCTTTATCAAAGTCGGAAACGTGATGGTACGCATTTCTCCACCTTACACGAGGCATCACAACAACGTTTCACCAGGCAACGCCGGTCAACTGCTGTTTGTGTATGAGAAATCGGTTGGAAACTTTTCTCATGTCAGCACGCTGTAGGTGTCGCCACCGGCGCCAGCCTTGTGTGAATGCTCTGAAAAGCAAATCATTTGCACATCACAGGATCTTCTTCCTGTCGGTTAAATGTCGCGTCTGCAGCACGTCATCTTCGTGGTGTAGACATTTTAATGGGCAGTAGTGTATTTTGGTCAGCCTGTTCAAATGGTTCAAATGGCTCTGAGCACTATGGGTCTCAACTGCTGAGGTCATTAGTCCCCTAGAACTTAGAACTAGTTAAACCTAACTAACCTAAGGACATCACAAACATCCATGCCCGAGGCAGGATTCGAACCTGCGACCGTAGCGGTCTTGCGGTTCCAGACTGCAGCGCCTTTAACCGCACGGCCAGGTCAGCCTGTATTACGCATTTAGAGAACAAGGTAAACATAAAATTAGCAAAAATGCACGGAATCAGCAAGGAACAAAACCACGAAAAAGAAAAACAAAACAGAGGAATAAAGAGATATGGTGCAATTTGACGCACATTTTTAAAATTCAGTAGGGAACTTAATGATTTGATGTCCCCTACATGGAAACAAGAAACTGCGTGACTCTATTTTGCAGACACAACATGAATAGAACACAGTAAGAAGAAAAAGTAATGAAGATTGGATTCCATGGCCCTCTGATTATAATTTTGTGCGCTTCCCATCGCACCAACAGCTGCCTGGAGATACGCTAACATATATGGCTCAAGCCTAGCCCAAAACGCGCCAGAAGTGCTATATTTATTTTAATCTTTGGCCATCTGAAGCTCTCGCTTTTGTCCCTTTCATTTCTGGCCAAACCCTTCGTACACTATAAATTTGGACGGACTCGGTGATGACGAGTAGGCGCACCCCTTGTGAGCTGTTGTCGCTGTGCGAATAACTTTATTAACCTCTAGAGACCACGTGACAGTTGTGATGGAGGGGGTAACATCTCTGGTCTGTTACAACGCACTCGATTCCTGCTACGAGTATGTGATGCCGCCGGTTTTGGAGTGAGTACATAGTGAGCTCTCTGAGTATCATGAGCCGCTAAAATGAGTACGGTTCAACGTGGTGTTCGGCTGCAACACATCGATTTGATTGTGGTGACAGGCTGATTTAGAGCATAGCCCGAGTTCTAGGTTGGGTTGAAAGGTGATTAACTGATTGTGAGTGGGTGAAGCCAACGAATACGCTCCCCAAATAAAGGATACGGCAGCTGGCTGACCTCTAGTGTAATTTGATGTTTACGTTCGCGCCATACTTAATCGGTCCATTTCAGCTGGGTGTCAGTTTTACTGTACTAATTTCAGTGACTCGTTGAGCCTCTGGGAACAGCATTATTCGTCACAGATAGATGCATGTCTGTTTGTAAACTGATATCTCTATTAGTAACTTCACCCTCTTCAACGACATACACAATGTGATCACAAGTATCCTTACTCCTGGCTGAAAATGACTTACAAGTTCGTGACGCCCTCCATCGGTAATTCTGGAATTCAATATGGTGTTGGCTCACCCTTAGCCTTGACGATAGCTTACACTCTCACAGGCATACGTTAAATCAAGTGCTGGAAGGTTTCTTGGGGAATGGTGGCCCATTCTTCACGGAGTGCTGCACCGAGGAGAGGTATCGATGTCGACGTGCCTGGCACGAAGTCGGCGTTCCAAAACATCCCAAAGGTGGCCTATAGGATTCACGTCATGACTCTGTGCAGGCCAGTCCATTACAGGGATGTTACTGTCGTGTAACCATTACGCCACAGGACGTGCACTACGAACAGGTGCTCGATCGTGTTGAAAGATGCAATCGTCATCCCCGAATTGCTCTTCAACAGTGGTAAGCAAGAAAGTGCTTAAACATCAATGTAGGCCTGTGATGTGATAGTGCCACGCAAAACAACAAGGGATGCAAGCCCCCTCCATGAAAAACACGACCACCTCTGAATTTTACTGTTGGCACTATGCACGCTGGCCGATGACGTTCACCGGGCATTCGCCATAACCGCACCCAGCCATCGGATTGCCAAATTGTGTACCGTGATTCGTCACTCCACACAACGTTTTTCCACTGTTCAATCGTCCAATGTTTACGCTCCTTGTAACAAGCGAGGCGTCGTTTGACATTTACCCGCGAGATGTGTGGCTAATTAGCAGCCGCTCGACCATGAAATCCAAGTTTTCTCACCTACTGCCTAACTGGCACAGTACTTGCAGTGGATCCTGATGCAGTTTGGAATTCCTGTGTGATGATCTGTATAGATGTCTGCCTGTTACACATTACGACCCTCTTCAACTGTCGGCGGTCTCTGTCAGTCAACAGACGAAGTCGGCCTTTAAGCTTTTGTGCTGTACGTGTCCCTTCACATTTCATTAAGACATCGGAAACAGTGGGCCTAGGGATGTTTAGAAGTGTGTAAATCTCGCATACAGACATATGACACAAGTGACGCCCAATCACATGACCCCGTTCGAAGTCCATGAGTTCCGCGGAGCGCCCCATTCTGCTCTCTCACGATGTCTAATGACAGCTTAGGTCACTGATGTGGAATATCTGGCAGTAGGTGGCAGCACAATGCAAATAATATGAAAAAGGTATGTTTTTGGGGTGTCCGGATACTTTTGATCACATAGTATATATTAGTTCACTGAAGCTGAATAATATCCGCAGCTTTGCTTCGTTCATAGCACTGAACTTCAGTTATTCTCCTCATTTTTTCCTTGGTGATTGCAGACAACTGGGAAGTATAATCAAATGTAATGAAGAAACTGCCAGTAGAACTAATCGTTAAACCAGTACAGATAAGACGTAAGAAAAATAGTGTGGTTAACGTGTGTCATTGCAGAGTTGGCGATATCAACCTATGAAACAGAGAAAACCATACAAACTTATCTTATGGATTTGTCTGCGTAAATGGCTCACAAGTGAATTTATCTAGAGATTTTGTCTACAAAATAAGGCCATCTGTACGCGTTATCAGTAATTAATCGCTGAACAACCTGTCGAATGGCATATAAGGAGCAACTACCGTAAAATTTCTCACGAGAAGCAAAGTAAAATACCGGGGATTGCGTCCACACTCCGTACTCGATGCACCACAGTAACGACACGCCGTTGGCCAATTACTTTCAGGTAATACGTCAAGGCAACAATATAACACAGAAACAAACAGAACAGAGGTAGTCCTGTCCCTGTGGGCTCTGAAAAACAAAGATGTCTGTAGCACACCTATGCTTCACTGCTCATAAAATAATTAAAATATCTCCACTGAGTTTATTACATGTTATTCAGTCGCTTTTCTACTGGTTGCAGTAAACTGTAACAGCGACCTATTGATTATGTAATTTTGGTGCTTATAGAGCTGGGAAATAGGGAACAGTCTTGCTTTCTAAACACCTTATACCGTTGTGATGTTTAAAGCTTTCCCGGCGAACTGATTGTTCCATAAAAAGACGGGAGAACTGCCGGATGTCAGTAACTCCCTGCCACGTTATTTCAGCGCAGAGTCTTCTGGCTATCTTTTACCGTTTTCGTTATGGTTGTGAGGTCCTATATTAATGAAGTTCAAATTAAAATTTATTATACACTGCTGGCCACCGTAAATGCAACACCAAGAAAGACAAGAGGTAGCACAACAAGATTTATTTTGTAGATAACATGTTGACCAAGTATCAAATGATTACGTTTACAGACGTCTGTGACATGTGGTTCCTGCCAGAATCAGTAGCCAGAGTAGCCGCCATTGTTGGGGATCACCGCTGCCACACGTCTCGGCATTGAGTCAAAGAGACGTTGGATGTGTTCCTGGGGTACAGCAGCCCAAGCAGTTTCCACACGTTGCCAAAGATCATCTGGTGTGGCAGCTGGGGATGTAATCTGGGTCAGTCGTTGAGCAACCATGGACCACATGTTTCCTATCGGCGAAAGATCCGGAGAGCGAGCCGGCAGGGAAGCAATTCAATCTGGTTATTGACGAAAAACCTTTGGACAATGAGTGCCACGTGTGGTCGCGCATTATCCTATTGAAATATGGCTGTGGCCGAGCCCTAAAGGTAAGGAAGGACATCTGGCTCCAGCACCTCGGATATGTAGCGTCGGCTATTTAAAGTACCGTCAATGCGTACTAGAGGCGTGCGAGAGTAATATCCAATGCCGCCCCATACCATAATACCCGGTGCAAGACCAGTGTGGCGGTGCATAATGCAGCTGTCCAGCATCCTCTCTCCACGGTGTCTCCACACTCGAATCCGACCATCGTGGTGCTGCAGACAGAAGCGTGCCTCGTCAGTAAAGACAACCTCATTCCATTCTGCCGTCCACATCCGTCTGTCATCACACCATGGGCGACGGAGACGTCTGTGGTTCTGCGTCAATGGTAGACGAAGCAATGGACGTCTTGCGGACAGACCACTCTGCTGTAAACGGCGTCGAATGGTACGCGCAGACACTCGATGATGCGTTACAGACGCAATGTGCTGTGCTACAGTTCGGGATGTCACTGAGCGATCCGCCACTGCCATGCGCACAATTTGCCTATCAGCACGTGCAGTGGTGCACCGAGGTGAATGCGATCGACCACGTCGGTCCGTCGTACCCTCCTGCATCCAACGGTCACATATCCGCATTACAGTTGTTTGGTTTCGTCCAACACGACTAGCGATTTCTCTGTATGATAATCCACAATCTCGGTAAGCCACTATCCTTCCTCTGTCGAACTCGGATACTTGATCAAAAGATGTTCGCTGTTGTCTACGAGGCATAACTGATCGTCTTGTGAAACAACCACAAGGTAAACACACGTGCCAAACGTACACTCGTCGAAATCGCCAAGCCTTAAATGGCGCTATGAGGTGGCGCCACAGGCGCGCGTGATGTGCGTCTGCGCTGAAATTCTAATCAGTTGCATATCTCATCGCTGCAAACCCATGGTGTAAATTTCACTTGATTCGGATGCTTCCTTCATGGTGGTGCATTTACGGTGGCCAGCAGTGTATTCGCTGTATTTTCAAAAAGATGCGATCAGTAGCAACACTCTGTCTCTCAGATGCGTTTTTTGAAGTTTTTCTACTTTTAGTACGATCTCATTGACTACATTCTACCAGGTATCACTTACTTTAGTTGCTATCGTGACGTACTTTATCGGATATTCTTCTCGTACATAGCCGGTTGTTTCTTTCGAAAAGGATTAGGTTGTTTATTTTTATTAGATCCTTGTGTATGATCTTGGTTGTGGTTTGGTTCAGTTTATTTCCATGTAACTTATTTCTGTATAAAATGTGTACGTATACAGATTCAAATTTATATGCAGACATATTTTATGTCCTACAGCTGTGAAATAACGTTTGATTAGTGTAGTGCATTCTGAGTGTATTTTCCGCAACGCACATTATGTAAGTATGGCGCTGCAGAGATATTCAGTGTTTCAATTCAGTGTCGGTGTGCAAAAATTGACAATAAATTTTCTTGCAATATCATGAACTGCTAATACAGAAATCTTTATTTATTGCAGGGTCAATCCGTGTGGTAACATCAGGCAAAATGCAGGATGTCATTGCAGTCTACATACCATCAACACCAATGGGGCTTCAGTAACATGAATGTTGTTGAGGTGATCATCAGTCCGAAGATTGGTTTGAACCAGCTCTCCGAGGTAGTCTATCCTTTACAGGTGTCTTCATTTCTGCGTGACTGTTGCAACCTATAGCAGTTTGAAACCGTTTACTGTTGTCAGACATTGGCCATCCAAAGTGTTTAAATTAGAAGAGTGTTCGTGGAGCCACTCTGTAGCAATTCTGGACGTATGGGGTGTCGCATTGTCCTGCTAACATTGCCCAAGTCGGTCGGAATGCACAAGGGACATGAATGGATGCTTAAGAACGTGTCACCTGTCAGAGTCGTATATAGATGTATCAGGGGTCCCATATCACTCCAACTGCACACGTCCCACACTAATACAGAGCCACCACCGACCCGCACAGTCCCCTGCTGACATGCAGGGTTCATGGATTCATGAGATTGTTTCCATCCGCTCGATACAATTTGAAACGAGCCTCGTCCGACCAGGCAAGAGTCCAATGTCGGTGTTGACGGACCCAGGCGAGGCGTAAATCTTTGTGTCCTGCAGTCATCAAAGGTACAAGAGTGGGATTTCGCTACCGAAAGCGTGTGTCGATGATGTTTCGTTAAATGTTTCTCACGCTGACACATGCTGATAGCGCAGCATTGAAATCTGCAGCAATCTGTGGAAGGGTTGCACTTCTGTCACGCTGAACGATTCTCTTCTGTCGTCGTTGGTCCCGTTCTTGCAGGATCTTTTACCGGCCACAGCGATGTTGGAGATTTGACGTTTTACCGGATTCCTGATATTCACGGTACTCTCATGAAAGGGTCGTGCGGAAAATTCCCACTTCATCGTTACCTCAGAGATGCGGTGTCCCATCGCTCGTGCGCCGACTATAACAGCACGTTCAAACTCACTTAAATCTTGATAAGTAACAGATCTAACAACTGCGCCAGGTACTTGTTGTCTTATATAAGCGTTGCCGACCGCAGCGCCGTATTTTGCATGTTTACATACATCTGTACTTGAATATGCATGCCTGTACCAGTTTTTCTGGCGCTTCCGTGTATTTATACACTGACACAGTGTTTCCTCTAAAACCTACTTTCTCTAAATGTGTGTCATGTATGTCAGGATCTCCTGTCGGTGACAGGGTTACATAACGTATGTGTTCATACTGAGACCACAGAAGTTACAAAGTACGTTTCAGATTCTCTCTACGCACAATTGTTTTCACATAGCTGCAAAGTGATGTCATCCGAATAATTACTACAGTAGATTTAACGCACATTTTAAGTACACCAGTTGAGATAATAGGTCTGATATCTTCATACACATACACGACGATACTCGCAGGTAGTTTCCTCAGTTCCAGTCACTGTGCAATGTCAATGCTATTGCATTATTTCGCACAAATGTTTCACAGAACTGAACACGTCTGAAATAATTACAATATAATTAGTGCATTAGTGTTATAGGAGATTCACACAAATCTTAGAATACTTCTCCCTCCCTCCTGACAGCACCGAGGGAGTGTTCATACGAGATAACCGAAACTGAAGATGAGAGTCTAAATTCCTATTTCAAGCAAGACGAAATTTAAGTGTTCAACTGCAACACCAAACATCACTAACTAAATCAAACGCACCGTGCTCTTTCAAATCACTCTACGTAGAACAAGATAATTCATTTGTCAGAGCTATTGAAATTGTGGACTCTTTTCTTGTATAACATCTTGTTGGTTTCAGTTAATCCGACTGTAGATATACATTGAGTAAGTTATTATTTTTTAGTGAAGTCCATAAGTGAAGCAAATTTACTTCGTTGACAACTTACAGTGATTGGGCTCTTGTATCACTTCATCACTCATGTAACTGAAGAGAGGTTATTTGTTGATGAATGTGCCACATGATACGGATTAACGACGTATCAAGAATAGTGCTACGTTTGGTATATGGTGAATGTACACCATTATGAGATGTCAGTTAAGCTTTTTACTTGCGGATATCGTTGTTAGAGATCAAGTAAAAAATTGGAAGTTATAACCGAAAGCATAGGTATGAAGAACGGAAGAAAGTACTCTCCCGACAACGACGATGTCATTACAGCAGCGCCGCGAGTTCTTGCAGGGAAAAGTGCGAAGAACAAAACCTTTCTCTTCATTTAAAAGGAACTATTTGAGCTTAGGTTTAAGCATTTCAAGGGAACCCACTGAAAATCCTACCGTACTTAAACAATTGGTATAGGAAAATCCATCCATGAGTCATTTACGAACTAATACAATATATGCACATAATGTTATGGAGAGGCACTGAATCAAACAATCATTAAGACAACGAACTAGTTTCCTAGCAGTCTGTTAATTAAGAAACTAAAATCATGTTACAACTTCTCCTGTTTCATACAATTTTAGCGACTTTCTTCCGATGCGTGATTCAACTAATTTTCTTCAAATGTTATGTGAAGTTGTTTCAGAACCAGCGTGTGCGCGTCTGAGTATGTATGCTAGATGTCACAAGAGGCAGGTAAAATTTCTGAACGACGAATAGTGCCTTGCCTTTCTATATCGAAAGATCGGTAACCCCAGTAGTATTGCCATAAACTTTCCTGATTATCAGTTACTATTTCACAGTAGATCCTTCACTCCTGCAGACAACAGTGCCACACCAAATTTTGTGAATTAACCTTTATTCATTGGTCAAACCTACGTGTGGACGCAGTTTTCGCAGTGTAAACTCCTCCAAACTGCCACTTCTCTATAGTAAGCAAAGTAGTCACAAACGTAGCGGACACAGGAGGAGAGATCAGGCTCTTAAGTTTTGTTCCTATAAACAGTCATCTATGTTGCTGCTCCGATAGAGATGGATCCACATTTCAAACAATTTCCGAAAGTTACTATTGAAGAATGTGTATAAAGTATGACCGATAGAGAAAATACCCTGAAGAGCTAAGGAAAATGGTACAGCTGCCTAATATCGTGTCCCGCGTCCGGCCATCCTGATTTAGGTTTTCCGTGATTTCCCTAAATCGCTCCAGGCAAATGCCGGGATGGTTCCTTTGAAAGGGCACGGCCGACTTCCTTCCCCACCCTTCCCTAATCCGATGAGACCGATGACCTCCCTGTTTGGTCTCTTCCCCCCCAAAAACAAACAATCCTAATATCGTGTAGGGCCCCCGCGAGCACGCAAAAGTACCGCAACACGACATGGCATGAACTCGACCAGTGTTTGAAGTAGCGCTGGAGGAAACTGGCACCATGAATCCTGCAGGGCTCTCCATAAATCCCTAAGAGGGGGTGGAGATCTCTTCTGAACAGCACGTTGCAAGGCACCACAGATGTCCTCAATAATGTTCATGTTTGGGGAGTTTTGTGAACAGGGGAAGTGTTTAAGCTCAGTAGAGTGTTCCTGGAGTCTCTCTGTAGCAATTATAGACGTTTAGGGTGTCGCATTGTCCTGCTGGAATTGTCCGAATCCGTCCAAATGCACAAAGGACATGAATGGATGTAGGTGGTCAGACTGGATGCTGATATAAGTGTCACCTGTCAGAGTTGTATCTAGACGTATCAAGGGTTCAATATCACTCCAATTGCACACGCCCTACACCATTATAGAGCCTCCGTCAGTTTGAACAGTTCCCAGCTGACATGCAGGATCCATGGATTCATGTGGTTGTCTCCATCCTCTAGATGCAATTTGAAACGAGACTCGTTCGAACAGGCAACGCCTAAAGGCGTTTTCGGGAGCGTACAGTGATATGCTGGCGACCAAATTTATCTGATGTTAATGCCGTGGAATACTATTGTGGTGCTACTGGGCACCGCCTGCGCGCCCACGTACATCCGAGTCGTAATTTACCGGAACTTTGTGATCTGTGCATAGTGATCTGGTGCCACATGAGTCCTGAAACCTACCGAGGACTTTTAGAATGCTTATCACGCAGAATAGTTATGTTATTGCTTTCCAAAAGCTTGCCAACGGCTTATTAACGGGATGGAGATAACGTTTCTGGGCATTAGATAGGTACATTACGTAATAGCAACTGTTAAATAACCATTTTAACTGCACCGACGAAAAAAACAACACCAAAAAGTAATTAATATAAAGAAAATTAAGGAAAACATTCGTCTAGGTAATATGTTTAAGTGATTAACATTGAAAAATCACAGGTTAATGTAAGCGCTAGATAAGCCATTCCAAATCGGAAATGCTGGTAAATTAATAAATGGTGCAATCGCTAGAATGTTGAATGCAAGGATGTAATGCGAATGCATTCTATAGGTGCCAGATGTCAGTTTGAGGGATGCAGTTCTATGGCTATTGTACTTGGTCGGTAAGTACAACAATGCTGTTCCTGGGTGACGCCGGAGCTGTTGTCCGACGATGTCCCACATGTACACAATTGAAGACAAATCT